>NW_028318783.1:537500-897500 GCF_062004578.1 Staurois parvus
ACCCTGTCTGTGGCTCATATCTGCGCCCTGTCTGTGGCTCATATCTGCGCCCTGTCTGTGGCTCATATCTGCACCCCGTCTGTGGCTCATATCTGAACCCTGTCTGTGGCTCATATCTGCACCCTGTCTGTGGCTCATATCTGCACCCTGTCTGTGGCTCATATCTGAACCCCGTCTGTGGCTCATATCTGCACCCCGTCTGTGGCTCATATCTGAACCCTGTCTGTGGCTCATATCTGCACCCCGTCTGTGGCTCATATCTGAACCCTGTCTGTGGCTCATATCTGAACCCTGTCTGTGGCTCATATCTGCACCCTGTCTGTGGCTCATATCTGAACCCCGTCTGTGGCTCATATCTGCACCCCGTCTGTGGCTCATATCTGAACCCTGTCTGTGGCTCATATCTGCACCCCGTCTGTGGCTCATATCTGAACCCTGTCTGTGGCCCATATCTGAACCCTGTCTGTGGCTCATATCTGAACCCTGTCTGTGGCCCATATCTGAACCCTGTCTGTGGCTCATATCTGAACCCTGTCTGTGGCTCATATCTGCACCCCGTCTGTGGCTCATATCTGCGCCCTGTCTGTGGCTCATATCTGAACCCTGTCTGTGGCTCATATCTGCACCCCGTCTGTGGCTCATATCTGAACCCTGTCTGAAACTCACCTGTGAAGTCACCCCTGCAACACCTGACTGCAGCTCACAACTGTCATCAACCGGCCCTCTCCATAGTAACCCTCATCCACAACTGCCTGCAGCTCACCCCTGCACCCCCTGTCCTCACCTGGACATTTAAAAAATAAGACCTACCCCGAAAATAAGACCTAGTGTCAAAAAAAATATCAGACAGTGTCTTATTTTCGGGGAAACACGGTATATATATATATATATATACAATTTATCATATTTATATAATTTATAATATGTAAATACTATAACATATGTATGTAATTTAGCATAATTATTTACTATTTATAGTTTATAATAATTATTACTGTTTATAAATATAATTTATTTATAGAGTTAGCTTTTTTTATTAATTCGTTTGCTAGGGAGGGGGTTGGGTGAGGGGAACTCGGCATGTGAGGCACTAAAGTGTATACCAGGAACAAAAATGTCAAAAATAAATTTCAGCTTATTAGTGTTTAGATGTGGCGGCTGCCTTAGTTTTCATTTTTTCCCTTTATTTCCCCCCGGTGATCCTACCAGCAACACACTTCTTTTCCCTCATCATTGCGTTAAAAAGAAAAAAATATTATCTTGGTGTACTATATTATTTCATATTTTCCTGCGCTCTCCCATGTTGTCAAGCAGAAGTTTTACGTGTTACATTTCCAAACCCTGTAAAATAAACACGGCAATCAACATATCAATCTCTGGGGGGCTGTTAATTAATGTATTCCACGCTGCGTTTCTCCATAACTTAATTAATTAATTTATAATATGTAAATAATTTACAATATTTATATAATTTATAAATAATTTATACAATTTATAATGTTTGTAATACATAAATAATTTATCAAATGTATAAAAGTTTGAATATAATATGTCAATAATTTATACAATTTTGTAATATTTATAGTACGTAAATATGATATAAAAATTATTTTTAAAAATGTATTTATATATATAGATAGATATGTATATATATATATATATATATATATATATATTTGTGTATATATATATATATATATATATATATATATATATACAATATGCAAATTATATAATTTATAATGTGTAAATGGTTTATAATATTTTTATAATTTATAATATGTAAATAATTTATAATATTTATAATAGGCAAATAATTTATACAAATACGCCTCTTTTCCCTCATCATTGTGTTTAAAAAAATATATATATATATTATCTTGGTATACTATAGTATCATTTTTTCCTGCGCTCTCCCATGTATAATATTTATAGTAAGTAAATATGATATAAAAATCATTAAATTTTTTTATATATATATATATATTTATATTATGCAAATTATATAATTTATAATGTGTAAATGTTTTATAATATTTATATAATTTATAATATGTAAATAATTTATACAAATTACAAATATATATATATGTATGTATATGCATTAGTTTTCCCCAGATTTTTTTCCTTTTATTTCCACCCGGTGATCCTACCAGCAACACGCCTCTTTTCCCTCATCATTGTGTTAAGGGAGGGGGTTGGGTGAGGGGGACTTGACAGGTGTACATCAGGAACTAAAATGTCAAAAATAAAAATATTTCAGCTTATTAGTCCTTAGATGCGGCGGCTGCATTCGTTTTCTTTTTTTTTTTCTTTATTTCCTCCCGGTGATCCCACCAGCAACACGCTTCTTTTCCCTCATCATTGTGTTACGAAAAAAATAAATATTATCTTGGTGTACTTTAGTATTTCATGTTTTCCTGCGCTCTCCCATGTTGTCAAGCATAAGTTTTATGTGTTACATTTCCGAACCCTGTAAAATAAACACGGCAATCCACATATCAATCTCTGGGGGGCGGTAATTAATGTATTCCACGCTGCGTTTCTCCATAACTTAATGCGATAATATATGACGCGGCACAAACCGCCCATTACCATGCAGCGTGTACTTTCTTTTTTCCTTTTATGTGAAGCATCTGCAGTCCTCCCGCAGTCGGCATATTCTGTCCCAATTTACAGTGCCAGCGATCACCAGCGGGACTCCGCAACTCCGCGACTCCGCCGCCGCCCCAATATCTGGCAGCAAGCTGGAGGAATATTTGCTAATACTTAAAATGAAAAAGGAAAGTGTTCCCGATCAGCCGAGCGCTGCAAACGCCGAGCGCTCCAAATGCCGAGCGCTCCACTCGCTCTGTGTGTTTTACGCTCTCTCATGAAAACAAATCCCCCCAAATGTCAGGACAGTACAAATCCCCCCAAATGTCAGGACGGTACAAATCCCCCCAAATGTCAGGACGGTACAAATCCCCCCCCAAATGTCAGGATGGGACAAATCCCCCCGAAATGTCAGGACAGTACAAATCCCCCCAAATGTCAGGACAGTTCAAATACCCCCCAAATGTCAGGACAGTACAGATATCCCCCAAATGTCAGGACGGTACAAATCCCCCCAAGTGTCAGGACGGTACAAATCCCCCCCCAAATGTCAGGATGGGACAAATCCCCCCCAAATGTCAGGACAGTACAAATCCCCCCAAATGTCAGGACGGTACAAATCCCCCCAAATGTCAGGATGGGACAAATCCCCCCCAAATGTCAGGACAGTACAAATCCCCCCAAATGTCAGGACGGTACAAATCCCCCCCAAATGTCAGGACAGTACCAATCCCCCCCAAATGTTGAGACAGTACAAGTCCCCCCCAAATGTCAGGACAGTACGAGTTCCCCCCAAATGTCAGGACAGTACAAGTCCCCCCCAAATGTCAGGACAGTACAAGTCCCCCCCAAATGTCAGGACAGTACAAGTCCCCCAAAATGTCAGGACGGTACAAATCCCCCCAAATGCCAGGACGGTACAAATCCCCCCAAATTTCAGGACAGTACAAATCCCCCCCAAATGTCAGGACAGTACAAATCCCCCCAAATGTCAGGACAGTACAAATCCCCCCCAAATGTCAGGACTGTACAAATCCCCCCAAATGGCAGGATGGTACAAATCCCCCCAAATGTCAGGAAGGTACAAATCCCCCCAAATGTCAGGATGGTACAAATCTCCCCAAATGTCAGGATGGTACAAATCCCCTCAAATGTCAGGCCGGTACAAATCCCCCCCAAATGTCAGGATGGTAAAAATCCCCCCAAATGTCAGGACAGCACAAATCCCCCCAAATGTCAGGCCGGTACAAATCCCCCCAAATGTCAGGACGGTAAAAATCCCCCCAAATGTCAGGACAGCACAAATCCCCCCCAAATGTCAGGCCGGTACAAATCCCCCTTAAATGTCAGGACGGTAAAAATCCCCCCAAATGTCAGGACAGCACAAATCCCCTCAAATGTCAGGACAGTACAAATCCCCCCCAAATGTCAGGACAGTACAAATCCCCCCCAAATGTCAGGACAGTACAAATCCCCCCCCCCAAATGTCAGGACGGTAAAAATCCCCTCAAATGTCAGGACAGTACAAATCCCCCCCAAATGTCAGGACAGTACAAATCCCCCCCCCCAAATGTCAGGACAGTGCAAATCCCCCCAAATGTCAGGACAGTACAAATCCCCCCCCCCAAATGTCAGGACAGTACAAATCCCCCCAAATGCCAGGACAGTACAAATCCCCCCAAATGTCAGGACGGTACAAATCCCCCCCAAATTTCAGGACAGTACAAATCCCCCCAAATGTCAGGACAGCACAAATTCCCCCAAATGTCAGGACGGTGCAAATCCCCCAAATGTCAGGACGGTACAAATCCCCCCAAATGTCAGGATGGTACAAACCCCCCCCTCAAATGTCAGGACGGTACAAATCCCCCCAAATGTCTGGACAGTGCAAATCCCCCCAAATATCAGGACAGTACAGATATCCCCCAAATGTCAGGACGGTACAGAAATCCCCCCAAATGTCAGGACAGTACAGATATCCCCCAAATGTCAGGACAGTACAGATACCCCACATGTATTACTGGCCAGGTCACCAGATGAAAATAAATCCTACAGAAGAAAAGGAATGCAGCCGCCACATGTACAGACTGACAACCTGCAATACACACCATTGCTGGGTCGGGTTTAATATCGCATTCTATAAACGATAGGAATAGATGGAGAGATTTCGGAGGTGAATGCAGCGGGCGACTCTGATGACTTGTCCCCATCAGGAAAACCATTGATGGTGACCAGGTCAAGCGAGGACATTGGCGCAGTGAGGTCACAGGTCACATGTTTATAGACCGCGCCATTGATCAGGATGTCAGCGCTGACACGGCCATCAATGTATGTTATAAAACATCGTGTTCCATCACACATCCATACAATACGCCAAAAATAAAGATTGTTTTTTACACAATAGGAAAATAACGGGAAAATTAGGAGACCGCACAGAAAAGCGAATCGCAGTTTTTAAAAACATTTTTTGTTAAATGGATTATGTTATAAAATAAATTATAACATAAAAAAGAGGAAAAAAAACACATTTGTAACATTTAACGATTGTTTCCTTTTCTTTCTGATGTCTAACAGACCTCAACCAGCAAAACAAACCAGAAACATCTCAAAAATAAAACGTTCGGAAGTCATTGAGGCCCAGGTGACGCTATGAGCGCGACCGCGAGTGCTGGAATCACATCTGTCCTCGCAGCCGCAACCAGCCACAGCAGCATCATGAGATGTGGGGGGAGGGGGTGCCATGCATCTCACTCCATGTAAGTGTGGGAACGACATGGAAACTGCATGGCCAGAAATCCCGTGAGGTTCCTGTGCAGACATGTTTTAGAGAAGGTGCATGGGCGCGGTATCCCGCTGAAATGAAAGGACGTCTGCTCCTGTGCAAACGCGGGACGCATGGCCTGCACTAGTGTGAAGTGGGCATTAATGCACATTGCCAGGATGCACGGCACGAAGCCCATTCATTGGAAGGGGATAGTGTGCCCATGCGTCACGCGAAACGCACCATAACACTGCTGGATGAGAAGTGGGGGGGAATTCAGAATGATGTGGGTGCGGGTGGTTGTGGGTGCGGGTGGTTGTGGGTGCGGGTGGTTGTGGGTGCGGGTGGTTGTGGGTGGTTGTGGGTGCGGGTGGTTGTGGGTGGTTGTGGGTGCGGGTGGTTGTGGGTGCGGGTGGTTGTGGGTGGTTGTGGGTGCGGGTGGTTGTGGGTGCGGGTGGTTGTGGGTGCGGGTGTGGGTGGTTGTGGGTGCGGGTGGTTGTGGGTGCGGGAACAAGTGTGATTCCTACAATCGCAACCGACCCACAGCCGCAGTCATAGTGTGAACAGCCTCAAATCATCCGCCAGTTTCCTCGTCACAAATAATCTGATATCACATTCTACTTCTAAATATTATTAAATATTATAAAGTTCTATCTGCTCTGACTCCTCTATGCATTAAAAACTCTCCTCTCCTCTACTTCTTCTTTTCCTTTCTTCCCTCCCCTCCCCTCCTCTCCACTTCTCTGCTCTCCTCTCCTTCCTCTTCTCCTCTCTTCCCTTCCCTCCTCTCCCCCCTCCTCTCTTTCCTCCACCATACTCCTCTCCTCCCTCCTCTCTTCTCCTCTCCTTCTTCCTCTCCTCTCCTTCTTCCTCTCCTCCCCTCTCCTTCTTCCTCTCCTCTCCTTCTTCCTCTCCTCTCCTTCTTCCTCTCCTCTCCTCTCCTTCTTCTTCTCCTTCGCTCTCCTCCTCTCCCCTCCCCTCCCCTCTCCTTCTTCCTCTCCTCTCCTCTCATTCTTCCTCTCCTCTCCTTCTTTCTCCCCTTCCCTCTCCTCCTCTCCCCTCTCCTCTCTTCTCCTCTCCTCTCCTTTCTCCTCTCTTTCCTCCTCTCCTCCCATTCACTCCACTTTTCTTCCTTCTTTCTTCCTTTTCTCTCCCCTTTTCTTCCTTCTTCCTTCACCCCTTTCTTCCATTCTTGCTCTTTCCTTCCTTTTTTCCTCCCGGTTTTCTTTCCTGCCTTCCTCAGATATTCTTATCTCTCTTCCATTTTCTTTTTTTCTTGCCTTCCTTCTATCCTGTTTTTCCTCCCTTTCTCTATTCCTTCCTTCCTCATTTCTTTCCCCCCTTCTTCATTCATCCCTTCCTTCCACTTCTGTGACCTCCTTCCTTTTTGCAAATCTTACATCATTCCCCCCCCCCAACCTTCCTTCCTTCCTTCTTATTTCTTTCCTCTTTGCATTCTGTCATTCCTTTCTCCTTTTCTCTCTTCTTTCCTACATTCTTTTCTTAATTTGTTAGTCCTTCTTCGTTCCTCTCCTCCTTCCTGTTTTCTTCTCTGCCTTCCTTACATCTTTTTTTTCTCCCTTCCTTTTCTGCTATTGTTCCTTCCCTAATTCATTTCTCTCTTTTTCCTTTCTGCTTTCCTTTCTTACATCTTCTATTCCTCCTTCCTTCTTGTCTTCCTACATCTTCTTTTCCTCCTTCCTTCCTGTCTTCCTACATCTTCTATTCATCCTTCCTTCCTGTCTTCTTTACATCTTTTTTCCTCCTTCCTTCCTGTCTTCCTTACATCTTCTATTCCTCCTTCCTTCTTGTCTTTCTTACATCTTCTATTCCTCCTTCCTTCTTGTCTTTCTTACATCTTCTATTCATCCTTCCTTCCTGTCTTCCTTACATTTTATTTTCCTCTTTCCTTCTTGTCTTCCTTACATCTTCTATTCCTCCTTCCTTCTTGTCTTTCTTACATCTTCTTTTCCTCTTTCCTTCTTGTCTTCCTACATCTTCTATTCTTCCTTCCTTCCCGTCTTCCTACATCTTCTTTTCCACCTTCCTTCCTGTCTTTCTTATATCTTCTATTCCTCCTTCCTTCCTTCCCATCTTCCTTACAACTTCTATTCCTCCTTCCTTCCTTCCCATCTTCCTTACATCTTCTATTCCTCCTTCCTTCTTGTCTTCCTTACATCTTTTTTTCCTCCTTCCTTCCTGTCTTCCTTACAACTTCTATTCCTCCTTCCTTCCCGTCTTCCTTATATCTTCTATTCCTCCTTCCTTCCTTCCTCTCTCTCTTACATCTTCTATTCCTCCTTCCTTCCTTCCCATCTTCCTTACATCTTCTATTCCTTCTTCCTTCCTTCCCATCTTCCTTACATCTTCTATTCCTCCTTCCTTCTTGTCTTCCTTACATCTTTTTTTCCTCCTTCCTTCCTGTCTTCCTTACATCTTCTATTCCTCCTTCCTTTCCGTCTTCCTTACATCTTCTATTCCTCCTTCCTTCCCGTCTTCCTTATATCTTCTATTCCTCCTTCCTTCCTTCCTGTCTTTCTTACATCTTCTATTCCTCCTTCCTTCCTTCCCATCTTCCTTACCTCTTCTATTCCTCCTTCCTTCCTTCCTTCCCATCTTCCTTACACTTCTATTCCTCCTTCCTTCCTTCTTGTCTTCCTTACATCTTCTATTCCTCCTTCCTTCTTGTCTTCCTTACATCTTTTTTTCCTCCTTCCTTCCCGTCTTCCTTATATCTTCTATTCCTCCTTCCTTCCTTCTTGTCTTCCTTACATCTTCTATTCCTCCTTCCTTCTTGTCTTCCTTACATCTTTTTTTCCTCCTTCCTTCCTGTCTTCCTTACATCTTCTATTCCTCCTTCCTTTCCGTCTTCCTTACATCTTCTATTCCTCCTTCCTTCCCATCTTCCTTACATCTTCTATTCCTCCTTCCTTCTTGTCTTCCTTACATCTTTTTTTCCTCCTTCCTTCCTGTCTTCCTTACATCTTCTATTCCTCCTTCCTTCCTTCTTGTCTTCCTTACAACTTCTATTCCTCCTTCCTTCTTGTCTTCCTTACATCTTTTTTTCCTCCTTCCTTCCTGTCTTCCTTACATCTTTTATTCCTCCTTCCTTTCCGTCTTCCTTACATCTTCTATTCCTCCTTCCTTCCCGTCTTCCTTATATCTTCTATTCCTCCTTCCTTCCTTCCTCTCTCTCTTACATCTTCTATTCCTCCTTCCTTCCTTCCCATCTTCCTTACATCTTCTATTCCTTCTTCCTTCCTTCCCATCTTCCTTACATCTTCTATTCCTCCTTCCTTCTTGTCTTCCTTACATCTTTTTTTCCTCCTTCCTTCCTGTCTTCCTTACATCTTCTATTCCTCCTTCCTTCCTGTCTTTCTTACATCTTCTATTCCTCCTTCCTTCCCATCTTCCTTACATCTTCTATTCCTCCTTCCTTCCTGTCTTCCTTACATCTTCTATTCCTCCTTCCTTCCTGTCTTCCTTACCTCTTCTATTCCTCCTTCCTTTCCGTCTTCCTTACCCTCTTCTATTCCTCCTTCCTTTCCGTCTTCCTTACATCTTCTATTCCTCCTTCCTTCCCATCTTCCTTACCTCTTCTATTCCTCCTTCCTTCCTGTCTGCTTTACAACTAGTCTGGCATTTTTTGCTGGCTGATATCTAAAAAGAGTGGGAAATGTGAGTGGACAGTGAAAAAGTTTTGCTTTTGATTGCTGGTGCTTGTAGTTGTTTTATTTTCTTCTTTTGAGTCTTACTAACAGCTTTTACTTTTTAAAATACTTTTTCTGTCACTTTTTAAATAGCATTTTTTCCTTCTTCCTTTCCTTGTCTTCCTTCAGTCTGCCAATAAAGTGGAGGGGTTAATTGGTCGCAGGTGATACCGGTCCTATATACAGGTCCTATATACAGGTCCTATATACAGGTCCTATATAACTTATAATATAATATAAGAAAAGCGCTTTCATTAAATATAAAAATGAAGGAACGCGATCATCATTTACACATTACAAAGAATATAACAGTACATGCAAAAAGGAAATAAAGGCACAAACATTGAAAACAAACGACAGATTGCAAAAGATATCAGGACCAACCCCCCCAAACATTCCTCCAATCTATGAATAGTAGAAAGGTCCGGTCCCAGCATGTAGGCCCTTTACAGAACCATCTAGAGGGGGGGGGGGACAAAGAGAAGGACAATGTATGAAATCCCTTCTTCAGCTCTGTGTATACAAATGAGCATGGGGAGGGGGGGGGGGGGGTTGTCCACAATGGACGTGGTACTGACACCCCCCAGATGATCCACATTGGCTCACAATTGATATGATCCAGAAATATATAGACAGAATAAAGGTGAATAAAGCCCCTGGACCGGATGGCATACACCCACGGGGGCCTTACAGAATCCAGCTCTGTCATCTCACAGCCATTGTTTCTCATTTTTAGGGACCCTTTAATGACTGGCATAGTACCACTGGATTGGTGTAAGGCCAATGTGGGGCCAATATTTAAAAAGGGGTCAAAATCTTTCCCAAGTAATTACAGACCTGTTAGTGTAACTTCTATAGTTGGGAAGATACTGGAGAGTTTAATAAAAGATCCCATAGAGGAGTTCTTGCTGGAAACAAATATTGTAAGCAACAGACAGCATGGATTCATGAAAGACAGAAGTTGTCATACAAATCTGACCTCTTTTTATGAGCAAAACCTTGGACAAAGGGGTGGCAGTGGACGTGGTATACTTGGACAGAGGGGTGGCGGTGGATGTGGTATACTTGGACAGAGGGGTGGCGGTGGATGTGGTATACTTGGACAGAGGGGTAGCGGTGAATGTGGTATACTTGGACAGAGGGGTGGTGGTGGACGCGGTATACTTGGACAGAGGGGTGGCGGTGGATGTGGTATACTTGGACAGAGGGGTGGCGGTGGATGTGGTATACTTGGACAGAGGGGTGGCGGTGGATGTGGTATACTTGGACAGAGGGGTGGCAGTGGATGTGGTATACGTAGACAGAGGGGTGGCGGTGGACGTGGTATACTTGGACAGAGGGGTGGCGGTGGACGTGGTATACTTGGACAGAGGGGTGGCGGTGGACGTGGTATACTTGGACAGAGGGGTGGCGGTGGACGTGGTATACTTGGACAGAGGGGTGGCGGTGGACGTGGTATACTTGGACAGAGGGGTGGCGGTGGATGTGGTATACTTGGACAGAGGGGTGGCGGTGGATGTGGTATACTTGGACAGAGGGGTGGCAGTGGACATGGTATACTTGGACAGAGGGGTGGCGGTGGACGTGGTATACTTGGACAGAGGGGTGGCGGTGGACATGGTATACTTGGACAGAGGGGTGGCTGTGGACGTGGTATACTTGGACAGAGGGGTGGTGGTGGACTTGGTATACTTGGACAGAGGGGTGGCTGTGGACGTGGTATACTTGGACAGACGGGTGGCTGTGGACGTGGTAGACTTGGACAGAGGGGTGGCGGTGGACATGGTATACTTGGACAGAGGGCTGGCGGTGGACATGGTATACTTGGACAGAGGGGTGGTGGTGGACGCAGTATACTTGGACAGAGGGGTGGCGGTGGATGTGGTATACTTGGACAGAGGGGTGGCGGTGGATGTGGTATACTTAGACAGAGGGGTGGCGGTGGATGTGGTATACTTGGACAGAGGGGTGGCGGTGGACGCGGTATAATTGGACAGAGGGGTGGCGGTGGACGCGGTATACTTGGACAGAGGGGTGGCAGTCGACGTGGTATACTTGAACAGAGAGGTGGCAGTGGACATGGTATACTTGGACAGAGGGGTGGCGGTGGACGTGGTATACTTGGACAGAGGGGTGGCTGTGGATGTGGTATACTTGGACAGAGGGGTGGCTGTGGATGTGGTATACTTGGACAGAGGGGTGGTGATGGACGTGGTATACTTGGACAGAGGGGTGGCTGTGGACGTGGTATACTTGGACAGAGGGGTGGCGGTGGACCTGGTATACTTGGACAGAGGGGTGGTGATGGACGTGGTATACTTGGACAGAGGGGTGGCTGTGGACGTGGTATACTTGGACAGAGGGGTAGCGGTGGACCTGGTATACTTGGACAGAGGGGTGGCTGTGGACGTGGTATACTTGGACAGAGGGGTGGCGGTGGACGTGGTAGACTTGGACAGAGGGGTAGCGGTGGACGTGGTATACTTGGACAGAGGGGTGGCTAATGTGTAAGGTAAAGTCTACGGCTGGAAAAATCTGAATGTAAATGGATATAAAACTGGCTAAAAGATCGTATTCAGAGAGTAGTGGCTAATGATTCATACTCTGAATGGTCTGGGGGTGTCAGTGGTGTACCCCAGGGTTCAGTGTTATTAGTGGGGTACCCCAGGGTTCAGTGTTATTAGTGGGGTACCCCAAGGTTCAGTGTTATTAGTGGGGTACCCCAAGGTTCAGTGCTATTAGTAGTGTACCCCAGGGTTCAGTGTTATTAGTGGGGTACCCCAGGGTTCACTGTTATTAGTGGGGTACCCCAAGGTTCAGTGTTATTAGTAGTGTACCCCAAGGTTCAGTATTAGTGGGGTACCCCAAGGTTCAGTGTTATTAGTGGGGAACCCCAAGGTTCAGTGTTATTAATAGGGAACCCCAAGGTTCAGTGTGAGGACAAGGGGGCGCTCTTTACGTCTGGAGGAAAAGAAATGTCATCTCCAAACACGGAAAGGTTTCTTCACAGTAAGAGCTGTGAGAATGTGGAATAGACTCCCTCCAGAGTTGGTTGTGGCCAGCTCAGTGGATTGCTGTAGGAAAGTCCTGGATTGTTTCTTGGATACACAGAATATAACTGGATATAACATTTATAGGGAAAGGTGATCCAGGGAATATCCGATTGCCTCTCGGGGGATCAGGAAGGAGTTTTCCCTGCAGGAGCAAATTGGATCGTACTTTGCTGGGTTTTTTTGCCTTCCTCTGAATAAACTGTGGGTGTAGGATTATAACTTTTTTTTTTTTAATGGTTGAATAGGATGGACTTTTGTCTTTTTTCAGCCAAACTAACTATGTAACTATGATATGGAGTGGTTGGAGGCAAAAAGGAAGTCTGGGAAGAAGAAGCGGAAGAAGGATGTGCCTGTACCTGAACCTGGGAGGGTGGAGGTATCAAACACATTTGATGTTTTATCTGATGTGGAGGATGAGGGATCTTCGCTGATTTCCATGGAGGAGGAATCACAGAGGACACTGAAGCGTGTAGGATCTCCCAGTAGGGAGGGGGGAAACAGGCTAAGAAACGCGTACCTCGATCATCCTGATGGCGGTTTCTACTCCTTTGAAGGTGGCGACCATTAATAATCGCCAGCATAAAGTCAGTAAGCACTTGTAACTTGGCCTTATTTTTGCTCAGCAGGTTTGATGCTGATATTTTCTTTTTGCAGACCGTTTTTTGAGACCAGGTTGTCCAGTTATTCATATGGCGAAGAAGGAGTGGAGGAACGGCCTCTCCTTCTGGTCTCTTGCGGCCGAACCTTACACTGGAGTTGCTGTACTTTTTTCCGGCATGGTAACCTGTCGGCGGATTATTCAGGTAGAAATGGGGAGATGCATGGTCTTAGACGTCTCCATGGGGGGGCAGGACCTGCGCCTGATTAACATCTATGGGCCCCAGACAAAATGGGACAGGAAATGCCTCTTCATGAAGATCAAGCCTTTCCTTTGTACAGCCCAGCAAGTTGTCTTCGGTGGTGACTTTAACACCGTCACTAGGACTAAGGACAGGAGAGGGACCGGAGTCAGGCTGGACTGTGACGCCTAGAGAGGCAGGTCTGGTTGATGTGCACATTCATTGCTGCCCAGACGACACGGGATTCACTTTTCAGTGAGGTGCTATTCAGAGTCCTTTTAAAGGAGAACTCCACCTTCTCGGCACCAGTGTGTCAGGCGGTGGAGTTTTCTGATCACTGTATTCTGTCTGTGACTCTGAGTGGCCCCGATACACCACCTAGGGGGAGGGGTACCTGGAAGCTGAATTCGGCACTCCTGGACGATGAGAAGGTGAGTCAATCCTTTGAGGATTTTTTTCAGGCACAGGTATCAATCATGGACGTTTGCAGCAGTAAGTCCGAGTGGTGGGAGCTTACAAAACGAAGGATCGTTGGGTTTTCAAGGCCATAGGAAGAAATAAACCATTTGATAAATATGTCACCTACCAGCGTCTGCGGAGGAAGCTCGATCGGCTTGTCTCCAATAATGGAGATCCAGAAGCGATCTCTGAGGTTAAACTCTTGCTCAGGCAGTGTCAATATGACAGGCATGCCTCTTTGGTTCTGGAAAGGGATTATGGGAAATATCACTCGCCCAACCCTTACCAGAACTGCAAACAAGGTAGAGCAGTTAAGTCAGTTGTAGGCCTGGTTGACAGTACGGGTTCCCTGACAAAGTCCAAGTCGGGGATCCTGGAAACCTCCAGGTCATATTATGCTGACCTCCTTGGTAGGAGGGATCTCGATCGGGCGAGCATGTTGGGTTTTCTGGCCTCTACTCCAGGACTGGGAAATGGCAGTTCTCTTGTGAGTTCTGGGTAGGAGGGACCTCGATCGGGCGAGCATGTTGGGTTTTCTGGACTCTACTCCAGGACTGGGAAATGGCAGTTCTCCTGTGAGTCCTGGGTAGGAGGGACCTCGATCAGGCGAGCATGTTGGGTTTTCTGGCCTCTACTCCAGGACTGGGAAATGGCAGTTCTCCTGTGAGGTGACAGAGGACATCACGGCAGATGAGGTGGTGAAAGCTATTGATCAGCTTGCCATGAAGAAGTCGCCTGGGCCAGACGGATTGACAGCCAAGTTTTATAAGCACTTCAAGGTCACTCTGGCCCCATATTTGGTGGAGGTGTTTAATGGCTGTCTGAGAGAGGGTTCGCTCTCTCCCTCCATGCGACAATCTGCAGTGATTCTTCTGTCAAAGGGTAAATATTCTTTGAGAATTGAGAATTGGCGGCCCATTAGCCTTCTCAATGTTGATAGGAAGATACTGGCAAAGATCATTTTCTGGCGTTTATCGTCTGTTGCGGGCAATTTACTTTCTCGCCATCAGCACTGTTTGGTTCAGGGTAGAAGCACTTTTTCAGTGGTGTTAGCTGTCCGGAAGGCCCTGGAGCGGTGCAGGGCTGCAGGCTGGGGAAAGTTCCTGCTGGCATCGGATCAGGCCAAAGCTTTTCATCGGGTCAATCATGAGTACCTATCAGGGACGGACTGACCATTTGGAAACTCGGGCACTGCCCGAGGGCCCGGGTCAGTAGGGGGTCCCATGAGATGCCCCTGGTACCTTTTACATAGACGTTTTGAATTTGGGCAAGGACATAGGGGCCCCATGATCCCCTATTGCCCAGGGGCCCCATGAGTTGTCAGTCTGCCCCTGGTACCTATGGCTGCTTTTTGGCAAGTATGGCTTGGAGGGGGGCTTCATTGATTGGCTAAAGACTTTATAAAGAGGTGCTGAAAGCTTCATGCTTGTAAATGGTTGGATTGGATGTCCCTTTGGGGTTGGCTCAGGTGTGCATCAGGGGTGTCCTTTGAGTCCTCTGCTATACGCGATCCCTTCATTAGAAGGTTAGAGAGCAGACCGTTGTGTGGAGTTCCTTTCGGCTATCCTGGGGATCCTCCTCTGAGGGTCATGGCCTATGGTGATGACGTGTCTGTTTTCATCTCTGGGACGCAGGAGGCGGAGGAGGTGGTCTCAGTGATGGAACAGTATGTTGAGGAAGGAGGCGGAGGAGGTGGTCTTGGTGATGGAACAGTATGCTGCGGAGGAGGTGGTCTCGGTGTTGGAACAGTATGCTGAGGCAGGAGGCGAAGGAGGTGGTCTCAGTGATAGAACAGTATGCTGAGGCAGGAGGCAGAGGAGGTGGTCTCGGTGATGGAACAGTATGCTGAGGCAGGAGGCAGAGGAGGTGGTCTCAGTGATGGAACAGTATGCTGAGGCAGGAGGTGGAGGAAGTGGTCTCTGTGATGGAACAGTATGCTGAGGCAGGAGGCAGAGGAGGTGGTCTTGGTGATAGAACAGTATGCTGAGGCAGGAGGTGGAGGAAGTGGTCTCTGTGATGGAACAGTATGCTGAGGCAGGAGGCAGAGGAGGTGGTCTCAGTGATGGAACAGTACGCTGAGGCAGGAGGCGGAGGAGGTGGTCTCAGTGATGGAACAGTATGCTGAGGCAGGAGGCGGAGGAAGTGGTCTCAGTGATGGAACAGTATGCTGAGGCAGGAGGCAGAGGAGGTGGTCTCAGTGATGGAACAGTATGCTGAGGCAGGAGGCAGAGGAGGTGGTCTCGGTGATGGAACAGTATGCTGAGGCAGGAGGCGGAGTAGGTGGTCTTGGTGATAGAACAGTATGCTGAGGCAGGAGGTGGAGGAGGTGGTCTCGGTGATGGAACAGTATGCTGAGGCAGGAGGCAGAGGAGGTGGTGGTCTAAGTGATGGAACAGTATGCTGAGGCAGGAGGCAGAGGAGGAGGTGGTCTCGGTGATGGAACAGTATGCTGAGACAGGAGGCGGAGGAGGTGGTCTCGGTGATGGAACAGTATGCTGAGACAGGAGGCGGAGGAGGTGGTCTTGGTGATGGAACAGTATGCTGAGACAGGAGGCGGAGGAGGTGGTCTCGGTGATGGAACAGTATGCTGAGGCAGGAGGCGGAGGAGGTGGTCTTGGTGATGGAACAGTATGCTGAGACAGGAGGCGGAGGAGGTGGTCTCGGTGATGGAACAGTATGCTGAGGCAGGAGGCGGAGGAGGTGGTCTTGGTGATGGAACAGTATGCTGAGACAGGAGGCGGAGGAGGTGGTCTCGGTGATGGAACAGTATGCTGAGGCAGGAGGCGGAGGAGGTGGTCTCGGTGATGGAACAGTATGCTGCAGAGGAGGTGGTTTCGGTGATGGAACAGTATGCTGAGGCAGGAGGTGGAGGAGGTGGTCTCGGTGATGGAACAGTATGCTGAGGCAGGAGGCAGAGGAGGTGGTCTCGGTGATGGAACAGTATGCTGAGGCAGGAGGCAGAGGAAGTGGTCTAAGTGATGGAACAGTATGCAGAGGCAGGAGGCGAAGGAGGTGGTCTCGGTGATGGAACAGTATGCTAAGGCAGGAGGTGGAGGAGGAGGTGGTCTCGGTGATGGAACAGTATGCTGAGACAGGAGGCAGAGGAGGTGGTCTCGGTGATGGAACAGTATGCTGAGGCAGGAGGCGGAGGACGTGGTCTCGGTGATGGAACAGTATGATGAGACAGGAGGCAGAGGAGGTGGTCTCGGTGATGGAACAGTATGCTGAGGCAGGAGGCGGAGGAGGTGGTCTAAGTGATGGAACAGTATGCTGAGGCAGGAGGCGGAGGAGGTGGTCTCGGTGATGGAACAGTATGCTGAGGCAGGAGGCGGAGGAGGTGGTCTAAGTGATGGAACAGTATGCTGAGGCAGGAGGCGGAGGAGGTGGTCTCGGTGATGGAACAGTATGATGAGACAGGAGGCAGAGGAGGTGGTCTCGGTGATGGAACAGTATGCTGAGGCAGGAGGCGGAGGAGGTGGTCTAAGTGATGGAACAGTATGCTGAGGCATCTGGCTCAAAGATCAATCAGGATAAGAGTGAGGTTTTCTGGATGGGAGAGGAAGGCGAAGGCTTTACCCTTCCAGACGCCTTCCCAGAGCCCCATCAGGAAATTAAAGTTTTAGGCATCAGATTTGGTCCCGGTGATTACGGCCTTGCACATTGGGTAAGCAGGCTACAAGATGCCGATGCCAAGGTGGCCAGCTGGAAGGATTGGAAACTCTCTTACAGGGAAAGGATTGACCTGATTAAAACTTACCTGATCCCGGTATTTCTGTATGTCAGCTTTGTCTGTGTTTTGCCAGTGTCTCTCTATGCGAGGATCTACAGTTGTTTCTTCCAGCTGTTATGGGGGCACAAACTGAACCTCATTAAGAGGTCTGTAACCTACCTTCCCAGGCGGATGGGTGGCCTAGGTATGGTCAACCCGGTGGTTTTCTTTTCTCTGATGTTTTTGAAACATAATTTTGGTAGCATGCTGGCAGAGGAACCGCCTGGGTGGGTTGGTATTTTTCAGTCCTGGTTTAGGCCTTTTCTACGGAGCTGGGAGAATGGTGGGCCGGTGAAAAGCCTGAGGGTCCAACATGGTAAGCTCCCGGCTTATGTTGCCCCGTGTCTGAAAATGCTTCGGCAATGGCGAGTGACGGCGGAGGAAATTAAATCTCTTCCTAGGAAGGCCCTGGAGAGGAGGATTGTTGAATCTGCCTTTAGCGAGCCATTGGCCTTGAGGGATTGCCCAGGCCCGGTTATGAGGGAGGGATTGCCCAGGCCGGTTATGAGGGAGGGATTGCCCAGGCCCGGTTATGAGGGAGGGTCTGCGTTTGATGAATCTGGAGAGAATCCCTTTAAAGTTTTGGGATTTGGCCTGGCTCTCGTTCCATGGCAGACTCTATGTGAAGGGCAACCTGAAGCATCGCTCTGCGGAGAACCGTGGTTGTCCAAGAGTGGAGTGCGGTGGGGTGGAGGAGACGATGGACCATTTCTTGATTCAGTGCCCCTTCAATATAGAAGTCTACAAGCGGGTGGGTGGGGCTCTGGGGATCCCTTTCCTTTCCCGCTTGAGTTACGCGGAGTGGTCTTACGGAGCCTTTCAGACTCACCGGGACTTTGATTTTGAGACACTTTTTCTAGTTAGCTTAGTAGTCCGTTACTACACGTGGAATGCACGGTGTCAGGTTTCCATTCGCAAAAAAGTCCTGTCGAGGTGGTGGTGAACAACATTCTGGGTGAGGTTGGGAAGATTCGGGGTCTTGAGAAGGACAGGTGGCGGCTGGGAGCCTGGACAAAGGTGTGGAGGAATGTCAGGTCCCTGTAGCTGCTGTCTGTCAGTCTCTGGGGGCGTGGCTTCTCTTTCTGTCCTTTCACGTCCCCTAGATTTTGTAACATCAGATTTTTGAAAAAAGGCGGCATGTATGGGATCAATGTATGGGATGAATGTATGGGATGAATGTGTGGGATCAGTGTGTGGGATCAGTGTGTGGGATCAGTGTATGGGATCAGTGTGTGGGATCAATGTGTGGGATCAATGTATGGGATGAATGTGTGGGATGAATGTGTGGGATCAGTGTGTGGGATCAGTGTGTGGGATCAGTGTGTGGGATCAGTGTGTGGGATCAGTGTATGGGATCAGTGTGTGGGATCAATGTGTGGGATCAATGTATGGGATGAATGTATGGGATCAATGTGTGGGATCAATGTATGGGATCAATGTATGGGATGAATGTGTGGGATGAATGTATGGGATCAATGTGTGGGATCAATGTGTGGGATCAGTGTATGGGATCAGTGTGTGGGATCAATGTGTGGGATCAATGTATGGGATGAATGTGTGGGATGAATGTATGGGATCAATGTGTGGGATCAATGTATGGGATGAATGTGTGGGATGAATGTATGGGATCAATGTGTGGGATCAATGTGTGGGATCAGTGTATGGGATCAGTGTGTGGGATCAATGTGTGGGATCAATGTATGGGATGAATGTGTGGGATGAATGTATGGGATCAATGTGTGGGATCAATGTGTGGGATCAGTGTATGGGATCAGTGTGTGGGATCAATGTGTGGGATCAATGTGTGGGATGAATGTGTGGGATCAATGTATGGGATCAGTGTGTGGGATCAGTGTGTGGGATCAGTGTGTGGGATCGATTTGTGTGGGATCAGTGTGTGGGATCAGTGTATGGGATCAGTGTGTGGGATCAGTGTATGGGATCAGTGTGTGGGATCAGTGTGTGGGATCAGTGTATGGGATCAGTGTGTGGGATCAGTGTGTGGGATCAGTGTGTGGGATCAATGTATGGGATCAGTGTGTGGGATCAGTGTGTGGGATCAATGTATGGGATCAGTGTGTGGGATCAGTGTGTGGGATCAGTGTGTGGGATCAATGTATGGGATCAGTGTGTGGGATCAGTGTGTGGGATCAGTGTATGGGATCAGTGTGTGGGATCAGTGTGTGGGATCAGTGTGTGGGATCAGTGTGTGGGATCAGTGTATGGGATGAATGTATGGGATGAATGTATGGGATCAGTGTGTGGGATCAGTGTGTGGGATCAGTGTGTGGGATCAGTGTGTGGGATCAGTGTGTGGGATCAGTGTATGGGATCAGTGTATGGGATCAGTGTGTGGGATCAGTGTGTGGGATCAGTGTGTGGGATCAGTGTGTGGGATCAGTGTGTGGGATCAGTGTATGGGATCAGTGTGTGGGATCAGTGTGTGGGATCAGTGTATGGGATCAGTGTGTGGGATCAGTGTGTGGGATCAGTGTGTGGAATCAGTGTGTGGGATCAATGTGTGGGATCAATGTATGGGATCAGTGTGTGGGATCAATGTGTGGGATCGATGTGTGGGATCGATGTGTGGGATCAATGTATGGGATCGATGTGTGGGATCGATGTATGGGATCGATGTGTGGGATCAATGTATGGGATCAATGTGTGGGATCAGTGTGTGGGATCAGTGTATGGGATCAATGTGTGGGATCAGTGTGTGGGATCAGTGTGTGGGATCAGTGTATGGGATCAATGTGTGGGATCAGTGTGTGGGATCAGTGTGTGGGATCAGTGTATGGGATCAATGTGTGGGATCAGTGTGTGGGATCAGTGTGTGGGATCAGTGTGTGGGATCAGTGTGTGGGATCAATGTGTGGGATCAATGTATGGGATCAGTGTGTGGGATCAATGTGTGGGATCAATGTATGGGATCGATGTGTGGGATCAATGTATGGGATCAGTGTATGGGATCAGTGTGTGGGATCAGTGTATGGGATCAATGTGTGGGATCAGTGTGTGGGATCAGTGTATGGGATCGATGTATGGGATCGATGTGTGGGATCAGTGTGTGGGATCAGTGTGTGGGATCGATGTGTGGGATCAATGTATGGGATCAATGTGTGGGATCAGTGTGTGGGATCAGTGTGTGGGATCAGTGTGTGGGATCAGTGTGTGGGATCAGTGTATGGGATCGATGTGTGGGATCAATGTATGGGATCAGTGTGTGGGATCAGTGTGTGGGATCAGTGTGTGGGATCAATGTGTGGGATCGATGTATGGGATCGATGTGTGGGATCCGTGTGTGGGATCAGTGTGTGGGATCCGTGTGTGGGATCAGTGTGTGGGATCAGTGTGTGGGATCAGTGTGTGGGATCAGTGTGTGGGATCAGTGTATGGGATCAGTGTATGGGATCAGTGTGTGGGATCAGTGTGTGGGATCAGTGTGTGAGATCAGTGTATGGGATCAGTGTGTGGGATCAGTGTGTGGGATCAATGTGTGGGATCAGTGTGTGGGATCGATGTATGGGATCGATGTGTGGGATCAATGTATGGGATCAGTGTGTGGGATCAGTGTATGGGATCAGTGTGTGGGATCAGTGTATGGGATCAATGTGTGGGATCAGTGTGTGGGATCGATGTATGGGATCGATGTGTGGGATCAATGTATGGGATCAATGTATGGGATCAGTGTGTGGGATCAGTGTATGGGATCAGTGTGTGGGATCAGTGTGTGGGATCAATGTGTGGGATCAGTGTATGGGATCGATGTGTGGGATCCGTGTGTGGGATCAGTGTGTGGGATCAGTGTGTGGGATCAGTGTGTAGGATCAGTGTTTCATCATTTCTTAGCCTGAAGGGGGGTGCAGGTGACGGTCAGGTTGTGTTTTGCATAATTTAGTAAGTTTTCAGATAATAATGTTTTCTGTTTCTTTGTATTTAGTTCTATTTGTATTTTAGTTATTTTCAGAAAAAAGTCATTTTCTTTTCTGTTATTCTGTTAGTCTCTGTACCAGAGGAGCTTATACTCTAATGTCCCCTCCCCCACAGTCACATCAGTCTCTGCACCAGAGGAGCTTACGCTCTAATGTCCCCTCCCCCACAGTCACATCAGTCTCTGCACCAGAGGAGCTTACGCTCTAATGTCCCCTCCCCCCACAGTCACATCAGTCTCTGTACCAGAGGAGCTTATACTCTAATGTCCCCTCCCCCACAGTCCCATAAGTCTCTGTACAGAGGAGCTTACACTCTAATGTCCCCTCCCCCACAGTCACATCAGTCTCTGCACCAGAGGAGCTTATACTCTAATGTCCCCTCCCCCACAGTCCCATAAGTCTCTGTACAGAGGAGCTTACACTCTAATGTCCCCTCCCCCACAGTCACATCAGTCTCTGTACCAGAGGAGCTTATACTCTAATGTCCCCTCCCCCACAGTCACATCAGTCTCTGCACCAGAGGAGCTTATACTCTAATGTCCCCTCCCCCACAGTCACATCAGTCTCTGCACCAGAGGAGCTTACGCTCTAATGTCCCCTCCCCCCACAGTCACATCAGTCTCTGTACCAGAGGAGCTTATACTCTAATGTCCCCTCCCCCACAGTCCCATAAGTCTCTGTACAGAGGAGCTTACACTCTAATGTCCCCTCCCCCACAGTCACATCAGTCTCTGCACCAGAGGAGCTTATACTCTAATGTCCCCTCCCCTACAGTCCCATAAGTCTCTGTACAGAGGAGCTTACACTCTAATGTCCCCTCCCCCACAGTCACATCAGTCTCTGTACCAGAGGAGCTTATACTCTAATGTCCCCTCCCCCACAGTCCCATCAGTCTCTGCACCAGAGGAGCTTACGCTCTAATGTCCCCTCCCCCACAGTCACATCAGTCTCTGCACCAGAGGAGCTTACGCTCTAATGTCCCCTCCCCCACAGTCACATCAGTCTCTGCACCAGAGGAGCTTACGCTCTAATGTCCCCTCCCCCACAGTCCCATCAGTCTCTGTACAGAGGAGCTTACACTCTAATGTCCCCTCCCCCACAGTCACATCAGTCTCTGTACCAGAGGAGCTTACACTCTAATGTCCCCTCCCCCACAGTCACATCAGTCTCTGTACCAGAGGAGCATACGCTCTAATGTCCCCTCCCCCACAGTCACATCAGTCTCTGCACCAGAGGAGCTTACGCTCTAATGTCCCCTCCCCCACAGTCACATCAGTCTCTGTACCAGAGGAGCTTACGCTCTAATGTCCCCTCCCCCACAGTCACATCAGTCTCTGTACAGAGGAGCTTACACTCTAATGTCCCCTCCCCCCACAGTCACATCAGTCTCTGTACCAGAGGAGCATACGCTCTAATCTCCCCTCCCCCACAGTCACATCAGTCTCTGCACCAGAGGAGCTTACGCTCTAATGTCCCCTCCCCCACAGTCCCATCAGTCTCTGTACAGAGGAGCTTACACTCTAATGTCCCCTCCCCCCACAGTCACATCAGTCTCTGTACCAGAGGAGCATACGCTCTAATGTCCCCTCCCCCACAGTCACATCAGTCTCTGTACCAGAGGAGCTTACATTCTAATGTCCCCTCCCCCACAGTCCCATCAGTCTCTGTACCAGAGGAGCTTACACTCTAATGTCCCCTCCCCCACAGTCACATCAGTCTCTGTACAGAGGAGCTTACACTCTAATGTCCCCTCCCCCCACAGTCACATCAGTCTCTGTACCAGAGGAGCTTACACGCTAATGTCCCCTCCCCCGCAGTCCCATCAGTCTCTGTACCAGAGGAGCTTACACTCTAATGTCCCCTCCCCCACAGTCACACCCATATCCTCCATTAGGGTCCCCTTAGTCCTTGCCGTACTGCAATCTAGAGCCAATTGGCCACTTACTGTCTTCAAATAAATAACATCCCATAAAGGTCCTAATACTTCCCCCGCTGATCCACAATGTCTCCTTTATATCTCCTTCTCAGGGCGCTCTCCGGCCCCCCTCCCCCCCGGCCCCCTCCCCCCCCTCCACCATTAGGAGACTGCCAAGGCAATCACGGCTGTTATAACTGCGGCGGCCTCCTTGTATTACCACCTCTGAACGGCGAATTAGAATGCAGCGCGCTCCTTATTGCGTCCCATTACCCCGTAATTGCCAAATCATTTAGCCATTTACAACGACTCCGGTCCTCGGTGTCACAATGCAAATAAAAGGCGTTGGATGAGGGGAGGAAATATGGCGGAAAGACGGAAGCTCTTGATGGCCTTTCCAGTCTCCGGCGGACTCGCTCCCCTCCTGGAGTACATCAGTCATCTCCGGCCTGCCTGGTACTTCATTATTGGGGAATAATTGCAGATTTATTGGGACGGGAGGATGGATGATCCTGAGCTCAGGAGAACCACGAGGAACCATGTAGAAGAAGGACAGCCACGGCCCGGCCAAGAAACCCAACCGGACTGCCTTGTCCATCCTCGCCTTCAAGGAGGCTGGCCCTCCAATAGAAAATGTGCCTGCCCCATCCCCGCAACATGCAGGATATAGTGCTTGTATGATCTAGAGAGACCCGTGGGGTCCAGTCTGATCAGAAGGTCAGGTGTGACCCTTTGCAGGCCTTTATCCAGCCTTTGGGGTACTATTCCTCCCACTGACACCAATGATGGGGCACTATTCCTCCCACTGACACCAATGATAGGGCACTATTCCTCCCACTGACACCAATGATGGGGCACTATTCCTCCCACTGACACCAATGACAGGGCACTATTCCTCCCACTGACACCAATGATGGGGCACTATTCCTCCCACTGACACCAATGATGGGGCACTATTCCTCCCACTGACACCAATGATGGGACACTATTCCTCCCACTGACACCAATGACGGGGCACTATTCCTCCCACTGACACCAATGATGGGGCACTATTCCTCCCACTGACACCAATGACGGGGCACTATTCCTCCCACTGACACCAATGATGGGGCACTATTCCTCCCACTGATACCAGTGATGAGACACTATTCCTCCCACTGACACCAATGATGGGGCACTATTCCTTCCACTGATACCAATGATGGGGCACTATTCCTCCCACTGACACCAATGATGGGGCACTATTCCCCCCACTGATACCAATTATGGGGCACTATTCCTCCCACTGACACCAATAATGGAGCACTATTCCTCCCACTGATACCAGTGATGAGACACTATTCCTCCCACTGACACCAATGATGGGGCACTATTCCTCCACTGATACCAATGATGGGACAATATTCCTTCCACTGATACCAATGATGGGACAATATTCCTTCCACTGATACCAATGATGGGGCACTATTCCTTCCACTGATACCAATGATGGGGCACTATTCCTCCCACTGACACCAATAATGGGGCACTATTCCTCCCACTGACACCAATGATGGGGCACTATTCCTTCCACTGATACCAATGATGGGGCACTATTCCTTCCACTGACACCAATGATGGGGCACTATTCCTTCCACTGATACCAATGATGGGGCACTATTCCTTCCACTGATACCAATGATGGGGCACTATTCCTCCCACTGACACCAATAATGGGGCACTATTCCTCCCACTGACACCAATGATGGGGCACTATTCCTTCCACTGATACCAATGATGGGGCACTATTCCTCCCACTGACACCAATAATGGGGCACTATTCCTCCCACTGACACCAATGATGGGGCACTATTCCCCCCACTGAATACCAATGATGGGACACTGTTCCCCCCACTGATACCAATGATGGGGCACTATTCCTCCCACTGACACCAATGATGGGGCACTATTCCTCCCACTGACACCAATGATGGGGCACTATTCCTCCCATTGACACCAATGATGGAACACTATTCCTCCCACTGACACCAATGATGGGGCACTATTCCTCCCACTGATACCAATGATGGAGCACTATTCCTCCCACTGACACCAATGATGGGGCACTATTCCTCCCACTGACACCAATGATGGGGCACTATTCCTCCCACTGACACCAATGACGGGGCACTATTCCTCCGGCTAACACCAATGACGGGGCACTATTCCTCCCACTGACACCAATGATGGGGCACTATTCCTCCCACTGACACCAATGATGGGGCACTATTCCTCCCACTGACACCAATGATGGGGCACTATTCCTCCCACTGACACCAATGATGGGGCACTATTGATACTAATAATTGGGCACTATGACTCCCATTGATACCAATGATGGGACACTATTCCTCCCACTGACACCAATGATGGGGCACTATTCCTCCCACTGATACCAATGATGGGACACTATTCCTCCCACTGACACCAATGATGGGGCACTATTCCCCCCACTGACACCAATGATGGGGCACTATTCCTCCCACTGACAGCAATGATGGGGCACTATTCCTCCCACTGACACCAATGATGGGGCACTATTCCTCCCACTGATACCAATGATGGGGCACTATTCCCCCCACTGACACCAATGATGGGACACTATTCCTCCCACTGACACCAATGATAGGGCACTATTCCTCCCACTGACACCAATGATGGGACACTATTCCTCCCATTGACACCAATGATGGGGCACTATTCCTCCCATTGACACCAATGATGGAACACTATTCCTCCCACTGACACCAATGATGGGGCACTATTCCTCCCACTGATACCAATGATGGGACACTATTCCTCCCACTGACACCAATGATGGGGCACTATTCCTCCCACTGACACCAATGATGGGGCACTATTCCCCCCACTGACACCAATGATGGGGCACTATTCCTCCCACTGATACCAATGATGGGGCACTATTCCCCCCACTGACACCAATGATGGGACACTATTCCTCCCACTGACACCAATGATAGGGCACTATTCCTCCCACTGACACCAATGATGGGACACTATTCCTCCCATTGACACCAATGACGGGGCACTATTCCTCCCACTGACACCAATGATGGGGGACTATTCCTCCCCCCACTGATACCAATGATGGGACACTATTCCTCCCACTGACACCAATGATGGGGCACTATTCCTCCCACTGATACCAATGATGGGGCACTATTCCCCCCACTGACACCAATGATGGGACACTATTCCTCCCACTGACACCAATGATAGGGCACTATTCCTCCCACTGACACCAATGATGGGACACTATTCCTCCCATTGACACCAATGACGGGGCACTATTCCTCCCACTGACACCAATGATGGGGCACTATTCCTCCCCCCACTGACACCAATGATGGGACACTATTCCTCCCACTGATACCAATGATGGGGCACTATTCCTCCCACTGACACCAATGATGGGGCACTATTCCTCCCACTGACACCAATGATGGTGCACTATTCCCCCCACTGACACCAATGACGAGGCACTATTCCTCCCACTGACACCAATGACGAGGCACTATTCCTCCCACTGACACCAATGACGAGGCACTATTCCTCCGGCTAACACCAATGATGGCAATCTATTATTCCACTGATATTGATTGTGCTAAGAGGGGGGGTTTGTGCTAGAAGAGGTGATATGGTAGAGAGAAGAGATTTGTGCTAGTAGGGGAATTTATTTGGGGGGAAGAGTTTATGCTAGGAGGGGGATTGGGTGCATTTGTGCTGGCTGGGAGCTGAGATTTAGAGGGGGGGGGGGGGCAGGATGTGTACTTGGAGTGGAAATTTGAGGAGTAATAGATTTGTGAAAGGAGGGGTGATTTTTTTTTTGGGGGGGGGGGGGTTTGGGGAGAGAGAGGATTTGAGCTTGGAGGAGGGAGATGAAGGAGCAAAGATTAGGTAGAGAGAAGAAGGGATTTGTGCTAAGTGGTGATTTTTTTTTGGGGGGGGGGCATTTGTGCTGGTAGGGATGATTTGGGGGTGTTTGTGCTGGGGGGGGGACTTTTTTGGGAGGAGAATTTGTGCTAGGAGGGGGGATTTGTGCTTGGAGGGGATTCTTTTTTGGTGGGGGGCATTTGTTCTAGAAGGGATGATTTGGGGGTGTTTGTGCTAGGAGGGAACATTTTTTTAGGGGGGAGAATGTATGCTAGGAGGGGGGTTGGGGGGGCGTATTTGTGCTTGGAGGGGATTTTGTTTTTTGGTGGTGGTGGTGGGGGGGGGGGGCATTTGTGCTAGTAGGGATGATTTGGGGGTGTTTGTGGTAGAAGGGGATTTTTTTGGGGGCGGGAATTTATGCTAGGGGGGATTTGTGCTGGGAGGGGGGATTTGGAGTGGGGGTGTGTGTGCACTTGGAGGGGAAATTTGAGGAGTAATAGATTTGTGAAATGAGGGGTGATTTTTTTTTGGGGGGGGGGGATTTGGGGAGAGTGAGGATTTGAGCTTGGAGGTGGGAGATGAAGGAGCACAGATTAGGTAGAGAGAAGAGGGAATTTGTGCTAAGAGGGGATTTTTTTGGGTGGGGGGGCATTTGTGCTGGTAGGGATGATTTGGGGGTGTTTGTGCGGGGGGGAACATTTTTTGGGGGAGAATTTGTGCTAGGAGGGGGGATTGGGGGGATTTGTGCTAGGAGAGGACTTTTTTCTTTTTTTAGGGGGGAGAATTTATGCTAGGAGAGGGGATTGGGGGGGAATTGTGCTTGGAGGGGATTTTTTTTTGGTGGGGGGAGGGGGCATTTGTGCAAGTAGGGATAATTTGGGGGTGTTTGTGCTAGGAGGGGAATTTTTTTTGGGGGGCAATTTATGCTAGGAGAGGGGGATTGGGGGGATTTGTGCTGGGAGGGGGGATTTGGAGTGGGTGTGTGTGTGTACTGGGAGGTGAAATTTGTGTGGCAATAGATTTGTGCAAGGAGGGGTGATATTTTTTTTTTGGGGGGGGGATTTGGGGAGAGAGAGGATTTGAGGTGGGAAGGGGGAGATGAAGGAGCAAAGATTAGGGCAGAGAGGGGGGATTTCAGCGGGGGGGGGATTTATTCTTAAGGGGTAAGCATGCAGATTAGTGCTCAATTTTTTTGGGGGGAGGAGGGGATTTTTGCTGGCACATAATATTCATACAGCCTGGGGTGGGGAGGGGGGCACGGTTTGGCATGTTTGCCCTGAGCTCTGGATACATTTGTCCCGAAACTGGGCAGGGGGCGGGGATCTGATCTCACACGCTGCACAGCATAGAGCAGAGAGTTGTCATCTGAGACCTGAGTGGAGGGAATGGACACGCCCCCTTTTACACAGTCTCATAGGGAAACATGCACAGCTGAGGCTGCCAATCACCTGCTGTGTGCTACAGGAGAAGGGGTTGTTTCTGGTGTCCCCATAGACTGTGAGAAGAGATTCATGCAGGAAGCAAGGGAAGGAGGCAGCAGACAGAAATGACACGTAGTACTTTGGACTGAAGCAAGCGCACACTATAGAGGGATAGGCTTTGTTCATTTCACAGCCACTTTAAAGCTGCTCTTCAGATTTTCATCATTTTAACACACAATGTACATAAAAAACATTTCCTCCTCTTCCCAGCTCTAAATCCCAGCAGGTTTCTGCCCAGAAGTTGTAAATACATTGGAACGAACAACGCACGCCCAGAACGATTTAAAAGTTGTCGGTAAAATCTGCATGAAAATGGATCCCAAATCCAAGAAAAGTCGCGGGAGTCTAAGGGGAACCTCCGGCTACATTGCTTCCCGCCTGACAATATTCCAATAAAGAAATTCCTCGTAGAATCGAAACAATCGCCCTCAATTAGCCGGCGTTCCATCCGCGGCCTCGCCGCCTTCCCATTCCCCGCGCTCACACATAACACGCCAGTTAGAGGAGTATTTACTGTTCCGGTAATCTCTCTCCGGCCGCCACTTAAGCCGTAAAGGCCACAAAATGGAGCCGTGACCTTTCCGCTCTCCTCTGCACCGTACGCCGCGCTCGCCGCGCTCGGGAACAGGACGGGCTGTGATAACAAATGAATAGGAGCCCATTCATCTCCATCCCCGGAGCCCATTCATCTCCATCCCCGGAGCCCATTCATCTCCATCCCCGGAGCCCATTCATCTCCATCCCCCGGCTTTTCTTCTCTCCATTTCTATTTGTAAAAGCCGGATAAATATTTATGTTTTTTTAATGAAAGTTTCTTCTGGAGAATAAAATGTTACTTTGTATTAAATATGGAAAACTGAAAGGAATGTTCTTCATTTTATATGGGAGGAGGACATCGCACAGCACTGCGCTGAGGACGCCAAAACCGTCACATCTCTGGCCCCTGAGGGACACCGAAACCATCACATCTCTGGCCCCCCGAGGGACACTGAAACCATCACATCTCTGGCCCCCGAGGGACGACAAAACCATCACATCTCTGGCCCCCCGAGGGACACTGAAACCATCACATCTCTGGCCCCTGAGGGACACTGAAACCATCACATCTCTGGTCCCTGAGGGACACTGAAACCATCACATCTCTGGTCCCTGAGGGACACTGAAACCATCACATCTCTGGCCCCCTGAGGGACACTGAAACCATCACATCTCTGGCCCCCGAGGGACGACAAAACCATCACATCTCTGGCCCCCTGAGGGACACTGAAACCATCACATCTCTGGCCCCTGAGGGACACTGAAACTATCACATCTCTGGCCCCCGAGGGACACTGAAACTGTCACATCTCTGGCCCCCGAGGGACACCGAAACCATCACATCTCTGCCCCCGAGGGACACCAAAACCGTCACATCCCTGACCTCCGAGGGACACTGAAACCATCACATCTCTGGCCCCTGAGGGACACTGAAACCATCACATCTCTGGTCCCTGAGGGACACTGAAACCATCACATCTCTGGTCCCTGAGGGACACTGAAACCATCACATCTCTGGTCCCTGAGGGACACTGAAACCATCACATCTCTGGCCCCCGAGGGACGACAAAACCATCACATCTCTGGCCCCCGAGGGACGACAAAACCATCACATCTCTGGCCCCCCGAGGGACACTGAAACCATCACATCTCTGGCCCCCTGAGGGACACCAAAACCATCACATCTCTGGCCCCCCGAGGGACACCAAAACCATCACATCTCTGGCCCCCCGAGGGACACTGAAACCATCACATCTCTGGCCCCCGAGGGATGACAAAACCATCACATCTCTGGCCCCCGAGGGATACTGAAACCATCACATCTCTGGCCCCCCGAGGGACACTGAAACCATCACATCTCTGGCCCCCGAGGGACGACAAAACCATCACATCTCTGGCCCCCGAGGGATACTGAAACCATCACATCTCTGGCCCCCAAAGGATACTGAAACCATCACATCTCTGGCCCCCGAGGGACACTGAAACTGTCACATCTCTGGCCCCCGAGGGACACCGAAACCATCACATCTCTGGCCCTCGAGGGACACCAAAACTTTCACATCTCTGCCCCCGAGGGACACCAAAAACGGCACATCCCTGACCTCCGAGGGACACTGAAACCGTCACGTCTCTGACCTTCGAGGGACACCGAAACCATCACGTCGATGACGCCCGAGGGACACTGAAATCGTCACGTCTCTGACCTTCGAGGGACACCGAAAAAATCATGTCTCTGGTCTCTGAGGGACACCAAAACCATCACGTCTATGACCCCCCGAGGGACACCAAAACCATCACGTCTATGACCCCCGAGGGACACCAAAACCGTCACATCTCTGGCCCCCGAGGGACACCGAAACTGTCACGTCTGTGACCCCCGAGGGACAACGAAACCATCACACCTCTGGCCCTCCGAGGGACACTGAAACTATCCCATCTCTGGCTCCCGAGGGACACCGAAACCATCCTATAAACAACGTATTAAAAAAAAGCTGACAATTTTGAGGAAAAAAAACAAGTCCAGTAAAAAAAAATTAAAAAATCAAATTTAGTCATAAATTTCTGCCAAAATGCATTCGGCGACATGTCTTTTCTAAAAAAAAAAAAACCCAATACGTGTAAATTAATTGGTTTACGTGAAAGTTATAGCGTTTACAAATGGCGGGAAAGATACTGGGATTTTTAGTTTTTTTATACTAATAATGGCGGCGATCAGCGAATTATGGCGGCGATCAGGGACTTATGGCGGGACTGCAGAACTGCGGCCGACATTCTGACACTGACTTGGGGTCATCCCCAGTGACACCAATACAGTGATCAGTGCAAAAAAAAAAAACACTGACACTGTAATAATGGCACTGGGGAGGAAGGGGTTAAGTTTATTATTCAGGGAAAGGGTTAACTGTGTGAGGGGGAGTGTTTTACTAGGGGGCGGGGGGGAGGCAGGGGTGTGTACTGCAGGGAACACCGCTGATCGGGAGAGAGAAACTCTTCTGTCCCTATCAGCGTGTCCTGGAGCTGTCAGGGAACTGACAGAAAGCACAGCTACTGCAGCTGTGCTCTCTGTCAACGATTGCCACCGATCGTCGGGACATAGCCGGTAACGACCGGCTGTGACCCGGCGACTGACATCCGCGGCTGTGGATCCTACCTGTTTTAAAAACACACGTTTTAAAACGTGCTTTTGCCCAGCCTTGCCGCCCTGCCGCCGTATTTATAAAGTGGCTGGGCGGCATGTGGTTAATGACTGGCATAGTACCACTGGATTGGCATAAGGCCAATGTGGGGCCACTTCTTAAATTGGGATCAAAGTCTTCACCAAGTAACTACAGACCTGTTAGTGTAACTTCTATAGTTGGGGAGATACTTGTAAGGGAATTCCTGTACGGCGACTGGCACATAGAAATGCTCATGCGTGCAACATCTTGCATAGAAATGAGCAAGGAAGCATTGCTAATAAAAATGGGCATAGGCTCGCACATGTGCGCACACAGGTGCAAGCACGCGGGAACGTGCCCACACTTTCTGGTGCCAGACGGACTATTTAAAGGAGGCTCCTACTCTCTGTCAGTGCTGACTGGTCTTCAGCTATTTCCTTGTGTCCTGCTGTTTCCTGTGTATATCCGGTACTGACCCGGATTGCCATTGACCTGCTCTTGGATTCTGTTTATGCTTCTGCTCATCGGTTTCTGATCCTGGCTTCCTCCTGACCTCGCCCCTGTCTGATGTTCCGGTACCTCATCACCTGCTCATTGTTGACTATGCTTCCGGCTCCAGTTTGGCTCTACAGTCCTACCGAGTGCTTGTCCTGGCTATCCATTATCTCAGCTCCGGTTGTCACAATGTGTTCTGGCCTCATGCTTATCAGAAGTGTCAGCAAGCCACGTACCCAGATCTTGCAGTTACAGTGGAGTGCTTCCTTAACCTCAGCTGGCCGTTCCGGCATCTTCTCTGTTCCTGACCGGATGCCCTGCTTGATTTACTGAGGTTTCACCTCCAGCCGTAAGATCTGCAATCAACATCCGCAGGAACTCGTGTTTCTCCTGTCCCTCACCATCATCTGTTCCACCTTCAGTGGGTCCTGGGCTGGAGATACAAGAGAGGCCGACCTCGTCAATTCAGACTTCTATCAGGTACGAGACAATACTAGAGAGTTTCATAAAAGACCAAACCAAAGCTGCCAAACAAATCTGATTTCTTTTAATGCGGAGGTAAGCAAAAACTTGGACAAAGGAGCAGCTTGTGGACATCGTATACTTGGACTTAACAAAAGTGTCCCCACACACGGCTAACGTATATGGTAGAGTGATGCAATACCTTCAGTTCTGAGAAGACTACTGTGCTCGGTTGGAAGGCTCTTTGACTCCTTTACTTCCTTCACACCATAACCTGCATAATTATACTGTCACCTTGCTAAATAATAAATCCTTGGCCTCTTTTTTAATATTTAATGCTGCATTTTAGGTTGAAAAGAGGATTCCAATACCCTGTAATACTCGATAGCCCCTCTCGCGCCATTCAATGGCTTCTCACTTGAAATAAAATGTAGAAAAATTAGACATTGAAGCCAAAAGGGCTTCTGTAACAGACAGAGGATGGAGGTTATAGTTCACAACCTTAGATGTAAGGCCTGGAAATCCTGGAAGACCAGGCAAGGATCCTGTGAGTACTTTAAATTTTAGGAATCCTGGAAATAATGGAAGACCCAACTGGGATCCTGTGAGTAGTAGAGGTCCTGGGACTCTTGCAAATCCTGGAAGATCCAACAGAGATCCTGTGATGACTAAAGGTCCTAGGAATCCTGGAAGTCCTGGAAATCCCAGCAGAGATCCTGTTAGTACTGGAGATCTTGGTGGTCTGGGAAATCCTTGAAGACCCAGCAGGGCTCCTGAGAGTTTTTGGTTGAGATGAGAATTCCAATCCCCTGCTGCTTTTGCCTCTGACTGGATAGCCCCTCTTGAGCCATTCAATGGCTTCTCGCTTGGAATAAGATGTAGAAAAATGAGACATTGAACCCAAAAGGAAGCAAATAACAGACAGAGGTCATAGTTCACAACCTTAGATGTTCTGATTTCTTGACGGGCCAATCACCGGCACAGTAAAAGCCATATAAGGCTAATACATTTTCTGCAATCTTCGGAGGTTTTGATATGGTCGAATCTATTTAGTGGATTTCCACTTCAAAGAGAATTTAGAAAAATGAGACATTGAAGCCAAAAGGGCTTCTGTAACAGACAGAGGATGGAGGTTATAGTTCACAACCTTAGATGTAAGGCCTGGAAATCCTGGAAGACCAGGCAAGGATCCTGTGAGTACTGTAAATCCTAGGAATCCTGGAAATGATGGAAGACCCAACTGGGATCCTGTGAGTAGTAGAGGTCCTGGGACTGCTGCAAATCCTGGAAGATCCAACAGAGATCCTGTGATGACTAAAGGTCCTAGGAATTCTGGAAGTCCTGGAAATCCCAGCAGAGATCCTGTTAGTACTGGAGATCTTGGGGGTCTGGGAAATCCTTGAAGACCCAGCAGGGATTCTGAGAGTTTTTGGTTGAGAGGAGAATTCCAATCCCCTGTAATCCCCTGCCGCTTTTGCCTCTGACTGGATAGCCCCTCTTGAGCCATTCAATGGCTTCTCGCTTGAAATAAGATGTAGAAAAATTAGACATTGAACCCAAAAGGAAGCTAATAACAGACGGAGGTCATAGTTCGCAACCTTAGATGTTCTGATTTCTTGACGGGCCAATCACCAGCCCACTGAAAGCTATATAAGGCTAATAGATTTGCTGAAATCCTCAGAGGTTTTGGTATGGTCGAATCTATCTAGTGGATTTCCACTTGAAAGAGAATTAGAAAAATGAGACATTGAAGCCAAAATGGCTTCAGTAACAGACAGAGGATGGAGGTTATAGTTCACAACCTTAGATGTAAGGCCTGGAAATCCTGGAAGACCAGGCAAGGATCCTGTGAGTATTGTAAATCCTAGGAATCCTGGAAATAATGGAAAACCCAACTGGGATCCTGTGAGTAGTAGAGGTCCTGGGACTGCTGCAAATCCTGGAAGATCCAACAGAGATCCTGTGATGACTAAGGGTTTTAGGAATTCTAGAAGTCCTGGAAATCCCAGCAGAGATCCTGTTAGTACTGGAGATCTTGGGGGTCTGGGGAATCCTTGAAGACCCAGCAGGGATCCTGAGAGTTTTTGGTTGAGAGGAGAATTCCAATCCCCTGTAATCCCCTGCTGCATTTGCCTCTGACTGGATAGCCCCTCTTGTACCACTCAATGGCTTCCCACTTGGAATAAGATGTAGAAAAATGAGACATTCAAGCCAAAAGTGGGCGAGTAACAGACAGAGGTTATAGTTCACAGCCTTAGATGTTCTGATTTTTTGATGGACCAATCACCGGCACGCTGAAAGCCATATAAAGGCTAATAAAGTCTAATAAATTTGCTGTAGTCTTCGGAGGTTTTGGTATGGCTGAATCTAGTTAAAGATGCCTGGAGGTCCTCAGCCCTGTCTGACTAAAGACTCCGCTCCATCTGCTCCTATTACTGCACAATTCCCAAAATATTCAAAGAGGCAATTAAAACCGGCATGAATAGAAATGGTATCAATAAATAATCTATCCAGCACTGCCCTTTGGGATGTAGGCCCAATTATAAATGCCCTCTCTATTATTTGAATACAGCGTATCCACAGATTACCCCGGAGATTCAGTTTTCACTGTGCCGCCTTATGAGTTCGGAATCTTCATTCAACATGAAATACACTTTAAGGAACTCAAATGCTAAACTTGCTGTTAGATAGAATCAAAGTATATGTTGAGACTTTTTCAATCTTGGATGAAGCAGGGTTGGGTTAGACCTTCTGTCAGGTTTTTATTGCTGGGAAGAATGGATAGGTAGAGCTGGAACCCTGGAATTGTTCTGTCAGTGTCCCATGGACTATCCTTTCCCTAGCTCCCTGCAGATCTCCCATCACCAGCGACTAGCCAGCCAGTAAGGGGGTGGTAGCACATTTCCCTGTTTTGTGTTGGGGTTCTGGGAGCAAGAAGAGTTGGGGCAAGAGAAAAAACAGCCAGAGTGTTGTGTAAGTCCTCATGGTCCTGAATCCCTGGCCTGGTGCCCCTGGCCTGGTGAATCCTGGAAATCTTGGAAGATGCAGCAGGTATCCTGTGAGTACTGGAGGTCCTGGGACTCCTGGAAATTCTGGAAGATCCCACAGGGATCCTGTGCATACTGGAGCTCTTGGGAATCCTAGAAATCTTGGAAGACCCAGCAGGGATCCTGTGAGTACCGGAGGTCCTGGGAATGCTGGAAGTCCTGGGAAGAATGGATAGGTAGCGCTGGAACCCTGGAATTGTTCTGTCAGCGTGCCATGGACTATCCTTTCCCTAGCTCCCTGCAGATCCCCCATCACCAGCGACCAGCCAGCCAGTAAGGGGCTGGTAGCACATTTCCCTGTTTTGTGTCGGGGTTCTGGGAGCAAGAAGAGTTGGGGCAAGAGAAAAAACAGCCAGAGTGTTGTGTAAGTCCTCATGGTTCTGGATCCCTGGCCTGGTGCCCCTGGACTGGTGAATCCTGGAAATCTTGGAAGATGCAGCAGGTATCCTATGAGTACTGGAGGTCCTGGGACTCCTGGAAATTCTGGAAGATCTCACAGGGATCCTGTGCATACTGGAGTTCCCGGGAATCCTAGAAATCTTGGCAGACCCAGCAAGGATCCTGTGAGTACCGGAGGTCCTGGGAATGCTGGAAGTCCTGGCAGGGTCCTGTGAGTACTGGAGGTCCTATGACTCCTGAAAATCCTAGCAGGATTCTGTGAGTACCTGAGGTCCTGGGAATCGTGGAAAAACTAGCAAGATCCTGCGAGTACTGGAGATCCCAGGAGTCCTGGAAATCTTGGCAGGGTCCTGCGAGTATTTGAGGTCCTGGAAATCCTGGAAGACCCAGAAAGGGATCCTGTGAATACTGGAGCTCCTGGGAATCCTAGAAATCTTGGAAGACTCAGCGGGGATCCTGTAAGTACTGGAGATCCTTGGAATCCTGGCAGGGTCCTGTGAGTACTGGAGGTCCTGGGAATCATAGAAATCTTGGAAGACTCAGCGGGGATCCTGTAAGTATCGGAGATCCTTGGAATCCTGGCAGGGTCCTGTGAGTACTGGAGGTCCTGGGAATCATAGAAATCTTGGAAGACTCAGCGGGGATCCTGTAAGTACTGGAGATCCTGGGAATCCTGGAAATCCTAGCAGGGTCCTGTGCAGGGGTGGGCTGACAACTCATGGGGCCCCCGGGCAATAGGAGATCATGTGGCCCCTGTGTCCTCGTCCACACTCAAACCACACCCACAAAAGCCTATGAAAAAGCCTATGAAAGATACCAGGGGCATCTCATGGGGCCTCCTACTGACCCCGGGCCCTCGGGCAGTGCCCAATTGCCGGAATGGTCAGTCCGCCCCTGGTCCTGTGAGTACTGAAGGTCCTAGGAGTCCTAGAACTCTTGGAAGAGTACTGGATGTGCTGGGACTCCTGGAAATCCTTGAAGACCTGACTGGGAACCTCTAAGTACTGTAAGAATGAGCCATAGGAAGGGACGATGAAGAGTCACTGCTCTAGCTCATCCACTTGTGCTATTGAGCTCTGTGAATACCAGGAGGCATTGCCTCAAATGCAATAGGTCCTATATACTGTATCTGAATGAAATAAGAAGAAGATACATTTTTATTATTTTATTTTGTAATCCTTCAGACATAAATAAATACAATGTATACATTTTGTTGAAGTAGAATTGAACTCATATCTTTTCTATATCCATTTGTTCCCTACATAGCCCTTCTCATCCCGTAAAAGCGTAATATCAGACCTTTGATCTCTAGTTTTCCCATTTTCAGGTGGATGCCCTTTGATCTGTTATGGATTTGCTTACATTAGGTCTTGCGCCGGCGGCAAGGCACAGGCAGCCCTTATACCCATCGACTGTAATGAGCTGCACCTAGATGAGAAAACCGACAGATCTATCGGCAGCACGCTATACTTATGGATGAAAGAGGCGCCTACACGGCTCTTCAACCTGCCGGCTACGAATCTGAACAAAGCAGGAATGGAGTGCCGACCCGCCAACCAAAATGGGGGGGGGGGGGAATGGACCAGCCTGAGGTCTGCTAATATGTACTTTGGGTAAGGAGGAAGGTGACCTGAACCAGAATGTACAGTTTTCATTTCCATTTTACAGATGATTTCATTTTTCCATATTATACTGAATATTACATATATATTAAATACAGACTATTGACTAATCTCTTACTCATCTTACGGATCTTTTTATGTTGTAAAATATAACTTCGCATTCTCTAAAAATAATGCAGTTATACATTTTTTTTTATAGATTTTCTTGCATTTTCAACAAAAGAGAGAGAGGGTGGGAGGTAGAACCCCCCCCCCATCAAGGATGATATTGAGATATTTGAGGCAAAGGCAATACGGGAAACCAGATCTACAAAGCAGAGCATCCGGATACGATTATACATTGTGATACAAAGTGACGGATATCCGGCACAACCGAGAGTGAAGGGAAATCTCCCCAAAGGGGATGCAGACGGCAACTGAAACCTGACTTCCTGATCCTTCCCCACTTCATCTATCCTGTATTAAAAAAAGACTTTCAAATAAAATTTGGATATATAGTGCAGGGGTGTATCTAGGCAAACAAGGCAGTTGCCTAGGGCGGCATTTTTCAGGGGGGCAGCACCTCCCCCGAGAAGAAGGGATAAAAAAAGGGACACGCGCACCATGGGAACCAGGTGGGATCTGAGAGAGGCTGCGGGCTGCTTGATGGTGTATGTAGAGCCTGACTCCCGTTCCTGGGCTGTAAAAGTGAGTGCCTTTCTCTCTATTGCCGGGGCAGGGGGAGGGGGTAGTGGAAGACTCTCCTGGGTTGGGGGCAGGGGTGTTGTTGGTCAATGTCAGCAATGTCAGGCTCTCTCTGTGGGAGGGGGAAGGGGTGGTGGTGTTGGTTGGTGTCCGGGGGGGGGGGGGGCAGAAGATTTTTGTGTTGTCTAGGGCAGCACAAAACCTAAATACACCCCTGATATAGCGGACCCTTTTGGCTAAGGTCAAGTGTAGTATCTGTTCATCTCAGTTATAGAGAACGGGACACTTCTTTCCTTTCCCAGTTGGGGGCACCAGTGAGTAATTCCGTTGGGTACGGTGGAAGGGTTCTTTTCCACAAGGGTTGACCCTGGCCCGGTTCACCAGACTTGGCCCTGGTAGCAGTGGTGTATTTAGCTCTGCCCTAGGCAACACTAAAATTGGGCGCCCCCCATCAGCTCCTCCCCCTCTCGGCCCCTGCCACTAAAATTGGGCACCACCCACAAACCCCCCAGCCCCCTCTGCTGCCATTCTCCTAAACCACCAAACCCCTTGTCCTGCCCGCAGAGAGAGAAAGGTAGTCAAATACTAACCTTGACCTCTCTGGAAACAGCCGGCCATCCCCGGAGCCAAGTCCAGAGTCTTCCTTCCTTACACTCTCCAGCAGCCTCCTTGGCAGGGGCGGACTGACAACTCATGGGGCCCCGGGCAATAGGGGATCATGGGGCCCCTGTGTCCTTGCCCAAATTCAAAAAAGCCTATGAAAAAGGTAACAGGGGCATCTCATGGGGCCCCCTACTGACCCCGGGCCCTTGGGCAGTGCCTGAGTTTCCAAATGGTCAGTCCGCCCCTGCTCCTTGGTATCCATGGCAGAGCCTCACCAGGTCCCCATCCCTGCCACGTGTGTCCCTTCTTCTGAGAAAGTCACCGCCCCCCCTGAAAATTGCCTTGTGTTCAATATGTCGCTGCCTGGTAGGGGTGGTGCCACATTTGTCTGGCCAGGAGTTGGGTTGAGAAAAGCCTGCAGTGCTTGTGCTCCCCCATTGGGTGCCATATAAATCCCTGCGGGGTGACACAATGTGTTTTTAGTATTGCCCCGTGGTCACAGCACCCTTTCATACTTTTTTCCACACCTGCCTCCTGGGCTGAGGTCTTTGCCTGGGACCGGAGGAAATGTTCTACTGGACGGAAGGCCAGCCGTTGACTTATACCTTGGCACCTCCAAAGAGCTGGTCTATTTTGCTCTTTTTTGCACAACACGCTGCACTTTACTCACTTCTGATTAGAAGGGTGTAGGTTCTCAGATTCGCCCTGAAAGTCTTGTGGGGAGGGGCCATGTGGCCTTATGGTCATGGTCACCCTTTGGGGGAGCCCCACCTAGTACTTGGGTGGACCTTGCCTTGCCTTAGTAGGATCCTGAAGAATGGGGTTTGCCTGGTTTCGGCCACGTGGACCACGAGTACCCCGGTCACTTCTCAGCTGTAGGCTAAAGTCCAGTGTAGCACTCTATGTGTTGTGTTTTGTGTGTTTTGCAAAGTGATGGAGGGTGCAAGTCACCAGAAGCCTGCCCTGATGTGGATGGGAGCTTCTGTGGCCTTTGGGTCTATTTCCTCTCCTTGTCTGGAGGGGTCTATCTTTGGGAGAGCTTCCCCAAGTACTTGGTGGACTGACTGGTCCCTAAGGAGTGGGGTCCACCTGGCTTCGTCCTAGGAGGACCATGCCTCTGTCAGAAGCCTTGCACTTGGGGGGGGGGGAGGGGTTATAGACCCTTTCTCTTTGGAGGTTTGTCCATTTTTTGTATCCTTTGCGCACTTTTTTGTGACCTGTGACTTCACGGTTCCCTTTTTTTGTTCACAGGACTTTGACTGAGAACTGAACTTTGGAGCAGAGATGAGCACAACGGAAAAAGTTGTTTCGTTTCGGATCCATTTGTTCAGTTAATAACTTTGTTTTGTCATATTCGTTATGTTAGAATGATTCGTTTTCAGAATTTGTTTTCTATGTATCTTGGGATTCGCTTTGTATATTCGTTATTTTCAAATCGATGAATTGAATTTGAAAATCAAATTTTGAAATTCGAATTTCAGAAGGCAGCTATGTTCCTTTTATTCTAGTCTATGCTGTTCTATTCTATTCAGTTTTATTCTATTCTTTTCTATTCTATTATTTTCTATTTTGTTAATTTAATCTATCCTATTTTATTCCCTTTTTTTTTCTATTCTATTCAACTGTACTCCATTCTGTTCTTTTCTGTACTGTTTTATTTTATTTTACTCTATTCGTTTATATTATGTTCTATCCTGTTTTGTTCTATTATTTTCTATTCTGTTCAGCAGCCTAAGTAGTTCTATTAGTTTTGTCCTGTTTTATTCTATTTTATTCTATTCCTTTCAGCAGCCTAAGTAGTTCTAATAGTTCTATCCTGTTTTATTCTATTTTATTCTATTCCTTTCTATTCTGTTCAGCAGCCTAAGTAGTTCTAATAGTTCCATCCTGTTTTATTCTATTTTATTCTATTCCTTTCTATTCTGTTCAGCAGCCTAAGTAGTTCTAATAGTTCCATCCTGTTTTATTCTATTTTATTCTATTCCTTTCTATTCTGTTCAGCAGCCTAAGTAGTTCTAATAGTTCCATCCTGTTTTATTCTATTTTATTCTATTCCTTTCTATTCTGTTCAGCAGCCTAAGTAGGAATCGTCATCTTATTTCACTTTTAGACCTCACTGTATTTATTGCATTATGTCTCCATTTTGAATTAAAATTCATTGTTTTAATTTGAATTCGGGTGATTAGTTTCATCATCAATTATTTTGGATTTGCTGAAATTCGTTACCATTGTGATTCAGAAATTCCGATACATTTGAATCTCTGAATAACGAAAATTGAATCCAAATTTCGATTCGTAACAGAACGAATCACACTGTTCTATTGTGGGGCCCAAAAGAAAAATGAGTACCCCGGTCCCCGTCAGGAGTCTTGCACCGCCGGCGGATCAAGGCTTGGGTTCTTTCTCTTCAGAGGAGGACCATGAGTAGACTCCGTGTACATTTTTTAATTTTTTATTATTTTTATTATTATTATTTTTATTATTATTATTTTTATTATTATTATTTTTATTATTATGCAGGATTTTCCACATGGAAGAAAAATATATTTGAAATATTCTTCCCAAATATATTGACATATTTTTGAAATACTACAATATTGGCCGTATTATATATTTCAAAATATAGTTCAATAAATATATATATATATACTGTATATTGAAATACCTTTTTTATTACAAAATATTAAAAAAAAAATACATTTTCAAATATACTGAATGTGTTTAACCACCTCCCGCCCGCCATATAAGGTAATGACTGGCACAAGGCGGTTCTCTTGTTCTGGGAGGACGTCATATGAAGCCCTCCTACTCTAACCATGCTTGGCCCCAGGGGGCGCACAGTGCGGCGATCGGTGGTGCTCTCTGTCCCTGGGACACAGCGGATCACCGATCAGCGGAAAGAGCCGATGACGTTGGCTTTGTCATGTGATCAGCTGTGTCCAATCACAGCTGACCACATGTAAATAGCTAAATGCTGGTTATCGACATTCCTCTCCTCACGCTGACGGCTCATCAGGAGAGGAGAGGAGAGCCGGTAATCGGCATTCCTCAGAGGGGACATCTACACTGATCATCAGGGCTCTGATGATCAGTGCCACCTGTCAGTGTCCATCAATGCCACATAGTGCCCATCTGAGATGCCTTTCAGTGCCACCTATCAGTGCTGCCAATCATTGACACCTATCAGTGCCAGTCAGTTCCACCTATCAGTGCTGCCTATCAGTGCCATATGAGTGCTGCCTTTCAGTGTCCATCAGTGATGCCTGTCAATGCCCATCAGTGCCACCTACCAATGCCTCCTCATCAGTGCCCATCAGTGCTGCCTATTAGTGCCCATCAGTGCAGCCTATCAGTGCCATATGAGTGCTGCCTATTAGTGCCCATCAGTGCAGCCTATCAGTGCCATATGAGTGCTGCCTATTAGTGCCCATCAGTGCAGCCTATCAGTGCCATATGAGTGCTGCCTATTAGTGCCCATCAGTGCAGCCTATCAGTGCCATATGAGTGCTGCCTATTAGTGCCCATCAGTGCAGCCTATCAGTGCCATATGAGTGCTGCCTATTAGTGCCCATCAGTGCAGCCTATCAGTGCCATATGAGTGCTGCCTATTAGTGCCCATCAGTGCAGCCTATCAGTGCCATATGAGTGCTGCCTATTAGTGCCCATCAGTGATGCCTGTCGATGCCCATCAGTGCCACCTACCAGTTCCTCCTTATCAGTGCCGCCTATCAGTGCCCACCACTGCAGCCTCATTAACGCACATCAGTGAAGGAGAAAAATCACTTATTTACAACATTTTATAACAGAAACTAAGAAAAAACTTTTTTTTTTCAAAAGTTTCAGTTGTTTTTGGTTTGTTTCGCCAAAAATAAAAAAAAACCCAGAGGTGATTAAATACCACCAAAAGAAAGCTCTATCTGTCTCAAAAAAATCATAAAAATGTTATGAGTACAATGTTGCATGACCACGCAATTGTCATTCAAAGCGCGACAGTGCTGGGCAGGAAGGGGGAATAAGTGCCCTGTAGGCAAGTGGTTGAAAATACAAATTTTTGGAACGCATTTACAAATATACGTAAAAATTTATGATAAAATTACTCTTTTATATGTTAAAAAAAATCTGAAGAATATATTTAAAAAATATAACTCTTTACGTCTGGAGGAAAATAAATGTCATCTCCAAACACGGAAAGGTTTCTTCACAGTAAGAGCTGTGAGAATGTGGAATAGACTCCCTCCAGAGTTGGTTGTGGCCAGCTCAGTGGATTGCTGGAGGAAAGTCCTGGATTCTTTCTTGGATACACAGAATATAACTGGATATAACATTTATAGGGACCGTTGATCCAGGGAATATCCGATTGCCTCTCGGGGGATCAGGAAGGAATTTTTTCCCCTGCAGGAAGAGATTGGATCGTGCTTTGCTGGGTTTTTGTCTTCCTCTGGATCCACTGTGGGTGGAGGATTATAACTTTTTTTTTATTGGTTGAACTGGATGGACTTTTGTCTTTTTGAACATGCAGATCAGTCATCATTTTTTAGACGCATTTCTGCTGAATTTGTTGTTGTATTCTGTCTCTCAGTGTTACAGCGAACATTCCATTGTTAGACCGATCGTTTCTGTGTGAGGGGGCGAACATTCCATTGTTAGACCGATCGTTTCTGTGTGAGGGGGCGAACATTCCATTGTTAGACCGATCGTTTCTGTGTGAGGGGCGAACATTCCATTGTTAGACCGATCGTTTCTGTGTGAGGGGCGAACATTCAGCATCAGAGGGGAACAAATACGCATTTCCATCACTGTATATGTCAATATATTTGGGAAGAATATTTTTAAAATATATTTCAAATATATTTTTCTTCCATGTGGGTTATATGGCGTTTGCTCCGCGCTTTCCAATATAAAGGGAGACAATACAATCAAACCAAGAGGATGAAGAGGACCCTGCTCATAAGAGCTTACAATCTAATAGGGCGGCGCTCACTTTTTTATTGCGCCGGGTGTCAGTGTTGAGAGCGCTGCGGCGTGGAGTTTAAAATAAATAAATAATTTTGACCTTTTAATAATTTTACAATCTGCGTGAACCAATTCCTGGCGTGTCGTTATAAACCGAAACAATATCATTTGGTAAATATTTTTCTTGATATGAAAGCTGAAAGGTTACTAATTGAAGCGGAGCGATTCCTCTGCGGCTTCACTTCACTCGTCCTACAAATAGGCAGAAAGCTATTTACTCCAATAACAGAGAAAGTCGATGTGAATGGCCAAATCCTTTCTGATTACCAGCTGACCCTTTTAACACATTTTCTTTCAGCCGCCACCAATCCTGCGCGCACTTTATACATTGTTGTGGATTTTTTCTTTTTCTGCACAATAAGTGGAATTAATTCTGGGGACAAGGACAGCTGTAAATGTGTTTTCCGTCGGCCATTGGGAGAGAAGATTGGGTATTAGGATCTCGTTACCCTCTGTGACTGCACTTGATAAGTTACTGTCCCTCTTATCCCCTCATTTACGGCTATATCTTAATCAATTTTATGATGATCAGGGACAAGAAAATGAAAAATTGATTTACAAAGAAATTCGGAGGCACCTAAGAGACAGCGGAGCACAATCCCATCGATTATCTTCCATCAAACTCCGGCACCGTATATATAAGTGACAGGCCAGGCAGAGGCTCGGGGACCCGGCATATTAACAAGGCAAGGCTCCCAGACTCTGCTCAGCGAATGTTTGGAGGCGCACAGTGAGGACTGCTCAAGGTCGTTCTGTATGGGACAACTACGGTGAAGGCTCAGCTCCAAGACGGGTCTGCTCTGGGGATTTCAACCTTAGTGCACCCTCCACACCCTTACATTGGGGGGTCAGTGGGAAGAATGTCCCTTACATTGGGGATCAGTGGGAAGTATGTCCCTTACATTGGGGGTCAGTGGGAAGAATGTCCCTTACATTGGTGGTCAGTGGGAAGAATGTCCCTTACATTGAGGGTCAGTGGGAAGAATGTCCCTTACATTGGTGATCAGTGGGAAGAATGTCCCTTACATTGGGGGGTCAGAGGGAAGAACGTCCCTTACATTGGGGGTCAGTGGGAAGAACGTCCCTTACATTGGGGGTCAGTGGGAAGAACGTCCCTTACATTGGGGGTCAGTGGGAAGAACGTCCCTTACATTGGAGGTCAGTGGGAAGAATGTCCCTTACATTGGGGGGTCAGTGGGAAGAATGTCCCTTACATTGGGGGTCAGTGGGAAGAATGTCCCTTACATTGGGGATCAGTGGGAAGAATGTCCCTTACATTGGGGGTCAGTGGGAAGAATGTCCCTTACATTGGTGGTCAGTGGGAAGAATGTCCCTTACATTGGTGGTCAGTGGGAAGAATGTCCCTTACATTGGAAGTCAGTGGGAAGAATGTCCCTTACATTGGGGATCAGTGGGAAGAATGTCCCTTACATTGGGGGTCAGTGGGAAGAATGTCCCTTACATTGGTGGTCAGTGGGAAGAATGTCCCTTACATTGAGGGTCAGTGGGAAGAATGTCCCTTACATTGGGGGGTCAGTGGGAAGAATGTCCCTTACATTGGTGGTCAGTGGGAAGAATGTCCCTTACATTGGTGATGAGTGGGAAGAATGTCCCTTACATTGAGGGTCAGTGGGAAGAATGTCCCTTACATTGGGGGTCAGTGGGAAGAATGTCCCTTACATTGGGGGTCAGTGGGAAGAATGTCCCTTACATTTGTGGTCAGTGGGAAGAATGTCCCTTACATTGGGGGTCAGTGGAAAGAATGTCCCTTACATTGGGGATCAGTGGGAAGAATGTCCCTTACATTGGGGGTCAGTGGGAAGAATGTCCCTTACATTGGGGATCAGTGGGAAGAATGTCCCTTACATTGGGGGTCAGTGGGAAGAATGTCCCTTACATTGGTGGTCAGTGGGAAGAATGTCCCTTACATTGGGGGTCAGTGGGAAGAATGTCCCTTACATTGGAGGTCAGTGGGAAGAATGTCCCTTACATTGGTGATCAGTGGGAAGAATGTCCCTTACATTGGGGGTCAGTGGGAAGAATGTCCCTTACATTGGGGGTCAGTGGGAAGAATGTCCCTTACATTGGGGGTCAGTGGGAAGAATGTCCATTACATTGGTTGTCAGTGGAAAGAATGTCCCTTACATTGGAGGTCAGTGGGAAGAATGTCCCTTACATTGGTGGTCAGTGGGAAGAATGTCCCTTACATTGGTGATCAGTGGGAAGAATGTCCCTTACATTGGTGATCAGTGGGAAGAATGTCCCTTACATTGGGGGTCAGTGGGAAGAATGTCCCTTACATTGGGGGTCAGTGGGAAGAATGTCCCTTACATTGGGGGTCAGTGGGAAGAATGTCCCTTACATTGGGGGTCAGTGGGAAGAATGTCCCTTACATTTGTGGTCAGTGGAAAGAATGTCCCTTACATTGGGGGTCAGTGGGAAGAATGCCCCTTACATTCGGGATCAGTGGGAAGAATGTCCCTTACATTGGGGGTCAGTGGGAAGCAGGGGCGGACTGACAACTCATGGGGCCCCCGGGCAATAGGGGATCATGTGTCCTTGCCCAAACTCACAAAAGCCTATGAAAAAGGAACCAGGGGCATCTCATGGGGCCCCGTACTGACCCCGGGCCCTCGGGCAGTGCCCGAATTTCCAAATGGTCAGTCCGCCCCTGGTGGGAAGAATGTCCCTTACATTGGTGGTCATTGGGAAGAACGTCCCTTACATTGGGGGTCAGGGGGAAGAATGCCCCTTACATTGGTGGTCAGTGGGAAGAATGTCCCTTACATTGGTGATCAGTGGGAAGAATGTCCTTACATTGGGGGTCAGTGGGAAGAATGTCCCGTACATTGGGGGTCAGTGGGAAGAATGTCCCTACATTGGTGGTCAGTGGGAAGAATGTCCCTTACATTGGTGGTCAGTGGGAAGATTGTCCCTTACATTGGGGGTCAGTGGGAAGAATGTTCCTTACATTGGTGATCAGGGGGAAGAATGTCCCTTACATTGGTGGTCAGTGGCAAGAATGTCCCTTACATTGGGGGTCAGTGGGAAGAATGTCCCTTACATTGGGGGTCAGTGGGAAGAATGTCCCTTACATTGGGGGTCAGTGGGAAGAATGTCCCTTACATTGGTGGTCAGTGGAAAGAATGTCCCTTACATTGGGGGTCAGTGGGAAGAATGCCCCTTACATTCGGGGTCAGTGGGAAGAATGTCCCTTACATTGGGGGTCAGTGGGAAGAATGTCCCTTACATTGGGGGTCAGTGGGAAGAATGTCCCTTACATTGGTGGTCAGTGGGAAGAATGCCCCTTACATTGGTGGTCAGTGGGAAGCAGGGGCGGACTGACAACTCATGGGGCCCCCGGGCAATAGGGGATCATGTATCCTTGCCCAAACTCACAAAAGCCTATGAAAAAGGTACCAGGGGCATCTCATGGGGCCCCGTACTGACCCCAGGCCCTTGGGCAGTGCCCAAATTTCCAAATGGTCAGTCCGCCCCTGGTGGGAAGAATGTCCCTTACATTGGTGGTCATTGGGAAGAACGTCCCTTACATTGGGGGTCAGTGGGAAGAATGCCCCTTACATTGGTGGTCAGTGGGAAGAATGTCCCTTACATTGGTGATCAGTGGGAAGAATGTCCCTTACATTGGGGGTCAGTGGGAAGAATGTCCCTTACATTGGGGGTCAGTGGGAAGAATGTCCCTTACATTGGGGGTCAGTGGGAAGAATGTCCCTTAAATTGGTGGTCAGTGGGAAGAATGTCCCTTACATTGGTGATCAGTGGGAAGAATGTCCCTTACATTGGGGGTCAGTGGGAAGAATGTCCCTTACATTGGTGGTCAGTGGGAAGAATGTCCCTTACATTGGGGGTCAGTGGGAAGAATGTCCCTTACGTTGGGGGTCAGTGGGAAGAATGTCCCTTACATTGGTGATCAGTGCGAAGAATGTCCCTTACATTGGGGGTCAGTGGGAAGAATGTTCCTTACATTGGTGATCAGTGGGAAGAATGTCCCTTACATTGGTGATCAGTGGGAAGAATGTCCCTTACATTGGTGATCAGTGGGAAGAATGTCCCTTACGTTGGTGGTCAGTGGGAAGAATGTCCCTTACATTGGTGGTCAGTGGGAAGAATGTCCCTTACATTGGGGATCAGTGGGAAGAATGTTCCTTACATTGGGGTCAGTGGGAAGAATGTCCCTTACATTGGGGGTCAGTGGGAAGAATGTCCCTTACATTGGGGGTCAGTGGGAAGAATCTCCCTTACATTGGTGGTCAGTGGGAAGAATGTCCCTTACATTGGGGGTCAGTGGGAAGAATGTCCCTTACATTGGGGGTCAGTGGGAAGAATGTCCCTTACATTGGGGGTCAGTGGGAAGAATGTCCCTTATATTGGGGGTCAGTGGGAAGAATGTCCCTTACATTGGTGATCAGTGGGAAGAATGTCCCTTACATTGGTGGTCAGTGGGAAGAATGTCCCTTACATTGGTGATCAGTGGGAAGAATGTCCCTTACATTGGTGGTCAGTGGGAAGAATGTCCCTTACATTGAGGGTCAGTGGGAAGAATGTCCCTTACATTGGGGGTCAGTGGGAAGAATGTCCCTTACATTGGGGATCAGTGGGAAGAATGTCCCTTACATTGGGGTCAGTGGGAAGAATGTTCCTTACATTGGGGTCAGTGGGAAGAATGTCCCTTACATTGGGGTCAGTGGGAAGAATGTCCCTTACATTGGGGTCAGTGGGAAGAATGTCCCTTACATTGGGGTCAGTGGGAAGAATGTCCCTTACATTGGGGATCAGTGGGAAGAATGTCCCTTACATTGGGGTCAGTGGGAAGAATGTCCCTTACATTGGTGGTCAGTGGGAAGAATGTCCCTTACATTGGTGGTCAGTGGGAAGAATGTCCCTTACATTGGAAGTCAGTGGGAAGAATGTCCCTTACATTGGGGGGTCAGAGGGAAGAACGTCCCTTACATTGGGGGTCAGTGGGAAGAACGTCCCTTACATTGGAGGTCAGTGGGAAGAATGTCCCTTACATTGGTGATCAGTGGGAAGAATGTCCCTTACATTGGAGGTCAGTGGGAAGAATGTCCCTTACATTGGGGGTCAGTGGGAAGAATGTCCCTTACATTGGGGGTCAGTGGGAAGAATGTCCCTTACATTGGGGGTCAGTGGGAAGAATGTACCTTACATTGGTGATCAGTGGGAAGAATGTCCCTTACATTGGGGTCAGTGGGAAGAATGTCCCTTACATTGGGGTCAGTGGGAAGAATGTCCCTTACATTGGGGGTCAGTGGGAAGAATGTCCCTTACATTGGTGGTGAGTGGGAAGAATGTCCCTTACATTGGGGGTCAGTGGGAAGAATGTCCCTTACATTGGGGGTCAGTGGGAAGAATGTCCCTTACATTTGTGGTCAGTGGGAAGAATGTCCCTTACATTGGGGGTCAGTGGAAAGAATGTCCCTTACATTGGGGATCAGTGGGAAGAATGTCCCTTACATTGGGGGTCAGTGGGAAGAATGTCCCTTACATTGGGGATCAGTGGGAAGAATGTCCCTTACATTGGGGGTCAGTGGGAAGAATGTCCCTTACATTGGTGGTCAGTTGGAAGAATGTCCCTTACATTGGGGGTCAGTGGGAAGAATGTCCCTTACATTGGAGGTCAGTGGGAAGAATGTCCCTTACATTGGTGATCAGTGGGAAGAATGTCCCTTACATTGGGGGTCAGTGGGAAGAATGTCCCTTACATTGGGGGTCAGTGGGAAGAATGTCCCTTACATTGGGGGTCAGTGGGAAGAATGTCCATTACATTGGTGGTCAGTGGAAAGAATGTCCCTTACATTGGAGGTCAGTGGGAAGAATGTCCCTTACATTGGTGATCAGCGGGAAGAATGTCCCTTACATTGGGGGTCAGTGGGAAGAATGTCCCTTACATTGGGGGTCAGTGGGAAGAATGTCCCTTACATTGGGGGTCAGTGGGAAGAATGTCCCTTACATTTGTGGTCAGTGGGAAGAATGTCCCTTACATTGGGGGTCAGTGGAAAGAATGTCCCTTACATTGGGGATCAGTGGGAAGAATGTCCCTTACATTGGGGGTCAGTGGGAAGAATGTACCTTACATTGGGGATCAGTGGGAAGAATGTCCCTTACATTGGGGGTCAGTGGGAAGAATGTCCCTTACATTGGTGGTCAGTGGGAAGAATGTCCCTTACATTGGGGGTCAGTGGGAAAAATGTCCCTTACATTGGAGGTCAGTGGGAAGAATGTCCCTTACATTGGTGATCAGTGGGAAGAATGTCCCTTACATTGGGGGTCAGTGGGAAGAATGTCCCTTACATTGGGGGTCAGTGGGAAGAATGTCCCTTACATTGGGGGTCAGTGGGAAGAATGTCCATTACATTGGTGGTCAGTGGAAAGAATGTCCCTTACATTGGAGGTCAGTGGGAAGAATGTCCCTTACATTGGTGATCAGTGGGAAGAATGTCCCTTACATTGGGGGTCAGTGGGAAGAATGTCCCTTACATTGGGGGTCAGTGGGAAGAATGTCCCTTACATTGGGGGTCAGTGGGAAGAATGTCCCTTACATTGGGGGTCAGTGGGAAGAATGTCCCTTACATTGGTGGTCAGTGGAAAGAATGTCCCTTACATTGGGGGTCAGTGGGAAGAATGTCCCTTACATTGGGGGTCAGTGGGAAGAATGTCCCTTACATTGGGGGTCAGTGGGAAGAATGTCCCTTACATTGGGGGTCAGTGGGAAGCAGGGGCAGACTGACAACTCATGGGGCTCCCGGGCAATAGGGGATCATGTGTCCTTGCCCAAACTCACAAAAGCCTATGAAAAAGGAACCAGGGGCATCTCATGGGGCCCCGTACTGACCCCGGGCCCTCGGGCAGTGCCCGAATTTCCAAATGGTCAGTCCGCCCCTGGTGGGAAGAATGTCCCTTACATTGGTGGTCATTGGGAAGAACGTCCCTTACATTGGGGGTCAGGGGGAAGAATGCCCCTTACATTGGTGGTCAGTGGGAAGAATGTCCCTTACATTGGTGATCAGTGGGAAGAATGTCCTTACATTGGGGGTCAGTGGGAAGAATGTCCCGTACATTGGGGGTCAGTGGGAAGAATGTCCCTACATTGGTGGTCAGTGGGAAGAATGTCCCTTACATTGGTGGTCAGTGGGAAGATTGTCCCTTACATTGGGGGTCAGTGGGAAGAATGTTCCTTACATTGGTGATCAGGGGGAAGAATGTCCCTTACATTGGTGGTCAGTGGCAAGAATGTCCCTTACATTGGGGGTCAGTGGGAAGAATGTCCCTTACATTGGGGGTCAGTGGGAAGAATGTCCCTTACATTGGGGGTCAGTGGGAAGAATGTCCCTTACATTGGTGGTCAGTGGAAAGAATGTCCCTTACATTGGGGGTCAGTGGGAAGAATGCCCCTTACATTCGGGGTCAGTGGGAAGAATGTCCCTTACATTGGGGGTCAGTGGGAAGAATGTCCCTTACATTGGGGGTCAGTGGGAAGAATGTCCCTTACATTGGTGGTCAGTGGGAAGAATGCCCCTTACATTGGTGGTCAGTGGGAAGCAGGGGCGGACTGACAACTCATGGGGCCCCCGGGCAATAGGGGATCATGTCTCCTTGCCCAAACTCACAAAAGCCTATGAAAAAGGTACCAGGGGCATCTCATGGGGCCCCGTACTGACCCCAGGCCCTCGGGCAGTGCCCAAATTTCCAAATGGTCAGTCCGCCCCTGGTGGGAAGAATGTCCCTTACATTGGTGGTCATTGGGAAGAACGTCCCTTACATTGGGGGTCAGGGGGAAGAATGCCCCTTACATTGGTGGTCAGTGGGAAGAATGTCCCTTACATTGGTGATCAGTGGGAAGAATGTCCATACATTGGGGGTCAGTGGGAAGAATGTCCCTTAAATTGGTGGTCAGTGGGAAGAATGTCCCTTACATTGGTGATCAGTGGGAAGAATGTCCCTTACATTGGGGGTCAGTGGGAAGAATGACCCTTACGTTGGTGGTCAGTGGGAAGAATGTCCCTTACATTGGGGGTCAGTGGGAAGAATGTCCCTTACGTTGGGGGTCAGTGGGAAGAATGTCCCTTACATTGGTGATCAGTGGGAAGAATGTTCCTTACGTTGGGGGTCAGTGGGAAGAATGTCCCTTACATTGGTGATCAGTGGGAAGAATGTCCCTTACATTGGTGATCAGTGGGAAGAATGTCCCTTACATTGGGGATCAGTGGGAAGAATGTCCCTTACATTGGGGGTCAGTGGGAAGAATGTCCCTTACATTGGTGATCAGTGGGAAGAATGTCCCTTACGTTGGTGGTCAGTGGGAAGAATGTCCCTTACATTGGTGGTCAGTGGGAAGAATGTCCCTTACATTGGGGATCAGTGGGAAGAATGTTCCTTACATTGGGGTCAGTGGGAAGAATGGCCCTTACATTGGTGGTCAGTGGGAAGAATGTCCCTTACATTGGGGGTCAGTGGGAAGAATCTCCCTTACATTGGTGGTCAGTGGGAAGAATGTCCCTTACATTGGGGGTCAGTGGGAAGAATGTCCCTTACATTGGGGGTCAGTGGGAAGAATGTCCCTTACATTGGGGGTCAGTGGGAAGAATGTCCCTTATATTGGGGGTCAGTGGGAAGAATGTCCCTTACATTGGTGATCAGTGGGAAGAATGTCCCTTACATTGGTGGTCAGTGGGAAGAATGTCCCTTACATTGGTGATCAGTGGGAAGAATGTCCCTTACATTGGTGGTCAGTGGGAAGAATGTCCCTTACATTGAGGGTCAGTGGGAAGAATGTCCCTTACATTGGGGGTCAGTGGGAAGAATGTCCCTTACGTTGGGGATCAGTGGGAAGAATGTCCCTTACATTGGTGATCAGTGGGAAGAATGTTCCTTACGTTGGGGGTCAGTGGGAAGAATGTCCCTTACATTGGTGATCAGTGGGAAGAATGTCCCTTACATTGGGGATCAGTGGGAAGAATGTCCCTTACATTGGGGATCAGTGGGAAGAATGTCCCTTACATTGGGGGTCAGTGGGAAGAATGTCCCTTACATTGGGGGTCAGTGGGAAGAATGTCCCTTACATTGGTGATCAGTGGGAAGAATGTCCCTTACGTTGGTGGTCAGTGGGAAGAATGTCCCTTACATTGGTGGTCAGTGGGAAGAATGTCCCTTACATTGGGGATCAGTGGGAAGAATGTTCCTTACATTGGGGTCAGTGGGAAGAATGGCCCTTACATTGGTGGTCAGTGGGAAGAATGTCCCTTACATTGGGGGTCAGTGGGAAGAATCTCCCTTACATTGGTGGTCAGTGGGAAGAATGTCCCTTACATTGGGGGTCAGTGGGAAGAATGTCCCTTACATTGGGGGTCAGTGGGAAGAATGTCCCTTACATTGGGGGTCAGTGGGAAGAATGTCCCTTATATTGGGGGTCAGTGGGAAGAATGTCCCTTACATTGGTGATCAGTGGGAAGAATGTCCCTTACATTGGTGGTCAGTGGGAAGAATGTCCCTTACATTGGTGATCAGTGGGAAGAATGTCCCTTACATTGGTGGTCAGTGGGAAGAATGTCCCTTACATTGAGGGTCAGTGAGAAGAATGTCCCTTACATTGGGGGTCAGTGGGAAGAATGTCCCTTACTTTGGGGATCAGTGGGAAGAATGTTCCTTACATTGCGGTCAGTGGGAAGAATGTTCCTTACATTGGGGTCAGTGGGAAGAATGTCCCTTACATTGGGGTCAGTGGGAAGAATGTCCCTTACATTGGGGTCAGTGGGAAGAATGTCCCTTACATTGGGGTCAGTGGGAAGAATGTCCCTTACATTGGGGATCAGTGGGAAGAATGTCCCTTACATTGGGGTCAGTGGGAAGAATGTCCCTTACATTGGTGGTCAGTGGGAAGAATGTCCCTTACATTGGTGGTCAGTGGGAAGAATGTCCCTTACATTGGAAGTCAGTGGGAAGAATGTCCCTTACATTGGGGGGTCAGAGGGAAGAACGTCCCTTACATTGGGGGTCAGTGGGAAGAACGTCCCTTACATTGGAGGTCAGTGGGAAGAATGTCCCTTACATTGGTGATCAGTGGGAAGAATGTCCCTTACATTGGAGGTCAGTGGGAAGAATGTCCCTTACATTGGGGGTCAGTGGGAAGAATGTCCCTTACATTGGGGGTCAGTGGGAAGAATGTCCCTTACATTGGGGGTCAGTGGGAAGAATGTCCCTTACATTGGGGGTCAGTGGGAAGAATGTACCTTACATTGGTGATCAGTGGGAAGAATGTCCCTTACATTGGGGTCAGTGGGAAGAATGTCCCTTACATTGGGGTCAGTGGGAAGAATATCCCTTACATTGGGGGTCAGTGGGAAGAATGTCCCTTACATTGGGGTCAGTGGGAAGAATGTCCCTTACATTGGGGGTCAGTGGGAAGAATGTCCCTTACATTGGTGGTGAGTGGGAAGAATGTCCCTTACATTGGGGGTCAGTGGGAAGAATGTCCCTTACATTGGGGGTCAGTGGGAAGAATGTCCCTTACATTTGTGGTCAGTGGGAAGAATGTCCCTTACATTGGAGGTCAGTGGAAAGAATGTACCTTACATTGGTGATCAGTGGGAAGAATGTCCCTTACATTGGGGTCAGTGGGAAGAATGTCCCTTACATTGGGGTCAGTGGGAAGAATATCCCTTACATTGGTGGTCAGTGGGAAGAATGTCCCTTACATTGGTGGTGAGTGGGAAGAATGTCCCTTACATTGGGGGTCAGTGGGAAGAATGTCCCTTACATTGGGGGTCAGTGGGAAGAATGTCCCTTACATTTGTGGTCAGTGGGAAGAATGTCCCTTACATTGGAGGTCAGTGGAAAGAATGTCCCTTACATTGGGGATCAGTGGGAAGAATGTCCCTTACATTGGGGGTCAGTGGGAAGAATGTCCCTTACATTGGGGATCAGTGGGAAGAATGTCCCTTACATTGGGGGTCAGTGGGAAGAATGTCCCTTACATTGGTGGTCAGTGGGAAGAATGTCCCTTACATTGGGGGTCAGTGGGAAGAATGTCCCTTACATTGGAGGTCAGTGGGAAGAATGTCCCTTACATTGGTGATCAGTGGGAAGAATGTCCCTTACATTGGGGGTCAGTGGGAAGAATGTCCCTTACATTGGGGGTCAGTGGGAAGAATGTCCCTTACATTGGGGGTCAGTGGGAAGAATGTCCATTACATTGGTGGTCAGTGGAAAGAATGTCCCTTACATTGGAGGTCAGTGGGAAGAATGTCCCTTACATTGGTGATCAGCGGGAAGAATGTCCCTTACATTGGGGGTCAGTGGGAAGAATGTCCCTGACATTGGGGGTCAGTGGGAAGAATGTCCCTTACTTTGGGGGTCAGTGGGAAGAATGTCCCTTACATTGGGGGTCAGTGGGAAGAATGTCCCTTACATTGGTGGTCAGTGGAAAGAATGTCCCTTACATTGGGGGTCAGTGGGAAGAATGCCCCTTACATTCGGGGTCAGTGGGAAGAATGTCCCTTACATTGGGGGTCAGTGGGAAGCAGGGGCGGACTGACAACTCATGGGGCCCCCGGGCAATAGGGGATCATGTGTCCTTGCCCAAACTCACAAAAGCCTATGAAAAAGGAACCAGGGGCATCTCATGGGGCCCCGTACTGACCCCAGGCCCTCGGGCAGTGCCCAAATTTCCAAATGGTCAGTCCGCCCCTGGTGGGAAAAATGTTTCTTACATTGGTGGTCATTGGGAAGAACGTCCCTTACATTGGGGGTCAGGGGGAAGAATGCCCCTTACATTGGTGGTCAGTGGGAAGAATGTCCCTTACATTGGTGATCAGTGGGAAGAATGTCCTTACATTGGGGGTCAGTGGGAAGAATGTCCCTTAAATTGGTGGTCAGTGGGAAGAATGTCCCTTACATTGGTGATCAGTGGGAAGAATGTCCCTTACATAGGGGGTCAGTGGGAAGAATGTCCCTTACATTGGTGGTCAGTGGGAAGAATGTCCCTTACATTGGGGGTCAGTGGGAAGAATGTCCCTTACGTTGGGGGTCAGTGGGAAGAATGTTCCTTACGTTGGGGGTCAGTGGGAAGAATGTCCCTTACATTGGTGATCAGTGGGAAGAATGTCCCTTACATTGGGGGGTCAGTGGGAAGAATGTCCCTTACATTGGTGATCAGTGGGAAGAATGTTCCTTACGTTGGGGGTCAGTGGGAAGAATGTCCCTTACATTGGGGATCAGTGGGAAGAATGTCCCTTACATTGGTGATCAGTGGGAAGAATGTCCCTTACATTGGTGATCAGTGGGAAGAATGTCCCTTACATTGGTGGTCAGTGGGAAGAATGTCCCTTACATTGGGGATCAGTGGGAAGAATGTTCCTTACATTGGGGTCAGTGGGAAGAATGGCCCTTACATTGGTGGTCAGTGGGAAGAATGTCCCTTACATTGGTGATCAGTGGGAAGAATGTTCCTTACATTGGGGTCAGTGGGAAGAATGTTCCTTACATTGGGGTCAGTGGGAAGAATGTCCCTTACGTTGGTGGTCAGTGGGAAGAATGTCCCTTACATTGGTGGTCAGTGGGAAGAATGTCCCTTACATTGGGGATCAGTGGGAAGAATGTTCCTTACATTGGGGTCAGTGGGAAGAATGGCCCTTACATTGGTGGTCAGTGGGAAGAATGTCCCTTACATTGGGGGTCAGTGGGAAGAATCTCCCTTACATTGGTGGTCAGTGGGAAGAATGTCCCTTACATTGGGGGTAAGTGGGAAGAATGTCCCTTACATTGGGGGTCAGTGGGAAGAATGTCCCTTACATTGGGGGTCAGTGGGAAGAATGTCCCTTACATTGGGGGTCAGTGGGAAGAATGTCCCTTACATTGGTGATCAGTGGGAAGAATGTCCCTTACATTGGTGGTCAGTGGGAAGAATGTCCCTTACATTGGTGATCAGTGGGAAGAATGTCCCTTACATTGGTGGTCAGTGGGAAGAATGTCCCTTACATTGAGGGTCAGTGGGAAGAATGTCCCTTACATTGGGGGTCAGTGGGAAGAATGTCCCTTACATTGGGGATCAGTGGGAAGAATGTCCCTTACATTGGGATCAGTGGGAAGAATGTTCCTTACATTGGGGTCAGTGGGAAGAATGTCCCTTACATTGGGGTCAGTGGGAAGAATGTCCCTTACATTGGGGTCAGTGGGAAGAATGTCCCTTACATTGGGGTCAGTGGGAAGAATGTCCCTTACATTGGGGATCAGTGGGAAGAATGTCCCTTACATTGGGGTCAGTGGGAAGAATGTCCCTTACATTGGGGTCAGTGGGAAGAATGTCCCTTACATTGGGGTCAGTGGGAAGAATGTCCCTTACATTGGTGATCAGTGGGAAGAATGTCCCTTACATTGGGTGTCAGTGGGAAGAATGTCCCTTACATTGGTGGTCAGTGGAAAGAATGTCCCTTACATTGGGGGTCAGTGGGAAGAATGCCCCTTACATTCGGGGTCAGTGGGAAGAATGTCCCTTACATTGGGGGTCAGTGGGAAGAATGTCCCTTACATTGGAGGTCAGTGGGAAGAATGTCCCTTACATTGGTGATCAGTGGGAAGAATGTCCCTTACATTGGTGGTCAGTGGGAAGAATGTCCCTTACATTGGAGGTCAGTGGGAAGAATGTCCCTTACATTGGGGGTCAGTGGGAAGAACGTCCCTTACATTGGGGGTCAGTGGGAAGAATGTCCCTTACATTGGTGGTCAGTGGGAAGAATGTCCCTTACATTGGGGGTCAGTGGGAAGAACGTCCCTTACATGGGAAGGGAGATCAGTCCTGCATTGTGTGATTTACTGAAAGTAGATTGAATTCTCCAAGGTTTTCTTTTCTCTCACATGGAAATAGTTTCCACTTTACAGACAAGTTGACAAGGTTTTGTTCCTGTAGAATCAGCCAGGTTTTGATATCACTCCTTGCCATACTTACCGTGAGAGCTCACTGAATAATTGAATGTACTCTTACAGACAGACTTCAGCTCGGAGAAGTCTTGAAGAATCGGTTAAAACACGGAAACAGAAACGTCAACAATTCATTTCCAACTTTGTATTGTTAGAAAACAATGTCACAAAAATTCTTCAATACATATTTAACCAGCTCAGCTCTCATTCCTTCCCTTATGTCCCAGAACAACTGTTACATTTCCACTTCGGGCCGGCGTATTTGACGATTACTTAGCTAATACATGTAATTTTTAGGAGAGGGGGGCAAACTAGGGGTTTTGTTTGGGTAATATTGTCTTGCAAAAAAAAAAACAGAACAAAATTTCTATGTCATCTACAGGCAAAAGCTATGAAAAAATGAAAAAAAAAATGTTTTCATTTTATTTAAAACATTGTTAGTTTAATTTTTTTTTTTACTGTAAATAAAAAATGTACATTTGATTCTGTTATGGTCACGTTTAAAAGGTATTTATTTATTTTTTTCTGTGCACATTTTCTCTCAATGTGACACTCAAAAAAATAATGAAAGCAGAAATAAATAAAAAAAATAATATACATTTACATTAAATAATATAAAAAGAAGCAGAAACATAATAGCTAAGGGGAAAAGGGAGGAAGGAGTTGATTAGGGTACCTAAAGGATAATACATGGTTAAAAAGATTTAAAAAAAATTTTAAAATAGGTTTTATATTTTTTTTTTCTTGTAAGGTTTTTTTTAAATGTAATAATATGGAGATCAAAGGTCACAACTTTGAGCTGCACAAGCATGGAACAGAAAATACAATGAAACCATACATTGGTAGACTGTCTTACTCAACGACACTTGTGGATAATCTGCAAATGTAATTTTTCCCAGGGAGTGGCTGCATTTTGACAACCAGTAATTGGGAATAAATTGGGGTGAGAGGTTGAAGGGGTTTGAACCCACCACCTCTGCTGCATCCAGAAGTTCGTCTTGCAGTACCACCTGAGATGCTGAACATCTCCTCTACTGGTTACTTGGACAAGCTTAATTTTTGTCTTGTTTCTGGTGAAATTTGAACCCTTTTGCTCCTCCCATGAACTTCCCATTTAAGACATGCCTTTGCACTTCGTTTTTGCCAGATTATTGTGTCCTCCAGACGAAATCTTGTATCTTTTGCTCCTGCTGCCATCTGTATGTTCGATACCACTTGTTACCAACCTTGGCTTGTTCCTCGACTTTGCTTCTGCTTGATCCCAACCTGCCACCACTTGTTACCAACCTTGGTTTGTTCCTCAACTTTGTTTCTGCTTGATCCTAACCTGCAACCACTTGACACTTGTTCCTCGACTGTGCTACTGCTTGATCCCAACCTGCAACCACTTGACACCAACCTTGGCTTGTTCCTCAACTTTGTTTCTGCTTGATCCCAACCTGCAACCACTTGTTACCAACCTTAGCTTGTTCCTCGACTTTGCTTCTGCTTGATCCCAACCTGCAACCACTTGTTACTGATCTTTGGCTTGTTCCTCAACTATGCTTCTGCTTGATCCCAGCCTGCAACCACTTGATACCAACCTTGGCTTGTTCCTCAACTTTTCTTCAGCTTTATCCCAACCTGCAACCACTTGTTACTGACCTTTTGCTTGTTCCTCGACTTTGCTTCTGCTTGATCCCAACCTGCAACCACTTGTTACCGACCTTGGCTTGTTCCTCGGCTCTGCTTCTGCTTGATCCCAACCTGCAACCACTCGTTACCAACCTTGGCTTGTTCCTTGACTTTGTTTCTGCTTGATCCCAACCTGCAACCACTTGTTACTGATCTTTGGCTTGTTCCTCAACTTTGCTTCTGCTTGATCCCAACCTGCAACCACTCGTTACCAACCTTGGCTTGTTCCTCGACTTTGCTTCTGCTTGATCCCAACCTGCAACCACTCATTACCAACCTTGGCTTGTTCCTCGACTTTGCTTCTGCTTGATCCCAACCTGCAACCACTTGTTGCCCACCTTTGGCTTGTTTACTGATTATACTTCTGCTTGATCCCAACCTGCTATATCTGCTACTGGACCCCCGACTTGCTCAGATCCTAGTGGGGCGACCCTGAGGACCGTGACCTGGTACTAACTCGCAATAAAACCCATCCCCACCATCAGGAGCTGTGGTGAATAGCAGTTAGTGCTTAGACCCCGCACCTCGAGTGAGCCCGCATCATCCACCAGGGTGACTGGCTTGTGTACTTATCCTGATGGTCGGTGGGATCCTCTCTACTGCCATAGCTACTGGTCTTAATGCCTGACCCCTGAGATTTTTTTAGGACGTGTCTCTTATGTTCAAAATCCTTATGTGTTTGGAGAAGTCTGGCCGACAGCTTGCTACATAAAGTGTATTTCTACCCCAAAAATATTTTTCAGTTTTGATATTAGGGATAGTTAGAATAGTGTGTGAGCCTCCTGCAAAAATCCCCTCCCTTAAAAAAAAAATCAAGCGCTAATCTGCATGCTCACCTTCCAAAGATTACATTTTCTTCTGCAGTCTAAAATTCTCCCCAAACAAAAATGCAAAAATTCTCCATTATCAGAGTACAACTCCCCCTTCCCCAGCACAGATCTTTTCCCTCCTCAATTCCCCCTCCTAGTACAAATCCTTCCTCAAAAAGGAGGGAGGAGCTGGGGGGGGGGGGGGGGGCACAGCCTATTCTCCTACCAGCTCTCTCCTCTTCTCTGCTGCTATCACTTTTCATGTGGGGAGGTCATAGCCACTACTCCTGGAGGGAGCAAACGGTCACTACTCCTGGATGGAGCTCATGGTCACTACTGGATGGAACTCACGGTCACTACTCCTGGTGGAACCTCACAGTCACTACTCCTGGAGAGAGCTCACGGTCACTACTCCTGGAGAGAGCTCATGGTCACTACTCCTGGAGGGAGCTCATGGTCACTACTCCTGGAGAGAGCTCACGGCCACTACTGGATGGAACTCACGGTCACTACTCCTGGTGGAACCTCACAGTCACTACTCCTGGAGAGAGCTCACGGTCACTACTCCTGGACGGTCACTACTCCTGGTGGAACCTCACAGTCACTACTCCTGGAGAGAGCTCACGGTCACTACTCCTGGAGGGAGCTCACGGTCACTACTCCTGGAGAGAGCTCGCGGTCACTACTCCTGGAGGGAGCTCATGGTCACTACTCCTGGAGGGAGCTCACGGCCACTACTCCTGGAGGGAGCTCACGGTCACAACTCCTGGAGAGAGTTCACGGTCACTACTCCTGGAGGGAGCTCACGGTCACAACTCCTGGAGAGAGTTCACGGTCACTACTCCTGGAGGGAGCTCACGGTCACTACTCCTGGAGGGAGCTCACGGTCACTGTCAGGCACCGCTCGGTGGAATCTCTAGTGATCCACAGAACAGGATTCCCCAGGACGCGGAGTCTAAGTCACAGTCTGCCTTTTCACCAGAGCCCCTGATGGTGGGGATGGACTTGGTGCAAGACTGAAACCAGGTCGCAACCCCTGAGTGCACCCAACTGTGGTAGAGGGGTCCTGCCGAGGGTACGTGCCAGGGGGTGAGCCTGCTGTGAAGAGTCCAGGTCCCAAGCGGGATGGATGGATGACAGTCAGGGATGAGCGTAGTCAGACTAGCCGGGTCGGTAACGGTGGAGGCAGGTAGGTACCAAACAGTAGACAGAGAGCAGTCAAGTCACGAGCCAAGGTTCAGCAACGGGAGGTCCAATGGTAATATACAACAGGCAGGAGAGTAGTCAGGGACGAGCCGGGGGTCAGAGCAGGAGAAGGTCAACACAAATCAGGACAAGCAGGATCGGCAACAGGAACACACTTCAGAACACGGGTACAGGAACTAGACCTTGCGGCAACCTAGTCACCGTCTGGCCAGTTTAAATAGTGCGCCCTGCACTGTCATTGGTGCAATTGCCGACGCCCAGGTCCTAGTGCCTGCACATTAGTGCACCTAGGCAATCTGTGTATGTGCAGACCTGTGCACCGCTGTGAGACCCGCAGTCCCTGACAGTCACTACTCGTGGAGGGAGCTCACGGTCACTACTCCTGGAGGGATCTCACGGTCACTACTCCTGGAGGGAGCTCACGGTCACTACTCCTGGAGGGATCTCACGGTCACTACTCCTGGAGGGAGCTCACGGTCACTACTCCTGGAGGGATCTCACGGTCACTACTCCTGGAGGGAGCTCTCGGTCACTACTCCTGGAGGGAGCTCACGGTCACTACTTCTGGAGAGAGCTCTCGGTCACTACTCCTGGAGGGATCTCACGGTCACTACTCCAGGAGGGAGCTCACGGTCACTACTCCTGGAGGGAGCTCACGGTCACTTCTCCTGGAGGGAGCTCACGGTCACTACTCCTGGAGGGAGCTCACAGTCACTACTCCTGGAGAGAGCTCACGATCACTACTCCTGGAGGGAGCTCATGGTCACTACTCCAGGAGGGAGCTCATGGTCACTACTCCTGGAGGGAGCTCACGGTCACTTCTCCTGGAGGGAGCTCACGGTCACTACTCCTGGAGAGAGCTCACGATCACTACTCCTGGAGGGAGCTCACGGTCACTACTCCTGGAGGGAGCTCACGGTCACTACTCCTGGAGGGAGCTCATGGTCACTACTCCTGGAGGGAGCTCACGGTCACTACTCCTGGAGAGAGCTCATGGTAACTACTCCAGGAGGGAGCTCACGGTCACTATTCCTGGAGGGAGCTCACGGTCACTACTCCTGGAGGGAGCTCACGATCACTACTCCTGGAGGGAGCTCACGGTCACTACTCCTGGAGAGAGCTCTCGGTCACTACTCCTGGAGGGATCTCACGGTCACTACTCCTGGAGAGAGCTCTCGGTCACTACTCCTGGAGGGATCTCACGGTCACCACTCATGGAGGGAGCTCGCGGTCACTACTCCTGGAGAGAGCTCACGGTCACCACTCATGGAGGGAGCTCACGGTCACCACTCATGGAGGGAGCTCACGGTCACTTCTCCTGGAGGGAGCTCACGGTCACTACTCCTGGATGGAGCTCATGGTCACTACTCCTGGAGGGAGCTCACGGTCACTACTCCTGGAGGGATCTCACGGTCACTACTCCTGGAGGAAGCTCTCGGTCACCACTCCTGGAGGGAGCTCACGGTCACTACTCCTGGAGGGAGCTCACGGTCACTACTCCTGGAGGGAGCTCACGGTCACTACTCCTGGAGGGAGCTCACGGTCACTACTCCTGGAGGGAGCTCACGGTCACTACTCCTGGAGGGAGCTCACGGTCACTACTCCTGGAGGGAGCTCACGGTCACTACTCCTGGATGGAGCTCACGGTCACTACTCCTGCAGGGAGCTCACGGTCACCACTCATGGAGGGAGCTCACGGTCACCACTCCTGGAGAGAGCTCACGGTCACCACTCATGGAGGGAGCTCACGGTCACCACTCCTGGAGAGAGCTCACGGTCACCACTCATGGAGGGAGCTCACGGTCACCACTCATGGAGAGAGCTCACGGTCACTACTCCTGGAGGGAGCTCACGGTCACTACTCCTGGAGGGAGCTCATGGTCACTACTCCTGGAGGGAGCACACGGTCACTACTCCTGGAGGGAGCTCATGGTCACTACTCCAGGAGGGAGCTCACGGTCACTACTCCTGGAGGGAGCTCACGGTCACTTCTCCTGGAGGGAGCTCACGGTCACTTCTCCTGGAGGGAGCTCACGGTCACTTCTCCTAGAGGGAGCTCACGGTCACTATTCCTGGAGGGAGCTCATGATCACTACTCCTGGAGGGAGCTCACGGTCACTACTCCTGGAGGGAGCTCACGGTCACTACTTCTATAGCGGGTTCCAACTCCTGTAGTGGCAGGAAATTATCTTGTGGAGCCCCCTCCCCCCTCTATTCACATGCAGTCACCCCTCTTGCTACCACCCTTGTCGCAGCCCTGATTCTCGTCCATGCTTAACCACTTAGTAAGTGTCCGACTAAGGACAAGCATACAGGTTGGAAGATGAGGCAGTGCTAGACTAATTTGTCCCCTAGGCAAGACCAGCTACTTGCACCCCCCCCAAATACTCCCTCCTTGCATACATCCTCCCCCATTCCCACCCCCTAGCACAAATCCCCTCTAGATTACCCTTCCCAGCACAAATCCTTCCTCCCCACCCAAATTCCCCACCCTAGCACAAATCCCCCCTCCAGGCACATCCGCTTCCAATCCCGCCTCCTAGGACAATTTCTAGCCCCAATCCCCCTTTAGTACAAATCCCCCAACCCCCCTTTGCAGCATCACTCCTCTTCCTTTAACCCCCCCTCCCACACACCTAGGACAAATTCCCCCAAATCCCTGCTCTAGCTAAACCTCCTCCAAATTACCCTTCCAAGCATACAATCCTCCCACCTTGTCCACATCCCCCAAATGCCCTTCCCAGCACCCCCCTAGATTCGTCCATGGTGTAGAGAAGGGAAACCAGCAGCTGTGGCTACACCCCCTAGGTGGCAGTGCGCCCCAGGTGGCTGCCTAGTTTGCCTAGTCGGTGGGAGCACCAGTACTGGTTGGAAGTTATGACATCACTGGCTGCATGCTTGTTGTAGGACAATGACTTTCTCAGTATTAAGGCAAGGATGGGGATGACAGATCCAGAACTTGCACTTTAAGAAACAAGTCAGCAACGGCCTTAGAAGAAAAGCAGCCCAACATCAAACCTTTTTGTCGGCTCTGCATTGAAAGCACTTGGGAAGTTTTGCCTCCGGTCCCCACATATCAGCGCGCTGCTTGGCTACACAGCACGCCACGTGACGAATAATTAACGTGACATTTTGGAGTCAGACTCGGGATCGATTGTTTTTATTAGTTTAGTCATTACGGGGAAATAAAAAAAAGTTCTCTTATTTAAGAAGCGCTCGCTGGCATAATGTTCTGACAGAGGGGGAAAGTGACACACCAGAAAAATTACTACCTCAATAATTTCACCGCAATCTTCGCAACTCAGCAGTGCTCACTTCCCGCTTTGATCGCCAAGCTTGATTGAACGCCGCTCTGTATCCTGACGTCTCTGCTGGAAACCTTTCTGGCAGCTGTGGGACTTAACGTGTTTGTAAACCTTAATCTTCGGAGTTTGGGACTATGTTGCCTTATCCCTCGGAGTCAGCATAGTCCCCCCTCAATTTTCTGGTGGTCCTACAGCTATTCTGTAGTCAACTTGTGACATCACCAGCTGGCACTCTCCCTACCCAACTAAATGCAGTGGAAGGGTTCAGGTGCCAACAAGCTGGAGCTTCGGACTTGGCAGCGTTGGTGTCAGGTAAGAAAAAGTACAATAAGGGGAACCCAACTTCACCCAGACCAGAGTCGTGACTCAAGCCAAGTTTGGTTACAGACAGCCAGGAAGGCACCAAATCATGAGCAGTATCAAGGTCAGAGACGAACAGTGGTCCTCTATGTATCTATCCAGTTGTATCTGACCCTTGGCGTTTGCACGACCGTCACTCGTAAGCAACTTTTTCCATGAATTCTCTTAGCAATTATTTTTACAGGGTAGGTTGCCGGGTCTTTCCCCAACCTCTACCATGCAGGAGATCCCACATGGCCAGGGATGAAACTAGGACAATTTAGACAGGAGCCAATTAACCTACCAGCATGTCTTTGGAGTGTGGGAGGAAACTCACACGAACACAGGGAGAACATGCAAACTCCATGCAGGAGACGCCATGGTTGGGAATTGAACTCATGACCCAATTACTGCAAGGCAGAAGTGCTAACCACTAAGCCACTGTGCCACCCTCCTGGTGGTCCTACCAGTCCCTATTAGTCTGAAGTGCCTCCTGACTACGCTGAGCTTAAGAAAGAGATGTGACCCTGAGAGAGAGCAACAGAGAAAAACAGACACCTGATAGAGGTTTTACCCCTGTAGTCCTCCATCCTCAGGATCCGCTGGATAGGATGGGTTCTTTGCCTCGACCTCCTGAATGACTCCAACCAGAAGTGAACAAAACTTGCAATATCACAGAAATGGCTGTAGACGTTGTTTGTGGAAGGCCAGAATAAAAGGGCACAGCCGTTGAAGGTGAAGGAGCTCAGATTCAGGGAGATCACAGAAGAGGAGTGCCCAGAAGGAGGAATCCAGGGCTCGGAGAAGACCCGTCATCATGAACAGCTCCAAGGCCAAGACACCACTGGAAGCTCCAAGAATCAGCTTGAAGCAGCTGCTCCAGTAGGAGGAGAGGAGAGAGTTGGTATTGATACAGCTCATTTGGAGAAACAAGCGGTTACCACTAGCAAGACTGTTTCACTGGGATAGTCCCAAAAAGCACAAACGACCATCCTAGAGATAGGTGGCCATTGGACGATGGTGAGTGTCAGTCCATGAGGGGCACCATTCTGAGCACAGTGGAGCTCCTGTTGTATTGTTAAGGAGTTCCCAATCAAGATTAACAGAACTCTGCACCATATTTTCACTTGTTGGGACTGATTCACTTATGTTGTTTATCACTCTATTGTTTAAGGGTGATTTTTGCACGATTTAGTTCAACAATAGCAAAAGTTCAACAATAAGGGGAACCCAACTTCACCCAGACCAGCAGAGAGCAGAGCCGTGTCACAAGCCGAGTTTGGTTACAGCCAGGAATGCACCAAATCATGAGCAGTATCAAGGTCAGAGACGAACAGTGGACCTGGTGGTCCTGCAGGCCCTATTAGTCCGAAGTGCCTACTGACTACGTCACGCTTAAGAAAGAGATGCGACCCTGAGAGAGAGCAACAGAGAAAAACAGACACCTGATAGAGGTTTTACCCCTGTAGTCCTCCTTCCTCAGGAGCCGCTGGATAGGATGGGTTCTTTGCCTCAACCTCCTGAATGACTCCAACCAGAAGTGAACAAAACTTGCAATATCACAGAAATGGCTGCAGACATTGTTTATGGAAGGCCAGAATAAAATGGCACAGCCGTTGAAGGTGAAGGAGCTCAGATTCAGGGAGATCACAGAAGAGGAATGCCCAGAAGGTAGAGTCCAGGGCTCGGAGAAGACCCGTCACCATGAACAGCTCCAAGGCCAAGACACCACTGGAAGCTCCAAGAATCAGCACGAAGCAGCTGCCCCAGTAGGAGGAGAGAGTTGGTATTGATACAGCTCATTTGGAGGAACAAGCGGTTACCACTAGCAAGACTGTTTCACTGGGATAGTCCCAAAATGAGTGAACAGCCATCCTAGAGATAGGTGGCCATTGGACGATGGTGAGTGTCAGTCCACGTGGGGCACCATTCTGAGCACAGTGGAGCTCCTGTTGTATTGTTAAGGAGTTCCCAATCAAGATTAACAGAACTCTGCACCATATTTTCACTTGTTGGGACTGATTCACTTATTTTGTTTATTACTCTATTGTTTATGGTGATTTTTGCACGATTTATGCGCGGTCCATATGGTTATCTATTTATTAGTTTGTGTGTAGAAGTTCACAATTTAGGACTGCTGCAAATGTTTATTGGAACTATTTGATACATCCACAAATGCATTAGCACCCGCTTTCTTTCACAAGCTGAACTACTTCCCGCCCGGCCGTCATTTGACAGAACCTCTCGTTCCTCTGGGAGGGCATCATATGACGTCCTTCCCAGATCGCGCCCTGCGCGTGCCCGCAGGGCCGCACTGTGATGAGATCTGTCACCGGCCGTGTACCTCGGACACGGCCGATGGCAGATCTGTGTACCGGCCCCATTGCCAGTACCATGTGACCTGCTGTGACCAATCACAGCAGGTCACATGACAGTTGTATACAAGGGATGGCTACCTTTCATGCCATCCATTGTACACAAGTGTGGCTAGCTGTGAATGGTCACAGCGATCACATGCACAGGCTGGGCCAATCAAAGCCCATCTGTGTCATGTGATTAGCCGTGGCCAATCACAGCTAATCACAACAAAAAAAATCTGAATTAATCAATTTCATTCAGTTACATGCTTGCTTATAGCAAAGAAATTATTTGCTGTAAGCAATCAAATTGCGTAAAAAAAAGAAAGAAAATACCGATCACTTCCCCAATGTAGTACAATGTTACCATGGTAACATTATACTAAAAAAAAAATCTTAAAAAAAGAGAAACAAATTTAATAAAAAATTACTAAAAAATGTAAAAAAATTAAAATAATTATCTTTTTTTTTCATACTGTCACCAGTCAGTGTCCCTGATCACCGCCACACCAGTTATATGATGACGCTGTACTGCACTGGTGACAGGATGTAAAAAACAAAATAGTGAAACTCATTTTTTTAATTTCTTCATTTTCTGAAAAATTATTACAAAAAAATTACAACTTCAAAAAACTCGCCATTCCTCTTATGAAATACGTCGGACTGTCTACTTTGCAAAAAGGGATAATTTGGGGGATATCTGTACTGTCCTGACATTTGGGGGATATCTGTACTGTCCTGACATTTGGGGGATATCTGTCCTATCCTGACATTTGGTGGATTTGTACTGTCCTGACATTTGGGGGATATCTGTACTGTCCTGACATTTGGGGGATATCTGTACCGTCCTGACATTTGGGGGATATCTGTACTGTTCTGACATTTGGGGGATATCTGTACCGTCCTGACATTTGGGGGATATCTGTACTGTCCTGACATTTGGGGGGATATCTGTGCTGTTTTGACATTTGGGGGGATATCTGTGCTGTTCTGACATTTGGGGGGATATCTGTACTGTTCTGACATTTGGGGGATATCTGTACCGTCCTGACATTTGGGGGATATCTGTACCGTCCTGACATTTAGGGGATATCTGTACTGTCCTGACAATTGGGGGATATCTGTACTGTTCTGACATTTGGGGGATATCTGTACTGTCCCAACATTTGGGGGATATCTGTACTGTTCTGACATTTGGGGGATATCTGTACCGTTCTGACATTTGGGGGATATCTATACTGTTCTGACATTTGGGGGATATCTGTACCGTCCTGACATTTGGGGGATATCTGTACTGTTCTGACATTTGGGGGATATCTATACTGTCCTGACATTTGGGGGATATCTATACTGTCCCGACATTTGGGGGATATCTGTACCGTCCTGACATTTGGGGGATATCTGTACTGTTCTGACATTTGGGGGATATCTGTACTGTCCCGACATTTGGGGGATATCTGTACCATCCTGACATTTGGGGGATATCTATACTGTTCTGACATTTGGGGGATATCTATACTGTCCCGACATTTGGGGTATATCTGTACTCTAATGACATTTGGGGGATATCTGTACTCTAATGACATTTGGGGGATATCTGTACCGTCCTGACATTTGGGGGATATCTGTACCGTCCTGACATTTGGGGGATATCTATACTGTCCCGACATTTGGGGGATATCTGTACTGTCCTGACATTTGGTGGATATCTGTACTCTAATGACATTTGGGGGATATCTGTACCGTCCTGACATTTGGGGGATATCTGTACCGTCCTGACATTTGGGGGATATCTATACTGTCCCGACATTTGGGGTATATCTGTACTGTTCTGACATTTGGAGGATATCTATACTGTCCTGACATTTGGGGTATATCTGTACTGTTCTGACATTTGGAGGATATCTGTGCCGTTCTGACATTTGGGGGATATCTGTACCGTCCTGACATTTGGGGGATATCTGTACTGTTCTGACATTTTTGGGCCTCAAGAAATTAGATTGGCTGTCAGTACTTCAGGATTGATCAATATTCAGATCTATACCATAGTTTGTGAACTCTATAACTTTCCTACAAACTAAATAATACATCCTAATTTGGGTTATTTTCACCAAAGACATGTAGCAGAATACATCTCGGCCCAAATTTATGAAGAACAATTATTAATAATAAAAAGCCCAGCAGTGATTACATACCACCAAAAGAAAGCTCTAGTTGTGCGAACAAAATGATAAAATGTTAGTTTGGGTACAGCGTTGCATGACCGTGTAATTGTCATTCAAAGTGTGAGAACGCTGAAACCTGAAAATTGGCCCGGGCAGGAAGGGGGGGAAAGGGCCCGGGGGTATTGAAGGGGTAAAAGCAGATTGGGTATTTTGTGGACTATAGTGGTTCTGTAGTCAGCTTGTGACATCACTAGCTGCCCGAATTGCCCCATCCCAATGTACGCGTTCCTGCATCAGAGAGTGGCTATACAGGTAGGTGGGTGCTGCAGTGATCTTCAGCTGGAACCGAGAAGCATCACAAGGGAAGGGAAGAATGTCCCCAGAGCACCGAGGTTCTCCAATATGGGTCTGACGCTTTAATAATCAATCACATAGTTACAGCAAGAGCAACGTTTCAGAGTCTCACAGGACCCCTTCATCCGGAATGTCACACCCTTGATGAAGGGGTCCTGTGAGACTCTGGAACATTGCTCTTGCTGTAACTATGTGAATGCTCATTAAACTTCGGACCCATATTGGAGAACCTCGGCGTGCTGGGGACATTCTTCCTTTGTGATCACCAGCTGCCACCCTTTCGACCCAGCTTGGTGCAGTGGGCAGTGGAAGGGCACAGGTGCCAGGAACCGTGGATTTTACTGGTCATCGTATGTACTCTCCAGCGCTTCAGGAAATGGAAAGTCAAAGGAAAGCCAAGGGGACCAGGACAGAGGCAACCAAAAGAAGATGCTTCAGGGGTGCAGCCCTCCTCAGACGGGGAGATCAGCCATTAGATAAAGAGTAAACAGGTTGCGCACACACCTAGTGCATTATCCAAGGTCTATTCAAAGGTATAAAACACAAAAACATACTCACAGACGAAGCGTGTATAAAAAGCTATTGCATTAAGAAGATGGCCACAACGGCAGGCAAGGTGTTCCAACTGTCAATGCGGTCAAATGGCTGCGGTCGTGGGAGTGCTGGTGTCAGGTAAGAAGAAGCACAGTGATGAGGGCACCCCGACTTCACCCAGAGTCCACGGGCCGGGTTCAGCAACGGGAGGTCAGATAAAGTATTAAAGCAGAGGATAGTCTTGTCCAAGCCGAGTCGATCACCAGGAGAGCAACGAGAACAGAACCAGAGCTTGAGACAAGGAAACATACAGGACACGAATGCCGAGGGCACTTGCAGACAGCAGGTTTAAATGTGCTCAACCACACCCTTCTGAGGAGGAGCCGCAAAAGCCTGAAGGCATAAAGGTTTCCACCATGCTTTGCAGAAATCCAAGATGGATGCCAGCACATGGAGATGCACAAGCTCTGAAGAAAGGTAGGACCTTGACAAATGGATAATCTCTCTTTCTGTAATAATGTATTCCTGACTATATACTTGGCAAACCTGAACCTCATTCAGCAATCATTGGCTACTGATACCAGAGCAACCAATGATACTGTATGTCCTGCCCTAGAACATTATTGGTTGTTATGGTGCTGGCAGCCAGCCAGCTCCTCGGCACCATGGCAACTCATGATGCTGCCCTAGGGCTCTGGGTTCTGTGCTCTGTGCTCAAGTCACCCCAGGGGAACCCAAACAGCCTTCTTATCTGCATACAGTATCACAGTGGAATGTTCAAGGTGTCCATTCTAATCTTCCATTGTCCGGTTTTAAGGAAAATTCCACAATTCTGATCTTCAGGAGGCAAGGGGTGGGGATCTATCATCACAAGGGGCGGACTGACAACTCATGGGGCCCCCGGGCAATAGGGGATTATGGGGCTCCTGTGTCCTTGCCCAAACTCAAAAAAGCCTATGAAGAAGGTACCAGGGGCATCTCATGGGGCCCCCTACTGACCCCGGGCCCTCGGGCAGTGCCCGAGTTTCCAAATGGTCAGTCCGCCCCTGGTCATCACACACTGTACAGCACAGAGCAGAGTGCTGAGTGTAATCGAATGAAGGGAATGGACACACCCACCAATCAGTCTCACAGGGAAACATGCCGAGCTGAGGTTGTCAATCATAGGCTGTGTGCTGGGGGGTGGGGTAGGGGCAGTCTCTCAGGATTGTGTGGTGTCGGCATAGACTGTCAGAAGTGACTCATGCAAGAGACAGAGGAATGACAGAGCAGACAGAAATCTCAGTAGGAGCATTGGATTGAGACACGTACATACTATAGAAGGATGTTCTTTGTTAATTTTTCAATTCAGAGATTTACAACCAATTTAAGTGAACAGCGTTTGGAAATACCCATGTGGGAGAAAAACGAAGCCCCTCAGGCTTCACCATGGCCACCTTTCACATGGCGTGATAAGACTTCACCGACCTGGATTCCACCAGGACCCAGGAAGCCAAGTATGTTCCAACCCCGCCAGGGGGTAATACACGCACACACATGACCCTGTGGATTCCACAATGTATTAGAGGTATATGAAAAGATAAACCAGAACAAATGAAAGACGTTTTGATGGAACATTTCAAAGTTAAGATGGTATTTCTGAATTGTGCAGCTTATCCCCAGTAGTTGTATTGTAGTTCGTAGCCAGGAGGGGGTTGGTACCTTTCTTCTGGAGTAGAATTTCTTTTCTTGGCATCTGAAGCTGTAATGTACTCAGGTTGAATTTCTCGAGTTAATTGAAAGCCGCTAAGCTATCGACTCTATGCGCATTTCATATCAATATTTTATGTCTACTACGGGATAAAATAAACAACTTTTTTTTTTTTTTTTTTTTTACTCGTTCCGCGGAGCCGCTGAGATGCCAGCATGGTCCATGCCTGCAAACCGCACTGCACACTTCAAACATTTTGATTAAAATAGATAAAAGAATGGAATTTAGTGGGCAGCGGTCCAAATCTAAGATACTTGACAAGATCTCAAGCAATAATGGTTTTATGGAGAGCGCTTATTTTTATTATTATCATTATCATTATTACTATTATTGCCATCAGCAGGAAGGATTTTGATTGCAGAACTCAGCATTAGCCCAGAAAATCTGCAGAATTGTGAACAGCCTTTGTATTATCTTATCTAGTTGACATCTAGGCAATCTGGGCTCTTGTGTGGGTCAAAGGTTCCTCATGCAGCTTTAGTTGTCACTATTAAGTTTATCCATAAAATGAAATGTTATTGGTGGGGAACATATTGAGGTCCTGAACACCATTGACTGTAGCTGAGATGGGGTGCAGAAGGACGGTCTTCCAGTTGAGAAGGTGAAAACGTCCCGGATTAACTTTTTCTTACCTATATGCACTAGAAGATCCTATGCTCACCTCCACAAATGGAATCACTTTTCCTGAAGAGCTTCAACATTCAGCATGAAGAGTGACATTATTTCAACGAATGACATATGGACAATCTGGGTTCTTGAGTGGGTCAAAGGTCCCTCATTCAGTTTTAGCTGTCAGTGTCAGGTTCATCCATAAAGTAGTACATTGAAACATTATTGGTGAGGAACATATTGAGGTCCTGAACACCATTGGTTGTAGTTGAGGTAGTTGGGCAGAAGGACAGTGTTTCAGTTGGCGCAGAAGTAGGAAAGAACATTCAGGATGAACGTATTCTTACCCATGTTATTGGTGGGGAACATATTAAGGTCCTGAACAGCATTGGCTGTAGCTGAGATGGGGTGCAGAAGGACAGCCTTCCAGTTGGGGCATAAGAAGGTGAGAATGTCCTGGATTAACTTTTTCTTACCCATATGCACTAGAAGCTCCTTTGCTCACCTCCACAAATGGAATCACTTTTCCTCAAGAGCTGCAACATTCAGCATGAAGAGTGACATTATTTCAACAAATGACATATGGACAATCTGGGTTCTTGAGTGGGTCAAAGGTCCCTCATTCAGTTTTAGCTGTCAGTGTCAACTTCATCCATAAAGTAGTACATTGAAACGTTATTGGTGAGGAACATATTGAGGTCCTGAACACCATTGACTGTAGCTGAGATGGGGTGCAGAAGGACGGCCTTCCAGTTGAGAAGGTGAGAACGTCCCGGATCAACTTTTTCTTACCCATATGCACTAGAAGATCCTATGCTCACCTCCACAAATGGAATCGCTTTTCCTCAAGAGTTGCAACATTCAGCATGAAGAGTCACATTATTTCAACAAATGACATATGGACAATCTGGGTTCTTGAGTGGGTCAAAGGTCCCTCGTTCAGTTTTAGCTGTCAGTGTCAGGTTCATCCATAAAGTGGTACATTGAAACATTATTGGTGAGGAACATATTGAGGTCCTGAACACCATTGGTTGTAGTTGAGGTAGTTGGGCAGAAGGACAGTGTTTCAGTTGGCGCAGAAGTAGGAAAGAACATTCAGGATGAACGTATTCTTACCCATGTTATTGGTGGGGAACATATTAAGGTCCTGAACACCATTGGCTGTAGCTGAGATGGGGTGCAGAAGGACAGCCTTCCAGTTGGGGCATAAGAAGGTGAGAATGTCCTGGATTAACTTTTTCTTACCCATATGCACTAGAAGCTCCTTTGCTCACCTCCACAAATGGAATCACTTTTCCTCAAGAGCTGCAACATTCAGCATGAAGAGTCACATTATTTCAACAAATGACATATGGACAATCTGGGTTCTTGAGTGGGTCAAAGGTCCCTCATTCAGTTTTAGCTGTCAGTGTCAACTTCATCCATAAAGTAGTACATTGAAACGTTATTGGTGAGGAACATATTGAGGTCCTGAACACCATTGACTGTAGCTGAGATGGGGTGCAGAAGGACGGCCTTCCAGTTGAGAAGGTGAGAACGTCCCGGATCAACTTTTTCTTACCCATATGCACTAGAAGATCCTATGCTCACCTCCACAAATGGAATCGCTTTTCCTCAAGAGTTGCAACATTCAGCATGAAGAGTGACATTATTTCAACGAATGACATATGGACAATCTGGGTTCTTGAGTGGGTCAAAGGTCCCTCGTTCAGTTTTAGCTGTCAGTGTCAGGTTCATCCATAAAGTGGTACATTGAAACATTATTGGTGAGGAACATATTGAGGTCCTGAACACCATTGGTTGTAGTTGAGGTAGTTGGGCAGAAGGACAGTGTTTCAGTTGGCGCAGAAGTAGGAAAGAATATTCAGGATGAACGTATTCTTACCCACGTTATTGGTGGGGAACATATTAAGGTCCTGAACACCATTGGCTGTAGCTGAGATGGGGTTCAGAAGGACGGCCTTTCAGTTGGGGCATAAGAAGGTGAGAATGTCCCGGATCAACTTTTTCTTACCCATATGCACTAGAAGATCCTATGCTCACCTCCACAAATGGAATCGCTTTTCCTCAAGAGTTGCAACATTCAGCATGAAGAGTGACATTATTTCAACGAATGACATATGGACAATCTGGGTTCTTGAATGGGTCAAAGGTCCCTCGTTCAGTTTTAGCTGTCAGTGTCAGGTTCATCCATAAAGTGGTACATTGAAACATTATTGGTGAGGAACATATTGAGGTCCTGAACACCATTGGTTGTAGTTGAGGTAGTTGGGCATAAGGACAGTGTTTCAGTTGGCGCAGAAGTAGGAAAGAACATTCAGGATGAACGTATTCTTACCCATGTTATTGGTGGGGAACATATTAAGGTCCTGAACAGCATTGGCTGTAACTGAGATGGTGTGCAGAAGGACAGCCTTCCAGTTGGGGCATAAGAGGGTGAGAATGTCCTGGATTAACTTTTTCTTACCCATATGCACTAGAAGATCCTATGCTCACCTCCACAAATGGAATCACTTTTCCTCAAGAGCTGCAACATTCAGCATGAAGAGTGACATTATTTCAACAAATGACATATGGACAATCTGGGTTCTTTAGTGGGTCAAAGGTCCCTCATTCAGTTTTAGCTGTCAGTGTCAGGTTCATCCATAAAGTAGTACATTGAAACGTTATTGGTGAGGAACATTTTGAGGTCCTGAACAGCATTGGCTGTAGCTGAGATGGGGTGCAGAAGGACGGCCTTATGATTTGTAGACTGAGGTGCCCCAAGATTTTGCATTCTTCTAATGTCAAAAAAAGGTTTCTGTTTATTAGAGTTTCAGCACCGCGGAGAGTTCCCTGCAACAAGTTCCGTCACTCCAGATTCATATCTGTGTATTGGCTGCTGCAACCATCCCGGTATAAACGGGGAAATTCAACCATGTGTCCGAATGCCCACCCCAGTCCCGCAGTCCCCCAGCCCCCCTGTCCCATAGTCCTTCAGTCCCTCAGTCCCCCAGTCCCGCAGTCCCACAGTCCCCCAGTCCCATAGTCCCGCAGTCCACCAGTCCCGCAGTCCCCCAGCCCCTCTGTCCCACAGTCCTTCAGTCCCTCAGTCCCCCAGTCCCGCAGTCCCCCCGTCCCGCAGTCCTGCAGTCCCCCCCGTCCCGCAGTCCCACAGTCCCCCAGTCCCACAGTCCCACTATAAGTTGCTGATCGCCGCCATTACTAGTTAAAAAAAAAAGCCCAGTATCTACACCGCCATTTGTAAACGCTATAACTTTTACATAAACCAATTCGTTTTTCACATATCGGAATTTTTTTTTTATCAAAGACATGTCTCAGAATACATTTTGCCCTAAATTTATGATGAAATTAGATTTTTAAATTTTTTTACTGGACATGTTTAATAGCAAAAAGTCAAAAATATTGTTTTTTTTTCTCAAAATTGTCAGTCTTTTTCTTTTATAGCGCAAAAAAATAAAAACGTGCAGGAGATCAAATACCACCTAAACAAAGCTCAATTCGTGGGAAAAAAGGACATAAATTTTATTTGGGTGCAGCGTTGCATGACCGCGCAATTGTCAGTTAAAGTAATGCAAAAAATGGACTGGTCAGGAAGGGGGGGAAATCCTCTGGAGGGTAAATAAAATAATAATAATAACAATAATAATAATAATATTTTTTCTTAAATAAAAATAAAAAGCATTCCCATCCCTGATTAATTCCAACATTGATGTCACATAATCTGGATGACATTTACTGCGCAAGCGTCAAACGCTCACATAAGTGAGCACAGCGCCATTTGGATATTTACTGAAAGCAAATCTGTGATGAAAAAAAAGGTTGCATAAAATTTAGCATTTGCAAAAAGTACCACAGAATCAATTTTTGTAATTCTTTTTTTTCCATTAAAAAAAAATTTAAAAATTAGGAAATAAAAATATATGTATACAACTCTACAAAAACCCAATTGGTCAGGAGAAAAAAAAAACAACCAAAAACAAAAAATTATATACAGCCACACTTATATGAAAGCTTTGAAATGGTCTTATATTTTGTTAAATATCCATGGGTGCACAGGTTGCGTAAGATTTGCATTTTGCAAAAAGTACCACAAAATCCATTTTTTTAATTCTTTTTTTTTTCATTAAAAAGCCCAATTGGTCATGAGAAAAAAACAACCAAAAACAAAAAAATTATATACAGCCACACTTCTACAAAAGCTTTGAAATGGTCTTATGTCTTATATCCATTTTTCTTAATTATTTTTTTTTCCATTAAAAAAGAAAATTAGGAAATAAAAATATATTTATGCAACTCTACAAAAAGCCCAATTGATCAGGAGAAAAAAAAACAACCAAAAACAAAAATGATATACAGCCACACTTCTATGAAAGCTATGAAATGGTCTTATGTCTTATATTTTGTTAAATATCCATGGGTGCCTAAAATTTAGCATTTGCAAAAAGTACAACAAAATCCATTTTTTTAATTCTTTTCCATTAAATTTTTTTTTTAAAAATTAGGAAATAAAAATCTATACTGTATGTATACAACTCTACAAAAAGCCCAATTGGTCATGAGAAAAAAACAACCAAAAAAAAACCAAAAACATATATATAATTATTAAATTGTAAAACTATATAATACTATATAAATACTATATATTATTATTCTTATTATTATTATTCAGGATTTATATTATTATTATTATTATACAGGATTTATATTATTATTATTATTCAGGATTTATATTATTATTATTATTCAGGATTTATATTATTATTATTATTATTCAGGATTTATATTATTATTATTATTCAGGATTTATATTATTATTCAGGATTTATATTATTATTATTAGACCAGATCAGGGGCGGACTGACCATTTGGAAACTCGGGCACTGCCCGATTGCCCGGGGTCAGTAGGGGGCCCCATGAGATGCCCCTGGTACCTTTTTCATAGGCTTTTTTGAGTGTGGGTGAGGGCACAGGGGCCCCATGATCCGCTATTGCCCGGGTGCCCCATAAGTTGTCAGTCCACCCCTGTACAGGATTTATATAGCGCAGCACTTTACAATATAAGGGGGGGCGGTACAATTACAATACATTTCAGTAAAGAAGGAATAGGAGGGCCCGGCCCGTGGAGCTTACAATCTAAAGGAAGGGGGAGGTGATACAAAAGGTGATAGTTGCGGGGGGTGATCTGGTGGAGGTTACCCAAGTACAGTTCTTAGGTGGGGGTGGGGTGGGCTTTCCTGAAGAAGTGAGCTTTCAAAGATTGCCTAAAGGTCAGACAGGGCGGGGGCTGACCGGACATGCTATGGTAGGGAGTTCCAGAGGATGGGAGAGGCTCTGCAGAATTCCTGGAGGCAAGTGTGGGAGGAGGTGATGAGAGGAGGATATCATGGGAGGAGTTTATATGATTTATAAAATGATCATTGATAAATATTTGTATGTCATTTATAAATCCCTAATCCTGAACATCACAGACTGCAAGAGCTACAAGGTGCCAAAGGTGCTCCCGAGGGGAATGAAGCGCGGAAAGTCCCGGGGACTCAAGCGGTTAAACAAACGAATGCGGCCGCGATGTCGCTAACAGTCGTAGGAAAGGATTTGTTTCTAATGCGTTCGGCGGCACCGCGGGAAGGAGAGACGGCTGCTTGTGCTCCGGTGTCACCCGGGGGGGTCACATAATATTCACTGAAAGGATTTTCTTCTGCGCTGCCAAGGGAACAGATTGTGCAATTCCGTGTGACGCGGACATGTCATTGTGTCACTGCGCCGGGACAAAGGATTCCACGGCTGTGTTTTATGTCGGATACAATGTAACAATGAGGGACACGGAACTGAACACAATAAGAAGTTGCAAGTGTTGATCAGGCCTGGGGAGCCGAGGATCAACGGAACGCCGCAACTCTCCGCGGATCTGAACTCAACAATACAAATATGCAACAACATTCACCAGACTTTGTCTTTGGAGATGCAACATTGGCACCTTACATAGTTACATCGTTACATAGTTAGTCTGGCTGAAAAAAGACAAAAGTCCATCCAGTTCCACCAATAAATAATTCTACACCCACAGTGGATCCAGAGGAAGGCAAAAAAACCCATCAAAGCACGATCCAATCTGCTCCTGCAGGGGAAACAATTCCTTCCTGATCCCCCGAGAGGCAATCGGATATTCCCTGGATCAACTTCGGTTGCCCTTCTCTGTACTTTCTCCAGTTCCCCAATGTTCTTTTTGTGAATTGGAGCCCAAAACTGAACTGCATATTCCAGATGAGGTCTTACTAATGATTTGTACCCGGGGGGGGGGGGGTGGCGGTATTATGATATCTTTCTCTCTGGAGTCTAAGGCTTAACCTCAGGCTGCTGTCTTGGTTTAGACTACTGTCACCTCCCTTTATACATACACTATATTGCCAAAAGTATTGTCCCCGCCCTCCCAATCATGTGATTCAGGTGTTCCAATCCCCTCCAAATCGTGTGATTCAGGTGTTCCAATCCCCTCCATATCGTGTGATTCAGGTGTTCCAATCCCCTCCCAATCATGTGATTCAGATGTTCCAATCCCCTCCATATCATCTGATTCAGGTGCTCCAATCCCCTCCATATCATATGATTCAGGTGTTCCAATCCCCTACCAATCATGTGATTCAGGTGTCCCAATCCCCTCTCAATCATGTGATTCAGGTGTCCCAATCCCCTCCATATCATGTGATTCAGTTGTCCCAATCCCCTCCATATCATGTGATTCAGGTGTCCAAATCCCCTCCATATCATGTGATTCAGTTGTCCCAATCCCCTCCATATCATGTGATTCAGGTGTTCCAATCCCCTCCCAATCATGTGATTCAGGTGTTCCAATCCCCTCCCAATCATGTGATTCAGGTGTCCCAATCCCCTCCATATCATTTGATTTGATTTAGGTGTTCCAATCCCCTCCATATCATGTGATTCAGGTGCTCCAATCCCCTCCATATCATGTGATTTAGGTGTTCCAATCCCCTCCATATCATGTGATTCAGGTGTTCCAATCTGTAATGGAACCAGAACCCGACTGCTTTTGGGCATATTCCGTTATACCGCAGCTTCCCTTTCCGAACACAAATCCATGGACCACACCCTTGAAATCCCTCAGGAAATAGACACGACTCTTCTTAAAACAGGAAGTCAACTCCTTTATTTTTACACAAACAACAAGTCATATACACAGGGCGGGGAAATACAAACAGGAACAGGAAACACATCATCAGCCCACCCGATCAGTGGGAAGGGCTACAGGAAACACATCATCAGCCAGCCCCATCAGTGGGAAGGGCTACAGCAGATGGCAAAGGACAATGGACAGCCACGTGGCCGAGAACAAAGGACAACACACCAATACACAATACTAGCACATTCACACCCTGTACCCCTTAAAAGTCAAAAATAGTTTTTTTCTCAAAATTGGGGGTCTTTTTTTTATAGGGCAAAAAATAAAAACCGCAGAGGTGATCAAATACCACCGAAAGAAAGCTCTATTTGTGGGTAAAAACATACATTTCATTTGGGTGCTGTGTTGCACAACCGCGCAATTGTCAGTTAAAGTCATTCAGCGCTGTATCGCAAAAAACGGACTGGTCAGGAAGGGGGGGGGAATCCTCAGGAGGGGGAGGGGTTACTTAGCACCATAAAGTGGAGGAAAAGAAATGTCATCTCCAAACACGGGAAGGTTTCTTCACAGTGAGAGCTGTGAGAATGTGGAATAGACTCCCTCCAGAGTTGGTTGTGGCAGCTCAGTGGATTGCTGTAGGAAAGTCCTGGATTCTTTCTTGGATACACAGAATATAACTGGATAGAACATTTATAGGGAACGTTGATCCAGGGAATATCCGATTGCCTCTCGGGGGGTCAGGAAGGAATTTTTTCCCCTGCAGGAAGAGATTGGATCGTGCTTTGCTGGGTTTTTTTTGCCTTCCTCTGGATATACTGTGGGTGTAGGATTAGAATTTTGTTTTTTTTTCTGGTTGAACTGGATGGACTTTTGTCTTTTTTCAGCCAGACTAACTATGTACATGTATTTTTAAAGATATATTGTATATTTGAAAATGTATTTATATATATCTATCCATTCAGTCATATCCAACCCTTGGTGATTGCATGGACTGTCACTTGCAAGTGACTTCCTCCATGAATTCTCTTAGCAAATATTTTACAGGGTCAGTTGCCAGGTCTTTTCCCTACATGGCCAGGGATGAAACTAGGACAGTTTAGACAGGAGTGAATTAACCTACAGTATGTCTTTGGAGTGTGGGAGGAAACCCACGCGAACACAGGGAGAACATGCAAACTCCATGCAGGAGGCACCATGGTTGGGAATCGAACCCATGACCCAATTACTACAAGGCAGAAGTGCTAACCACTAAGCCACTGTGTCACCCTCCTTGTGGTCCTGCCAGTCCCTATTAGTCTGAAGTGCCTCCTGACTACACCAAGCTTAAGAAAGAGATGTGACCCTGAGAGAGAGACACAGAGAAAAACAGACACCGGATAGAGGTTTTACCCCTGTAGTCCTCCATCTTCAGGATCCGCTGGATAGGATGAGTTCTTTGCCTCGACCTCCTGAATGACTCCAACCAGAAGTGAACAAAACTTGCAATATCACAGAAATGGCTGCAGATGTTGTTTGTGGAAGGCCAGAATAAAATGGCACAGCCGTTGAAGGTGAAGGAGCTCAGATTCAAGGAGATCACAGAAGAGGAATGCCCAGAAGGTAGAGTCCAGGGCTCAGAGAAGACCCGTCACCATGAACAGCTCCAAGGCCAAGACACCACTGAAAGCTCCAAGAATCAGCACGAAGCAGCTGCCCCAGTAGGAGTAGCAGTATATATATATATAGAATACGGCCAAAATTGTATTTCAAATATATGTGAATATATTTGGGAAGAATAGTTTTAGAATATATGTTTCTTCCATGTGGGGTGGCAGTAATATACAGGTTTCCATACTATAAGAGTAGAATACTGTTTCTGGAGGCTCCTAATGTTTCAGATATGAGGTGACCATAAACCTATGTCAGGGGTGTGAAACTCAATTTAATTTTGCGGCCCGCATCAGCATTATGGTTGCCCTGTATCTCTAGGGCTAGATGTTCCGAACACCCCCCCCCACTACCACCACCAACGTCTTCAGATGTCAAGAGTACCCCCACCCCCTTCACATCAGATGTCAAAAGCACCCCCACCATCAGAAGCCAAGAGTCTCCCACCCTCCTTTACATCACAGTGCATCTCCCTTACCTTGTACCGGGAAGAAACTGGAGGCAGAGCTGGGAAGCAGAAAGTGCAGGGTCTGAAGGAGGACCAGAGGAGTGCTGGATACAGCTGCCAGAGTCTACTAAATGCAGAGACTAGGGGGTACTGCGGCTGCACTGAGAGGTGCAGGATCCGTAGGAGGAGTTCTGTCCTCCTCTCTGCTGCCAACTGCTGAGGCAAGGTGGAGCAGAGACAAGGGGTGTCGTAGCTGCAGGAGAGGTGCGAGGGCCTTGTGTTTGACACATTGTCAACTGATTTCTGTTTAAGGGCAAGACCTTGTGAGTTGTTCCAAACTCTACACTGTACAGTCCAAGTCAACCTTTCTCAACCTTTTTACCCCTGAAGAACATCTGAAAAAAGTTTTAGGTCTCTGCTATAACCAGTTCATTGGAGGTCAATTGGAAACATGCTCCTTACATGAGTGTGGTAACAGATCTTACCCAACCTCAACTGCTCGGTTCACCACATTCACCATCACCACATTCACTACATATGGACTGGAGACTGGTGCACTGGCTGGGGCATTCTTTCCTCGCAGCATATATCCATAATACAGGAAGCCAGCAACTCGGAGAGCTCCCTAATGCAAATCTTTATGGGTTACATGAATACAGGATACATAAACCTGACCCGTTTTGTTTCACAAAGCTTTCCTTGTAGCATATCAAGGAAGGCTTTGTGAAGCTGAAACATGTCAGTTTATGTATCCTGTATTCATGTAACCAATAAAGATTTGCATTAAGAAGCTTTCGAGTTGCCAGCAACCCGATCCTTATATGAGTGGCTAGTGGGGAGAATGTCTCCTTTACAGTGATGGTCAGAATCATCATTGGTGTCTTGAAGTTTGCCCTGCCAACTGGTGATGGACCTGGATCTATGAAGGAACCATCAGATGGGAGGGCAATCAGCCACAGCTCCAGAAACCCCTAGCAACCTCTGGAGGAACCCTGGGGTTCCTCTAAGGAAAAATGAAAGGTGAGGCCACCCATATCGAAAGCAGATACTTGAGAAGTATTTCTTCACAAAGCAGATGTTTGTCATGCAGCAGTCAGAAACACCATTGCGAAATTTGTGACACTTTAATGGCTACATCCTTAGGTGCATAGACCGCTTTAACTCCGGTGGCTGGTAATCAGAATCATCATTGGTGTCTTGAAGTTTGCCCTGCTAACTGGTGATGGACCTGGATCTATGAAGGAACCATCAGATGGGAGGTCAATCAGCCACAGCTCAAGGAACCCCTAGCAACCTCTGGAGGAACCCTGGGGTTCTGAAAAAGCCTGGATGACAATAGCTGGACTAAGTGATGACGAGCGGAGGGGTGAATGGTTTCTCTTGCCTACAGCAGACCAATGATACCATTCTCCCAAATTAAAGAGGTAGGTATTACGCCTAAGGAAACATTGAAGGTGAGGCCACCCATATTGAAAACAGGTACTTGAGAAGTATTTCTTCCCAAAGCAGATGTTTGTCATGCAGCAGTCAGAAACACCATTGCAGAATTTTGTGGCACTTTAATGGCTACATCCTTAGGTGCATAGAATGCTTTAACTCCGGTGGCTGGTAATCAGAATCATCATTGGTGTCTTGAAGTTTGCCCTGCTAACTGGTGATGGACCTGGATCTATGAAGGAACCATCAGATGGGAGGTCAATCAGCCACAGCTCAAGGAACCCCTAGCAACCTCTCAAGGAACCCTGGGGTTCTGCAGAAGATTGGTTGACAATAGCTGGTCTAAGTGATGACGAGGGGAGGGGTGAATGCTTTATTCTGCCTACAGCAGACCAATGATACCATTCTCCCAAATTAACAAGGTAGGTATTACGCCTAAGGAAACATTGAAGGTAAGGCCACCCATATGGAAAGCAGATACTTGAGAAGTATTTCTTCACAAAGCAGATGTTTGTCATGCAGCAGTCAGAAACACCATGGCGGAATTTTGTGGCACTTTAATGGCTACATCCTTAGGTGCATAGAATGCTTTAACTTTGGTGGCTGGTAATCAGAATCATCATTGGTGTCTTGAAGTTTGCCTGCTAACTGGTGATGGACCTGGATCTATGAAGGAACCATCAGATGGGAGGTCAATGAGCCACAGCTCAAGGAACCCCTAGCAACTTCTGGAGGAACCCTGGGGATCCGCATAAGCCTGGTAGAGAATAGCTGGTCTAAGTGATGACGAGCAGAGGGGTGAATGGTTTCTCCTGCCTACAGCAGACCAATGATACCATTCTCCCAAATTAAAGAGGTAGGTATTACGCCTAAGGAAACATTGTAGGTGAGGTCACCCATATTTTGTCATGCAGCAGTCAAACACCATTACAGAATTTTGTGGCACTTTAATGGCTACATCTTAGGTGCATAGAACGCTTTAACTCCGGTGGCTGGTAATCTGGTCTTACAGACGGCACTGCTCATGCTAAGCACATTCACTTCCCCGGTTTCTGGTTTTTAGCGATAATAGGGACGGCTGTTTTGAATATTCATTCCTTTGCAACATATTGCATCACTTCAGGGAGTATTGTCGTTACTTATTTATCAGGGCTTAGTCCATACTGAGCGTCAGCAAATACTTCTGGAGCTGCAAGGTGCTGGAGAGAAAAGAGCTCTGAATTCTGTCATCATGTGTATGTGTAAGCCACAGGACTTAAAGGATTTGTTCGTTAGGTAAGATGATGTCAGCTGGAAGTGAGAGAAGAGCGGTGACAACACAGCAGTTAAATATATCAAGATGCAATCTGCGGGGAGCATGGAAGAAAGAAAGATTTTACCGGAGGATGATAATTAGCAAAAACAAAACAGCCTTTTACTTCATATGAGTAACTGAGATCCTGGAGAGCCACATTCATACATAATATCATAATTAGGACTGACAATGATGGAAACCACTTATTTTATTTGGGTTGTGAAGAGAAGGTTCATAACAGGCTTTTTGTAAAGAAGAACACCAAAGATACCGCGTAATCATTGACACAGAGACAAAGGGGCACCAACTTTCTTTATTAAGGTCTTTCCAAACAAATAGATGTGCTGGTTTGAATCAGGGAAAGAGAAGCTCCAAGTAGAGCTGACACAAAAAATTCAGACAATATTAGAATCTGTAGTTAGGAACTATAGCTGGGTGGGGTTTCTTCTGCCTATAGCAGCCCCCATTCCCTTAACCCAGTGGTTCTAAACCTTCCTAATGCTGTGACCCTTTAATACAGTTCTTCATGTTGTGGTGACCCCCAACCATAAAATTATTTACCCAGTAATTATAATTCATGAGTGTCTTTTTACCTCCAATACTGCTGCTTTCAACACAGTAGCTGCTTTTAACAGAGTAGCTGCTTTCTACACAGTAGCTGCTCTTTACACATCGGAAATATGTGTTTTCTGATGGTCTTAGGGGACCCCTGTGAAAGGGTCGTTCGACCCCCAAAGGGGTCGCGACCCACAGGTTGAGAACCACTGCCTTAACCACTTCCAGTCCGGACACTTTCACCCACTTCCAGTCCAGACACTTTCCCCCCCCTTCCAGTCCGGACACTTTCCCCCCCTTCCAGTCCAGACGCTTCCCCCCCCTTCCAGTCCGGACACTTTCCCCCCTTTCAGTCCGGACACTTTCCCCCCCTTCCAGTCCAGACGCTTTCACCCACTTCCAGTCCGGACACTTTCACCCCCTTCCAGTCCGGACGCTTTCCCCTCCTTCAAGTCCGGACACTTTCCCCCCCTTCCAGTCCAGACACTTTCCCCCCCTTCCAGTCCGGACACTTTCACCCCCTTCCAGTCCGGACACTTTCCCCCGATTCCAGTCCGGACACTTTCACCCCCTTCCAGTCCGGACACTTTCACCCCCTTCCAGTCCGGACACTTTCACCTCTTCCAGTCTGGACACTTTCCCCCCCTTCCAGTCCGGACACTTTCTCCCCCTTCCAGTCCGGACACTTTCTCCCCCTTCCAGTCCGGACACTTTCACCTCCTTCCAGTCCGGACACTTTCACCTCTTCCAGTCCGGACACTTTCCCCCCCCTTCCAGTCCGGACACTTTCACCTCTTCCAGTCCGGACACTTTCACCCCCTTCCAGTCCGGACACTTTCACCTCTTCCAGTCCGGACACTTTCAGCCCCTTCCAGTCTGGACACTTTCCCCCCTTTCCTATCTGGACACTTTCACCCCCTTCCAGTCCGGACACTTTCACCTCTTCCAGTCCGGACACTTTCAGCCCCTTCCAGTCCGGACACTTTCCCCCCTTTCCTATCTGGACACTTTCACCCCCTTCCAGTCCGGACACTTTCACCCCCTTCCAGTCCGGGCACTTTCACCTCTTCCAGTCCGGACACTTTCCCCCCCTTCCATTTCGGACACTTTCACCTCTTCCAGTCCAGACACTTTCCCCCCCTTCCAGTCCGGACACTTTCTCCCCCTTCCAGTCCGGACACTTTCACCTCCTTCCAGTCCGGACACTTTCACCTCTTCCAGTCCAGACACTTTCACCTCTTCCAGTCCGGACACTTTCCCCCCCCCCTTCCAGTCCGGACACTTTCACCTCTTCCAGTCCGGACACTTTTACCCCCTTCCAGTCTGGACACTTTCACCTCTTCCAGTCTGGACACTTTCCCCCCTTTCCTATCTGGACACTTTCACCCCCTTCCAGTCCGGACACTTTCCCCCCCTTCCAGTCCGGACACTTTCCCCCCCTTCCTGTCCGGACACTTTTACCCCCTTCCTGTCCGGACACTTTCCCCCCCTTCCAGTCCGGACACTTTCCCCCCCTTCCAGTCCGGACACTTTCCCCCCCTTCCAGTCCGGACACTTTCCCCCCCTTCCAGTCCGGACACTTTTACCCCCTTCCTGTCCGGACACTTTCCCCCCCTTCCTGTCCGGACACTTTCCCCCCCTTCCAGTCCAGGCCAATTTTCAGCTTTCAGCGCTATCACACTTTGAATGACAATTGCGCGGTCATGCAACACTGTACACATATGAATTTTTTACCATTTTTTTGAGACAGATAACTTTATTTTGGTGGTATTTATTCACCGCTGGGATTTTTATTCTTTTTTTGCTATGTAAATGAAAAAGTCCAAAAATTTTGAAAAAAAGTGTTTTTCTTATAACATTTTGCAAATAAATAATCTTTCATCATAAATCTCGGCCAAAATGTATTCCGTTATCTTTTTAGTAAAAAAAAAAAAGCCAAATTAGTTTATAACCAAAAATTATAATTTTTAAACATTTTTTTTACATTTATCTTTTTTTTATATTATTATTTATGGTTTTTTTTTTCACATACTGTCACCCTAGCAGTACAGTGTCACCATGGTGACACTGTACTACTTGTGGGGGGTGATGAAGATTTTTTTTTTTTTACAGTGATTGCTTTTACACCCTTATAGGATGTAAAAGCAATCATTTCTCTTTCTCTCTGTCTGCATTCTTGCAGCCATTGAGAACTACTGAGTGAGCTGTGATTGGTCACAGCTTGTCACATGGTACATGGCTGTTGTGAATGGCCCTGTACCATGTGATCTCTGTGATCATTCACAGATTTCACATGTAGTAAGCAATGATGTCACAAGTGACATCTTGCTTACTACTTTGCATGTGATCACTGATTGGCCAATCAGTGATCACTTGACCGGGTCCTCGCACAGAGGTCCCGTCCGACGGTCGGTGTTTCACTGTGTCCGGAGGACACAGCGGGCACTGGATCGCGGTGCTGTGCACTCCCAGGGAGCGTGCACAGCTAGAAATGGCGGGTGCCCTTTATGAACTGAACCCTGGAGTGCCACCGCCCTGCCGTTTATAAACATCAGGGGGACGGCAAGTGGTTAAGGTAAGCTGACCTACCGGTACTTGGTTGCCCCGTGTCTTAGGACATGATGCTATAGTTCTTGGCCAGATGGCACCAGGACTGAGTGACTGAAACAAGGAAGGCAACGTCTGGTCCTGTACAGGCATTAGAAAGGGGCTGGTAGCAGAATACTGGACCAGTCCAATGCCAGGGCAGGTAGCAAGGAAGCATAGTCTGAAACATTTCTGAGGTCAGGACTTGCAGCAAGAAAGAGTAGTCCAGAAACAATCTGAGGTTAGGCTCTGGCTACAATCCAGGGCAGCAACAAGGGAATCCAAGATAATAGCAGAGTTGGGTCAGACAAGAAAACAGGGAGCCAGGAAGCTAACATTATCACATCACAGAGACAAAGGCTGATGAGGTTCAGGTAAGGTGTCTCCTGCACTGATGACCAATCTATCTAGGGGGCATGTGGCCAGAATCGATACCCCACATTTGAAGGGATCAGCTAGCAGTCTAAGAAAACTCAAGAGCCCTCAGCTGACAGAAGAGAAAAGGCTGCCTAACATTATCCCTCATTGAGGAGGGGCCCTAGAACCCTTTGAGGCACCCTTGTCAGGATGAAAGCAGTAGAACTTACTGACACGTCTCTGTTCATGAATTGAGGTGGCCCAAGCATTTTCTTCAGGTCCAAAACCCTTCAGCTGAACAAGATACTGGAGTGAGTTCCTGACTTTCCTAGAGTCCAAGCTATGAGGTACTTTATATTCCTTTTGGATATTGGGAATTCTCACAGAAGTTGGAAGCTGAAGCTTGAAGGAGACTGTGTTGACCTGTGGAATGACCCTGGCAAACCTAGCAGCCTATTTTTGGTTATTGGCCTTGATGTATTCATTCTTTGTGGAAAGCCATACCTGATCCCCAACCTTAATCTGAGGGGCATGGGAATGAAGACAGTCTGATAAGTGTTTCCGGGAGACCGAACTGCCAGACAGGGTATCTTGTGTTTTATTACAGATTTGTGAGAATGTCCTGAATTGTATTGTTGGTATCGGGAATATCCATGGAAATGCCTGCAAAAAACAAGAAGACTTGGGATTGGAGCCATAAACACTAAAGAAAGTAGATACAATTTCAGTCTTTGCAGATGACTCCAAGCTGTGCCGGGAAATAACGTCCTTACAGGATGTCTCCAACCTACAAGCCAACCTCAATGCTCTGTGTAATTGGGGGACTATGGGGCCAATGAGGGTTAATGTTGATAAATGTAAGGTTCTGCACTTGGGGGTAAGAATATGCATGGATCATACATACTAGGGGGGTACAACTGGGGAAGGGGGGGTTAATGGTGGAGAAGGATCTGGGGGGTCAATGGTGGAGAAGGATCTGGGGGTTCTGGTGGATTACAAGCTTAGTAATGACAAGCAATGCCCAGCTGTGTGTTTTAAAGCGAGCAAAATCCTCTCTTGTCTTAAAAGAAGTATAGACTCCAGAGGAATATCATATTACCCCCCCCCCCCCCGGTACAAATCATTAGTAAGATCTCATCTGGAATATGCAGTTCAGTTTTGGGTTCCAATTCACAAAAAGAACATTGGGGAACTGGAGAAAGTACAGAGAAGGGCAACCAAACTGATACGAGGCATGGAGGAGATCAGCTATGAGGAAAGATTAGAGGAACTGAATGTATTCTCTACTGAGAAGAGGAGATTAAGGGGGGATATGATCTCCATGTATAATACATAAGGGGGGGATATGATCTCCATGTATAATACATAAGGGGGGATATGATCTCCATGTATAATACATAAGGGGGGATATGATCTCCATGTATAATACATAAGGGGGGGATATGATATCCATGTATAATACATAAGGGGGGATATGATCTCCATGTATAATACATAAGGGGGGATATGATCTCCATGTATAATACATAAGGGGGGGATATGATCTCCATGTATAATACATAAGGGGGGATATGATCTCCATGTATAATACATAAGGGGGTATATGATCTCCATGTATAATACATAAGGGGGATATGATCTCCACGTATAATACATAAGGGGGGGATATGATCTCCATGTATAATACATAAGGGGGGGGATATGATCTCCATGTATAATACATAAGGGGGGATATGATCTCCATGTATAATACATAAGGGGGCATATGATCTCCATGTATAATACATAAGGGGGATATGATCTCCATGTATAATACATAAGGGGGCATATGATCTCCATGTATAATACATAAGGGGGGATATGATCACCATGTATAATACATAAGGGGGGATATGATCACCATGTATAATACATAAGGGGGGGATATGATCTCCATGTATAATACATAAGGGGGGATATGATCTCCATGTATAATACATAAGGGGGGATATGATCTCCGTGTATAATACATAAAGGGGGATATGATTTCTATGTATAATACATAAGGGGGGATATGATCTCCATGTATAATACATAAGGGGGGATATGATCACCATGTATAATACATAAGGGGGATATGATTTCCATGTATAATACATAAGGGGGGATATGATCTCCATGTATAATACATAAGGGGGGATATGATCACCATGTGTAATACATAAGGGGGGATATGATCTCCATATATAATACATAAGGGGGAGGATATGATCTCCATGTATAATACATAAGGGGGGGATATGATCTCCATGTATAATACATAAGTGGGGATATGATCTCCATGTATAATACATAAGGGGGGATATGATCTCCATGTGTAATACATAAGGGGGGGGATATGATCTCCATGTATAATACATAAGGAGGGATATGATCTCCATGTATAATACATAAGGGGGGGATATGATCTCCATGTATAATACATAAGGGGGGATATGATCACCATGTACAATACATAAGGGGGGATATGATCTCCATGTATAATACATAAGGGGGGATATGATCTCCATGTATAATACATAAGGGGGGGATATGATCTCCATGTATAATACATAAGGGGGGATATGATCTCCATGTATAATACATAAGGGGGGATATGATCTCCATGTATAATACATAAGGGGGATATGATCTCCATGTATAATACATAAGGGGGGATATGATCTCCATGTATAATACATAAGGGGGGATATGATCTCCATGTACAATACATAAGGGGGGATATGATCTCCATGTATAATACATAAGGGGGGATATGATCTCCATGTATAATACATAAGGGGGGATATGATCACCATGTATAATACATAAGGGGGATATGATTTCCATGTATAATACATAAGGGGGGATATGATCTCCATGTATAATACATAAGGGGGGTATGATCTCCATGTATAATACATAAGGGGGGATATGATCTCCATGTATAATACATAAGGGGGGATATGATCTCCATGTATAATACATAAGGGGGAGGATATGATCTCCATGTATAATACATAAGGGGGGATATGATCGCCATGTATAATACATAAGGGGGGATATGATCTCCATGTGTAATACATAAGGGGGGGGATATGATCTCCATGTATAATACATAAGGAGGGATATGATCTCCATGTATAATACATAAGGGGGGGATATGATCTCCATGTATAATACATAAGGGGGGATATGATCTCCATGTATAATACATAAGGGGGATATGATCTCCATGTATAATACATAAGGGGGGATATGATCTCCATGTATAATACATAAGGGGGGATATGATCTCCATGTATAATACATAAGGGGGGATATGATCTCCATGTATAATACATAAGGGGGGATATGATCTCCATGTATAATACATAAGGGGGGATATGATCTCCATGTATAATACATAAGGGGGGATATGATCTCCATGTATAAATACATCAGTGGTTTATATAGTGAACTCGGTGTAGACCTTTTCACCCCGAGGTCATCACAGAGGATCCTGGGAAAGTCCAATGTTAGGGCAGGTAGCTAGCAAGCACAGTTTGAAAACTGTTCTGAGGTCAACTTCAGGTGGCAACATAAAGAGTAACACAGGCACAAGGCAAAGTTCGACAAAAAGGGAATCCAAGATATGAGTTGGGTCAGACAAGGACAGGGGCACAGGCTCATGATGCTAAAATAAGGTGCAGGAATTCGGGTGATCTGAGGTGTGAAGGTGCAGGAATTGGGGTGATCTGATGTGTGAAGGTGCAGGCATTTGGATGATCTGAGGGGTAAAGGTGCAGGAACTGGGGTGATCTGAGAGGTGAAGGTGCAGGAATTTTGGTGATTTGAGGTGTGAAGGTGCAGGAACTGGGATGATCTGAGGTAGTAAGGTGCAGGAACTGGGGGGATCTGAGAGGTGAAGGTGCAGGAACTGGGGTGATCTGCGATATGAAGGTGCAGGAACTGAGGTGATCTAAGGTGTGAAGGTGCAGGAATTTGATTGATCCGAGGTGTGAAGGTGCAGGAATTTGAGTGATCCGAGGTGTGAAGGTGCAGGAATTTGAATGATCCGAGGTGTGAAGGTGCAGGAATTTGAATGATCCGAGGTGTGAAGGTGCAGGAATTTGGATGATCTGAGGGAAGATGGTGCAGGAACTTGGGTGATCTGAGGTGTGAAGGTGCAGGAATTGGGGTGATCTAAGGTGTGAAAAGTCAGGAATTGGGGTGATCTGCGGGGTGAAGGTGGAGGAACTAGGGTGATCTGAGGTGTGAAGGTGCAGGAATCGGGGTGATCTGAGGTGTGAAGGTGCAGGAACTGGGGTGATCTGAGGTGTGAAGATGCAGGAATCAGGGTGATCTGAGGTGTGAAGGTGCAGGAATCGGGGTGATCTGATGTGTGAAGATGCAGGAACTGGGGTGATCTGAGGTGTGAAGATGCAGGAATTGGGGTGATCTGAGGTGTTAAGATGCAGGAATTGGGGTGATCTGAGGTGTGAAGGTGCAGGAATCGGGGTGATCTGATGTGTGAAGGTGCTGAATCGGGGTGATCTGATGTGTGAAGGTGCAGGAATCGGGGTGATTTGAGGTGTGAAGGTGCAGGATTTGGGTGATCTGAGGTGTGAAGGTGCAGGAACTGGGGTGATCTGAAGGTTGAAGGTGCAGGAATTGGGGTGATCTGATGTGTGAAGGTGCAGGAATTGGGGTGATCTGAGGTGTGAAGGTGCAGGAATCGGGGTGATCTGAGGTGTGAAGGTGCAGGAATTGGGGTGATCTGAGGTGTGAAGGTGCAGGAATCGGGGTGATGTGAGGTGTGAAGGTGCAGGAATCGGGGTGATCTGAAGGACTATTGTGCTCCATTGTTCATTGGGAAGCCAGTTGGCCAACGCTTGTACACTGACCCCCCATAAATGTAGAAAAGGTCGACCCCTGCAACATAACCAGCCCTTAAAACGACACCAACTCTTTAGCCACACCCACTATTTTCTGCGGCACCCCTCCCACGCTGATCTCTTTCTATCTCGGGAGCCTTGGATCTTTGAGGCCCCCCCCCCCCCCCACCAATATCTCTGTGTTTTTATTTAAAGATATTAATAGCCCGGGAAGGTTTTTTTTTAGACCGGCTGGTATCTGTAAATGAGATTTTTTACACTTTGTGCTTTTTTTTCCCCCTTTATTTCCTGCGAGCGATGCAACACAGACGCTCCCGCCATTATTCATCGGAGCCAGGCGGGGGGTCCTACAGCGTACATCCAGCAGCCCGTAAGTGCGGGATTGTTAACTACCTTAAGACAAATGGCTTCCACGACACGGAGCAGCATGACGCTGCTTCAAGGAGTGTGTGTCAAATAAACATCATTAGTCCCTAGTTAAAGGGTTTATCCGGATAAAGCCAATGTTCTGAAATACGGGCTGATTAATGGATTCCAGGCATTAGCGGGAGCGATTAGTCACCGATTGTGTGATGCCAGACCGAGGGAGCCATGTTTTGATCAACATTAGCTTGTTACATATTAACGCCTAATTAAAAGGAAGGATAAAAAAACGATAGGCTACCATACTGTATGCTTTCAGAGGAGAATGAAAATAAATGAGCGGCACAGTCAGCCGAAATTCTGCCAGTTGACTTACGTAGTGCCATGGATTTCCAATCCCAGCACCACTTGCAGGAGAGATCGGGGCTCGTTTAGCTGCGGTTATGTTGTCCAATCGGGTCATTTATAGATCTGTCAACTGGGTGGCCTAAAACAGACGGTCTCGTCACACACAAATCCGAATGAAAAGAAAATAATTTTATCCTTCAATGGAAGGAGCCAGTCAAGTCATACGGCCAGAACAGCCCTTAAAGGTCAAGGGGCCTACCTGCTGGGGCTCGTTAAGCTGCGGTTATGTTGTCCAATCAGGTCATTTATAGGCCAGTCAACTGGGTGGCCTAAAACAGACGGTCTCGTCCCACACAAATCCGAATAAAAAAAAAAATAATTGTATCCTTCAGTGGAAGGAGCCAGTCAAGTTATATGGCCAGAACAGCCCTTGCACCACTTGCACTAAGAGAAAGATCGGGGCTCGTTAAGCTGCGGTTATGTTGTCCAATCGGGTCATTTATAGATCTGTCAACTGGGTGGCCTAAAGCAAAGAGTCTCGTTGCACATAAATCCGAATAAAAAGAAAATAATTTTATCCTTCAATGGAAGGAGCCAGTCAAGTCATGCGGCCAGAACAGCCCCTAAAGGTCAAGGGGCCTACCTGCTGGGGCTCGTTTAGCTGCGGTTATGTTGTCCAATCGGGTCATTTATAGATCTATCAACTGGGTGGCCTAAAGCAGACGGTCTCGTCACACACAAATCCGAATAAAAAGAAAAGAATTTTATCCTTCAATGGAAGGAGCCAGTCAAGTCATACGCCCAGAACAGCCCCTAAAGGTCAAGGGCCCCACCTTGAAAGCCTACCTGCTGGGGCTCGTTTAGCTGCGGTTATGTTGTCCAATCGGGTCATTTATAGCCCAGTCAACTGGGTGGCCTAAAACAGACGGTCTCGTCACACACAAATCCGAATAAAAAAATAATAATTTTTTCCTTCAATGGAAGGAGCCAGTCAAGTCATTTGGCCAGAACAGCCCTTGCACCACTTGCACTAAGAGAAAGAGATCGGGGCTCGTTAAGCTGCGGTTATGTTGTCCAATCTGGTCATTTATAGATCTGTCAACTGGGTGGCCTAAAACAGACGGTCTCGTCACACACAAATCCAAATGAAAAAAAAAGAATTTTTTCCTTCAATGGAAGGAGCCAGTCAAGTCATACGGCCAGAACAGCCCCTAAAGGTCAAGGGGCCTACCTGCAAAGCCTACCTGCTGGGGCTCGTTTAGCTGAGGTTATGTTGTCCAATCGGGTCATTTATAGATCAGTCAACTGGGTGGCCTAAAACAGACAGTCTTGTCACACACAAATCTGGAAAAAAATAAAAGAATTTTATCCTTCAAGTCATATGGCCAGAACAGCCCCTAAAAGTCATGGGGCCTACCTGCAAAGCCTACCCGCTGTATGGCTTCAGGGGTTGGCAGAGAGTGGAAGTGATGAGCGACTAGCTGAACTATCCTTTCTGCACTGAAGAGAGCAGGAGGAGAGCTACCAGCAACATTTCCCAGAGGGAGGGGGTTATGTCAGGGTAGGAGTCCCTCATCAGATCCTGAGATGTTCCTCCTCACTCAGTTCTCATCCTGCTTTCAAGCCAAACCTGAGCTTGGTCCCAGTATGAATGTACTGCTGGATATGCCAAGGTTTCTCATCATATGCTGAGCTGTCACTCCTCACTCATCAGTAGGGTGGAAAAAGAACTTCCAGACCTTATCTACATGGGAACTCATCCTGCTTCCAAGCCAAATCTGGGTCTGGTATGGATGTACTGCTAGATATGCCAGGATACAAATCCCTCATAAGATCCTTAGCTGTCCCTCCTCACTCAGCTTTCAGTAGCATTTGGTACAGCTCCTCCTTACTTGTCATCAGTAGGGTGGAAAAAGGACTGCCACCCCAGACCACATATACACTCACCGGCCTCTTTATTAGGTCCACCTGTTTAATTGCTTGGTAACAAAAATCACATGGCAGTAGATGATAGAAAGGCAACAGTAACCCAAATAGTCATTCATTACACCCAAGGTATGCAGAATACCATCTCTGAATGTACAACACGTCCAGCCTTGAAGCAGATGGGCTACAGCAGCAGAAGACCACACCGGGTGCCACTCATGTCAGCTAAGAACAGGAAACAGAGGCTACAATTCACACATGCTCACCAAAATTGGAGAATAGAAGATTGGAAAGATGTTGCCTGGTCTGATGAGTCTGGATTTCAGCTGGGACATTAAGGTGGTAGGGTCAGAATTTGGCATAAACAACATGGAAGCATGGATCCATCCTGCCTTGTATCAATGGTTCAGACTGGTGGTGGTGTCATGCTGTGGGGGATCCATCCTGCCTTGCATCAATGGTTCAGGCTGGTGGTGGTGGTGTCATGGTGTGGTGGATCTATCCTGCCTTGTATCAATGGTTCAGGCTGGTGGTGGTGGTGTCATGGTGTGGTGGATCCATCCTGCCTTGTATCCATGGTTCAGGCTGGTGGTGGTGGTGTCATGGTGTGGTGGATCTATCCTGCCTTGTATCGATGGTTCAGGCTGGTGGTGTCATGGTGTGGTGGATCCTTCCTGCCTGGTATCCATGGTTCAGGCTGGTGGTGGTGGTGTCATGGTGTGGGGGAGATTTTGTTGGCACACTTTGGGCCCCTTAGTACCAACTGAGCATCCTTTAAACGCCACGTCCTACCTGAGTATTGTTGCTGACCATGTCCATCCCTTTATGACTCCAGTGTCCTCATCTTCTGATGATCCTTCCAGCAGGATAATGCTCCATGTCACAAAGCTCAGATCATCTCCAACTGGTTTTTGAAACATGACAATGAGGTCACTGGACTCCAATGACCTCCACAGTCACCAGATCTCCATCCAATAGAGCACCTTTGGGATGTGGTGGAACGGGAGATTCCCATCATGTATGTGCAGCCGACAAATCTGCAGCAACTGCGTGATGCTATCACGTCAATATGGACCAAAGTCTCTATTTCCATCACCTTGTTGAATCTATGCCAGGAAGAATGAAGGCAGTTCTGAAGGCAAACGTTGGTCCAACCTGCAACTAGCAAGGTGAACCTAATAAAGTGGCCTGTGAGTGCACATGTACACCTCATGCTGTTTCCAAGCCAAACTTTAGCACAGGCCCAGCACTGATGTACTGCTGGATATGCTATGGTACGAATCCTTCATCAGATCCTGAGCAGTTCCTCCTCACTCAGCTCTCAGTTGTCCTCAGTACAGCTCTTCCTCACCTGTCATCAGTAGGGTGGAAAAAAGGACTACCACTCCCAGACCTTATCCTGCTTCCAAGCCAAACTTGAGCATTAATGTACTGCTGGATATGCCACATTATGATTCCTTCATCAGATCCTGTACAGCTCCTCCTCACCCAGGGGCGCACTGACTATTAGAGCACTCGGGCACTGCCCGAGGGTCCAGGGTCAGTAGGGGGCCCCATGAAATGCCCCTGGTACCTTTTATAGGCTTTTTTGGGGGTGCTTTGAGTGTGGTCAAGGACACAGGGGCCCCATGATCCCCTATTGCCCGGAGGCCCCATGAGCTGTCAGTCCTCCCCTGTCCTCACCTGATCAGTAGGGTGAAAAAAGGACTGCCACTCCCAGACCTTATCCTGCTTCCAAGCCAAATCTGGGATCTGGTATGGATGTACTGCTGGATATGCCAGGATACAAATCCCTCATCAGATCCTGAGATGAAACTCCTCACTCAGCTCTTAGTAGCCCATGGCGCAGCTGATCCAACTGCTCCTCACCCATCATCAGTAGGGTGGAAACAGGAATTCCCCTCCAAGACCTCATCTACACAGGGACTCATCCTGCTAACATTTCAAACTTGGGCCTGAGCTTGGCCCAGCTGTACTGCCCTGTTTACCATTATGGACCTGTGGACCACTTCAGATCGTGAGCTGAAACTCCTCACTCAGCTCTTAGTAGCCCATGACGCAGCTGATCCAACTGCTCCTCACCCATCATCAGTAGGGTGGAAACAGGAATTCCCCTCCAAGACCTCATCTACACAGGGACTCATCCTGTTTCCATTTCAAACTTGGGCCTGAGCCTGGCCCAGCTGTACTGCCCTGCTTGCCATTATGGACCTGTGGACCACTATGGACCATGATACATGGAAGACAGTTGCTTTATAGCCTAGATACAACCTAGAAAATAAAGCCATTGATCAAATGTATTTATAGTCTGTGCCCAGCTTGTTGGCTGTCCTCATTGCAAAGTATGGATGTAATATAGTGGATGTGGTCATCATGACTGAGATGTCTATATAAGTTTCACACAGAGACCCCAGCTTATAGTACGGAGTGAACAACTTTCAGCAATCGAGGGGTTAATTCAGTCCTTACAAAATTCTACACTCGGGACTTCTCATGTCTCAAAATCTAAAATGGCCCTTTAATTGAAACCATTTTAAATGAGCAGAATGAAATACAACCCTGTCAAACCAACGCAACCCTTCAAGACCCTTTTAGATAATAATCATTCTTACAAAATGGATCTCAGAGCTGGAATTCACCAGATCACAGGTAAACGTCTTTGGCCATAAGAGGATTGGTCATTGGTGGGCACCATCGTGTTTATATACTGCATACCCCCAATTATCTCTGGATAAGAAAAGTTCCGTGCCTTACGTATGACATTTTCTCCAGAATTTCACAGGAGAGATCCATACCGCTCGTGTCTTCATCTCTCAGTGCAGTAGCCGGGTAGCGAAGTTTGATGGGGTCGTAAAGTCACTTTTGCTGTGTCAGGCGAGGAACCTTCTCCACCAGCTGCTCAGAAAGCTTTTTTTTTTTTCCGCTCTCATTTGAAGATTTCCTCACAGATTTCTAAGTTTTGACATTTCAGTTTCCTATTGACCATCAGATGTCTGGATGTTCTTGTCATTTTCAGGTGAACAAACTTTAGAACATTTTTACAAGATCTGCTCAGTAAGAGGAAATGTTTCTAAAAACAAGAACGTCTGGTCAAGTAGCAAGGATATTTGGGGACAGGAACACGTTGTTATATAACACAAAATGCGCTTTAAAGAAAATACGAACTGAAATCTTACAAAAAAAAAAGCAGAAAGGAGAATTAAAGTCAAGATAAAAATTGCCGGCAAACCTGAAGCTCAGATGACGATGACTACTAAAAGTGCACTTACCCTTTATGCCAAGACCGTGCGGTGACATGCTGTGCGTCTGTATTAAATAGAAACAAAAAATTCCCGGAGTACTAAGAGTGCAGAAATGTTTCATTTCACTGCCTTTCAGCCAAACCTTTAAATGGTTGTATTTGTTATTTTGCAACTAGTGAAAAAGAAATATAATGGGGAAAAATGCTGGCAGTTCAGCCAATCATTGTTTGAGTATTAGTAGTTCTTCTGTTGTTAATGTAGCGCATTAACCCTGATGGGCCCCGTAGATTTGTCCCAGGTTCCCTTCCTGTGTGGGTGCAAATGCAGCCAGGGACACAGCAGCACGGGCAGTCCCACAAATCAAGGACCAGGCAGTGAATATCTTTTTTACAATTGAATGCTTGTTGAACTAGGTTGGGTGCAGGGCTGGCTTAGGGATACTCCAGAATTAGTATAGCTCACTTGGATGTCACACTCTGGCCCATGGATACCTCTTCCCAATACAGCTTAGACACTTTTCCTAGACCAGATCCTCAATGACCCCAACACCTTTGAATTGGCTCCAGCTCCTTTCAGAAAATAGCCCCCCCCCAGATCTTCCTGAGCTGAGACCTCAATGAACTCCAGAGGACTCCAGCTACCCTGCCCAGCTGGCCAGCAGCACTTCAGGATGGGGTCTTCTCCTCCTGGACAAGAACCCTGCTGTTCCAGGTTCTGGCCTTGCTGTTTCAGGCCCAGGATTATTTATGCACTCATCAGCCACCTACTAGCAGTGACGTTCCTAGGGGGGTGTGCGGGCCACACCGGGTGACACCATCACAGGGGGTGCAGGAGCAGGATGCCAGAAGAGCTTCTGGGCTCTGTGAAGGTACTGGCCAGTTATTGGGGTGATCCCGGATTCCCGGCACAGTGACAGCTGCCCCCCGGTGTAGTGGTAAAATGAGTATCCCGACCCGTGAAGATATGTATCCCCCAGTTAACAGTTAACCCCTGTTAGGCTGAAAACTGCTGAAGCTGACCACTATGGGTTGCAAAATCAGTTAACCCCGTATAAGTTCAACCTATACAGGGTTAACTGATCTTGCAACCCATAGAGATCCTCAGATCACTATGGGTTGCAAACCGCTGAAGCTGATCCCATGGATCACTATGGGTTGCAAACCGCTGAAGCTGATCCCATGGATCACTATGGGTTGCAAACCGCTGAAGCTGATCCCATGGATCACTATGGGTTGCAAACCGCTGAAGCTGATCCCATGGATCACTATGGGTTGCAAACCGCTGAAGCTGATCCCATGGATCACTATGGGTTGCAAGATCAGTTAACTTCGTATAGGTTCAACCTAACTGATCTAGCAACCCATAGTGATCAATGGGATCAGCTTCAGCAGTTTGCAGCCCATAGTGATCCGTGGGATAAGCTGCAGCGGTTTGCAGCCTGTAAGGGGTTAAATGTGGCAGCTCTGTACTAAAGTCAGAGATCGGCTTTTTCGGCCTGAAACCGGCGCATGCGCAGTTGCTTCAGGGGATACATATCTTCAGGGTTCCGGGATACTCATTTTACTGCTACACCGGGGGGGCAGCTGTCACTGTGCCAGGAATCCAGGAACACCCCAATAACTGGCCAGGTCCTTCACAGAGCCCAGAAGCTGTGCTGGCATCCTGCTCCTGCACCCCCTGTGATGGTGTCACCCGGTGCGGCCCGCACCCCCTAGGGATGCCACTGCTAGTAGGTGGCTGAGCAGTGGATAAATAATCTGGGGCCTGAAACAGCAGGGCCAGAACCTGGAACAGCAGGGTTCTTGTCCAGGAGGAGAAGACCCCATCCTGAAGTTCTTCTGCCCAGGGCATCCCAGGGGATACATATCTTCATGGGTCGGGATACTCATTTTACCGCTACACCGGTACCGCTCCTTCCTCTCTGGAGGGGTGACACAACCTGTTACCGCACCAGGTGACACCAACCCTAGGGACGCCTCTGCCTACTAGGCATTTTCTCCCCCAGGGACTTGCTGAGACCACATGAATATTTAGGCCCAGGGTCCGCCTCTTCCAGCCCACTACATTCTATAGTCCAGTAGAAGGCAGGGGGAAGCAAGACCCAGAAGAGCAAAAATAACCAAAACCACAGACCGCTTCAATGATTACAGAGGAGCTAAAGAACTAAATTTACCTGAACCTCTCCAGCAACCTATTTTAGGGGGTGCTACATAAAATTGGGGGCTGAGCTTTACCACGTCCTTCTTTTTCATCCCCGAGAGTTTGAAGATACGTATAGTCCATCCTTTCTAAACCTTTTGAACGCAGAAGAATCCTTGAAAGTGTTTTCAGGTCTCAAGGAACCCCAACTTAAAGCAAAACTTCTCCCCAGCCTGTAACTGATTTACAGTTTTTTTTGTTGGGGTGAGGAGACGGTATTGAGCCAGTACCTGCTCCTGCTTCTGAAATTCTCATTTAGGTGAGAATGGCGCCCCTTGACCCACCCCCCACCCCCTCCCCTCCTGCAGTCCAATGCAGGACCATTCACAAAGGGAAGTGCAAGTTCCACATGTACAGTGGGAAGCCGGCTGTGGTATCCCAGGAGGCCAAAGCCAGCTCCCTACCCAAGATGGCAGTGCTGGGGACCAAGAAGAACTGACTGTGGGAAGACTGTGCTGGACCCTTGAGGAATGAAGTTCCTCTACAAAGATTGTATAATACATAAAGGGGGATATGATCTCCATGTAAAATATATAAGGGGGGGATATGATCTCCATGTATAATACATAAGGGAGGGATATGATCTCCATGTATAATACATAAGGGGGGGATATGATCTCCATGTATAATACATAAGGGGGATATGATCTCCATGTATAATACATAAGGGGGGATATGATCTCCATGTATAATACATAAAGGGGGGATATGATCTCCATGTATAATACATAAGGGGGGGATATGATCTCCATGTATAATACATAAGGGGGGATATGATCTCCATGTATAATACATAAAGGGGGGATATGATCTCCATGTATAATACATAAGGGGGGATATGATCTCCATGTATAATACATAAAGGGGGGATATGATCTCCATGTATAATACATAAGGGGGGATATGATCTCCATGTATAATACATAAGGGGGGATATGATCTCCATGTATAATACATAAAGGGGGGATATGATCTCCATGTATAATACATAAGGGGGGGATATGATCTCCATGTATAATACATAAGGAGGTATATGATCTCCATGTATAATACATAAGGGGGGATATGATCTCCATGTATAATACATAAGGGGGATATGATCTCCATGTATAATACATAAGGGGGGGGGATATGATCTCCATGTATAATACATAAGGGGGGATACGATCTCCATATATAATACATAAGGGGGGATATGATCTCCATATATAATACATAAAGGGGGATAGGATCTCAATGTATAATACATAAGGGGGGATATGATCTCCATGTATAATACATAAGGGGGATATGATCTCCATGTATAATACATAAGGGGGGGATATGATCTCCATGTATAATACATAAGGGGGGGATACGATCTCCATGTATAATACATAAGGGGGGATATGATCTCCATGTATAATACATAAGGGGGGATATGATCTCCATGTATAATACATAAGGGGGGATATGATCTCCATGTATAATACACAAGGGGGGATATGATCTCCATGTATAATACATAAGGGGGGATAGGATCTCCATGTATAATACATAAGGGGGGATATGATCTCCATGTATAATACATAAGGGGGGATACGATCTCCATGTATAATACATAAGGGGGGGATACGATCTCCATGTATAATACATAAGGGGGGGATACGATCTCCATGTATAATACATAAGGGGGGATATGATCTTCATGTATAATACATAAGGGGGGATATGATCTCCATGTATAATACATAAGGGGGGATATGATCTCCATGTATAATACACAAGGGGGGATATGATCTCCATGTATAATACATAAGGGGGGATATGATCTCCATGTATAATACATAAGGGGGATATAATCTCCGTGTATAATACATAGAGGGGGGATATGATCTCCATGTATAATACATAAGGGGGGGATGTGATCTCCATGTATAATACATAGAGGAGGGATATGATCTCCATGTATAATACATAAGGGGGGATATGATCGCCATGTATAATACATAAGGGGGGATATGATCTCCATGTATAATACATAAGGGGGTGATATGATCTCCATGTATAATACATAAGGGGGGATATGATCTCCATGTATAATACATAAGGGGGGATATGATCTCCATGTATAATACATAAGGGGGGGATTTGATCTCCATATATAATACAAAAGGGGGATATGATCTCCATGTATAATACATAAGGGGGATATAATCTCTGTGTATAATACATAGAGGGGGGATATGATCTCCATGTATAATACATAAGGGGGGGATGTGATCTCCATGTATAATACATAAGGGGGGATATGATCTCCGTGTATAATACATAAGGGGGGATATGATCTCCATGTATAATACATAAGGGGGATATGATCTCCATGTATAATACATAAGGGGGGGATATGATCTCCATGTATAATACATAAGGGGGGGATATGATCTCCATGTATAATACATAAGGGGGGATATGATCTCCATGTATAATACATAAGGGGGGGATATGATCTCCATGTATAATACATAAGGGGGGATATGATCTCCATGTATACTACATAAGGGGGGATATGATCTCCATGTATAATACATAAGGAGGGGATATGATCACCATGTACAATACCTAAGGGGGGGATATGATCTCCATGTATAATACATAAGGGGGGATATGATCACCATGTATAATACATAAGGGGGTGATATGATCTCCATGTATAATACATAAGGGGGATATGATCTCCATGTATAATACATAAGGGGGGATACGATCTCCATGTATAATACATAAGGGGGGATATGATCTCCATGTATAATACATAAGGGGGGATATGATCTCCATGTATAATACATAAGGGGGGATATGATCTACATGTATAATACATAAGGGGGATATGATCTCCGTGTATAATACATAGAGGGGGGATATGATCTCCATGTATAATACATAAGGGGGGGATGTGATCTCCATGTATAATACATAGAGGGGGGATATGATCTCCATGTATAATACATAAGGGGGGATATGATCTCCACGTATGATACATAAGGGGGATATGATCTCCATGTATAATACTTAAGGGGGGGATAACATCTCCATGTATAATACATAAGGGGGGATATGATCTCCGTGTATAATATATAGAGGGGGGATATGATCTCCATGTATAATACATAAGGGGGGGGGTGTGATCTCCATGTATAATACATAGAGGGGGGATATGATCTCCAAGTATAATACATAAGGGGGATATGATCTCCATGTATAATACATAAGGGGGGATATGATCTCCATGTATAATACATAAGGGGGGATATGATCTCCATGTATAATACATAAGGAGGGATATGATCTCCATGTATAATACATAAGGGGGATATGATCTCCATGTATAATACATAAGGGGGGATATGATCTCCATGTATAATACATAAGGGGGGATATGATCTCCATGTATAATACATAAGGGGGGATATGATCTCCATGTATAATACATAAGGGGGGAAATGATCTCCATGTATAATACATAAGGGGGGATATGATCTCCATGTATAATACATAAGGGGGGATATGATCTCCATGTATAATACATAAGGGGGATATGATCTCCATGTATAATACATAAGGGGGGGATGTGATCTCCATGTATAATACATAGAGGGGGGATATGATCTCCATGTATAATACATAAGGGGGATATGATCTCCATGTATAATACATAAGGGGGGATATGATCTCCATGTATGATACATAAGGGGGATATGATCTCCATGTATAATACTTAAGGGGGGGGATATGATCTCCATGTATAATACATAAGGGGGGATATGATCTCCATGTATAATACACAAGGGGGGATATGATCTCCATGTATAATACATAAGGGGGGATAGGATCTCCATGTATAATACATAAGGGGGGATACGATCTCCATGTATAATACATAAGGGGGGGATACGATCTCCATGTATAATACATAAGGGGGGGATATGATCTCCATGTATAATACATAAGGGGGGATATGATCTCCATGTATAATACATAAGGGGGGATATGATCTCCATGTATAATACATAAGGAGGGATACGATCTCCATGTAAAATACATAAGGGGGGATATGATCTCCATGTATAATACACAAGGGGGGATATGATCTCCATGTATAATACATAAGGGGGGATATGATCTCCATGTATAATACATAAGGGGGATATAATCTCCGTGTATAATACATAGAGGGGGGATATGATCTCCATGTATAATACATAAGGGGGGGATGTGATCTCCATGTATAATACATAGAGGAGGGATATGATCTCCATGTATAATACATAAGGGGGATATGATCTCCATGTATAATACATAAGGGGGTGATATGATCTCCATGTATAATACATAAGGGGGGATATGATCTCCATGTATAATACATAAGGGGGGATATGATCTCCATGTATAATACATAAGGGGGGGATTTGATCTCCATGTATAATACATAAGGGGGGATATGATCTCCATGTATAATACATAAGGGGGATATAATCTCCGTGTATAATACATAGAGGGGGATATGATCTCCATGTATAATACATAAGGGGGGGGATGTGATTTCCATGTATAATACATAAGGGGGGATATGATCTCCGTGTATAATACATAAGGGGGGATATGATCTCCATGTATAATACATAAGGGGGATATGATCTCCATGTATAATACATAAGGGGGGGATATGATCTCCATGTATAATACATAAGGGGGGGATTTGATCTCCATGTATAATACATAAGGGGGGATATGATCTCCATGTATAATACATAAGGGGGGATATGATCTCCATGTATAATACATAAGGGGGGATATGATCTCCATGTATAATACATAAGGGGGGGATTTGATCTCCATGTATAATACATAAGGGGGGATATGATCTCCATGTATAATACATAAGGGGGATATAATCTCCGTGTATAATACATAAGGGGGGGGATGTGATCTCCATGTATAATACATAAGGGGGGATATGATCTCCATGTATAATACATAAGGGGGATATAATCTCCGTGTATAATACATAGAGGGGGGATATGATCTCCATGTATAATACATAAGAGGGGGGATGTGATCTCCATGTATAATACATAAGGGGGGATATGATCTCCGTGTATAATACATAAGGGGGATATGATCTCCGTGTATAATACATAAGGGGGGATATGATCTCCATGTATAATACATAAGGGGGATATGATCTCCATGTATAATACATAAGGGGGGGATATGATCTCCATGTATAATACATAAGGGGGGATATGATCTCCATGTATATTACATAAGGGGGGGATATGATCTCCATGTATAATACATAAGGGGGGATATGATCTCCATGTATAATACATAAGGGGGGGATATGATCTCCATGTATAATACATAAGGGGGGATATGATCTCCATGTATACTACATAAGGGGGGATATGATCTCCATGTATAATACATAAGGAGGGGATATGATCACCATGTACAATACCTAAGGGGGGGATATGATCTCCATGTATAATACATAAGGGGGGATATGATCACCATGTATAATACATAAGGGGGTGATATGATCTCCATGTATAATACATAAGGGGGATATGATCTCCATGTATAATACATAAGGGGGGATACGATCTCCATGTATAATACATACGGGGGGATATGATCTCCATGTATAATACATAAGGGGGGATATTAACTCCATGTATAATACATAAGGGGGGATATGATCTACATGTATAATACATAAGGGGGATATGATCTCCGTGTATAATACATAGAGGGGGGATATGATCTCCATGTATAATACATAAGGGGGGGATGTGATCTCCATGTATAATACATAGAGGGGGGATATGATCTCCATGTATAATACATAAGGGGGGATATGATCTCCACGTATGATACATAAGGGGGATATGATCTCCATGTATAATACTTAAGGGGGGGATATGATCTTTATGTATAATACATAAGGGGGGATATGATCTCCATGTATAATACATAAGGGGGGGGGGGTGTGATCTCCATGTATAATACATAGAGGGGGGATATGATCTCCATGTATAATACATAAGGAGGGATATGATCTCCATGTATAATACATAAGGGGGATATGATCTCCATGTATAATACATAAGGGGGGATATGATCTCCATGTATAATACATAAGGGGGGATATGATCTCCATGTATAATACATAAGGGGGGATATGATCTCCATGTATAATACATAAGGGGGGATATGATCTCCATGTATAATACATAAGGGGGGATATGATCTCCATGTATAATACATAAGGGGGATATGATCTCCATGTATAATACATAAGGGGGTGATATGATCTCCATGTATAATACATAAGGGGGGATATGATCTCCATGTATAATACATAAGGGGGGATATGATCTCCATGTATAATACATAAGGGGGGGATTTGATCTCCATGTATAATACATAAGGGGGGATATGATCTCCATGTATAATACATAAGGGGGATATAATCTCCGTGTATAATACATAGAGGGGGGATATGATCTCCATGTATAATACATAAGGGGGGGGATGTGATCTCCATGTATAATACATAAGGGGGGATATGATCTCCGTGTATAATACATAAGGGGGGATATGATCTCCATGTATAATACATAAGGGGGATATGATTTCCATGTATAATACATAAGGGGGGGATATGATCTCCATGTATAATACATAAGGGGGGGATTTGATCTCCATGTATAATACATAAGGGGGGATATGATCTCCATGTATAATACATAAGGGGGGATATGATCTCCATGTATAATACATAAGGGGGGATATGATCTTCATGTATAATACATAAGGGGGGGATTTGATCTCCATGTATAATACATAAGGGGGGATATGATCTCCATGTATAATACATAAGGGGGATATAATCTCCGTGTATAATACATAAGGGGGGGGATGTGATCTCCATGTATAATACATAAGGGGGGATATGATCTCCATGTATAATACATAAGGGGGATATAATCTCCGTGTATAATACATAGAGGGGGGATATGATCTCCATGTATAATACATAAGGGGGGGGATGTGATCTCCATGTATAATACATAAGGGGGGATATGATCTCCGTGTATAATACATAAGGGGGGATATGATCTCCGTGTATAATACATAAGGGGGGATATGATCTCCATGTATAATACATAAGGGGGATATGATCTCCATGTATAATACATAAGGGGGGGATATGATCTCCATGTATAATACATAAGGGGGGATATGATCTACATGTATAATACATAAGGGGGGGATATGATCTCCATGTATAATACATAAGGGGGGATATGATCTCCATGTATAATACATAAGGGGGGGATATGATCTCCATGTATAATACATAAGGGGGGATATGATCTCCATGTATACTACATAAGGGGGGATATGATCTCCATGTATAATACATAAGGAGGGGATATGATCACCATGTACAATACCTAAGGGGGGGATATGATCTCCATGTATAATACATAAGGGGGGATATGATCACCATGTATAATACATAAGGGGGTGATATGATCTCCATGTATAATACATAAGGGGGATATGATCTCCATGTATAATACATAAGGGGGGATACGATCTCCATGTATAATACATAAGGGGGGATATGATCTCCATGTATAATACATAAGGGGGGATATTAACTCCATGTATAATACATAAGGGGGGATATGATCTACATGTATAATACATAAGGGGGATATGATCTCCGTGTATAATACATAGAGGGGGGATATGATCTCCATGTATAATACATAAGGGGGGGATGTGATCTCCATGTATAATACATAGAGGGGGGATATGATCTCCATGTATAATACATAAGGGGGGATATGATCTCCACGTATGATACATAAGGGGGATATGATCTCCATGTATAATACTTAAGGGGGGGATATGATCTTTATGTATAATACATAAGGGGGGATATGATCTCCATGTATAATACATAAGGGGGGGGGGTGTGATCTCCATGTATAATACATAGAGGGGGGATATGATCTCCATGTATAATACATAAGGAGGGATATGATCTCCATGTATAATACATAAGGGGGATATGATCTCCATGTATAATACATAAGGGGGGATATGATCTCCATGTATAATACATAAGGGGGGATATGATCTCCATGTATAATACATAAGGGGGGATATGATCTCCATGTATAATACATAAGGGGGGATATGATCTCCATGTATAATACATAAGGGGGGATATGATCTCCATGTATAATACATAAGGGGGATATGATCTCCATGTATAATAAATAAGGGGGGGATGTGATCTCCATGTATAATACATAGAGGGGGGATATGATCTCCATGTATATTACATAGGGGGGATATGATCTCTATGTATAATACATAAGGGGAGGTATGATCTCCATGTATAATACATAAGGGGGAATAAGATCACCATGTATAATACATAAGGGGGGATATGATCTCCATGTATAATACATAAGGGGGGATATGATCACCATGTATAATACATAAGGGGGGTATGATCTCCATGTATAATACATAAGGGGGGATATGATCTCCATGTATAATACATAAGGGGGATATGATCTCCATGTATAATACATAAGGGGGGATATGATCTCCATGTATAATACATAAGGGGGATATGATCTCCATGTATAATACATAAGGGGGGGATGTGATCTCCATGTATAATACATAGAGGGGGGATATGATCTCCATGTATATTACATAGGGGGGATATGATCTCTATGTATAATACATAAGGGGAGGTATGATCTCCATGTATAATACATAAGGGGGGATAAGATCACCATGTATAATACATAAGGGGGGATATGATCTCCATGTATAATACATAAGGGGGGATATGATCACCATGTATAATACATAAGGGGGGATATGATCTCCATGTATAATACATAAGGGGGATATGATCACCATGTATAATACATAAGGGGGGATATGATCTCCATGTATAATACATAAGGGGGATATGATCACCATTTATAATACATAAGGGGGGATATGATCACCATGTGTAATACATAAGGGGGGATATGATCACCATGTATAATACATAAGGGGGGATATGATCTCCATGTATAATACATAAGGGAGGATATGATCTCCATGTATAATACATAAGGGGGATATGATCACCATGTGTAAAACATATGGGGGGATATGATCACTAGAGATGAGCGAAGAAATGAAAAATTCGATTCGACTGATTCGGCGAATTCGTGGACAATATTCGATTCGAGTCGAATAAATTCGCTGTGAATTTAACTTAAAAAAGGGTGTTTCTAGGCTTCAGAGAGACTTAATATTAGTGCAGAACACTGTACCTTTAATTTAAATGCCCTTGGAGTCTGCTGGGGAAGAGAAATAATACTGTCAGTCAGTATGACATGCAGATGAGTGCCGTCGATCTTAGAATCACCGCACACTTCACTCATTTGGGCAGTCACGGGGCCAAAACCAGAGTGTGGAGCCACAGTGTGGCGGTGGAGGCAGCAGCAATGGGAGGCCATACAGCACCCTATGACAAAAATGGAAACCACCAGCAGTGTGAGGAGACCTGAAAGTGGCACATGGCAGAGTGTGGCGATAGAGACAGCAGCAATGGGAGGCCGTACAGGGACCCATGACACACTCTGGACCTGGCAGCAGCATGAGGAGGCGGTACAGGGGCCCATGACAGATTACGGGCCTGGCAGCAGCATGAGGAGTCGGTACAGGGGCCCATGGCAGATTACGGGCCTGGCAGCAGCAATGGGAGGCCGTACAGGGACCCATGACACACTCTGGACCTGGCAGCAGCATGGGGAGGCGGTACAGGGGCCCATGACAGATTACGGGCCTGGCAGCAGCATGAGGAGTCGGTACGGGGGCCCATGACACACTCTGGACCTGGCAGCAGCATGAGGAGGCGGTACAGGGGCGCATGACAGATTACGAGCCTGGCAGCAGCAACTTGGACAGGAGGACGTTCAGCTTCTGCACCGTCGGGTGCGTGCTCGCAAACTGTTGTCTCTTGGAAACGGATTCCAAGAAAGACTGCTGACGGAATCCGTGAAGATGAGTAGCAGGAGAAGGAGCATCTGAACGAGCGGAATATGCCAACAAGCGACAACAGGGGCCCATGACAGATTACGGGCCTGGCAGCAGCATGAGGAGTCGGTACGGGGGCCCATGGCAGATTACGGGCCTGGCAGCAGCTATGGGAGGCCCGTAATCTGCCAGCACCCTATGACAAAAAATGGAACCCACCAGCAGTGTGAGGAGACCTGAAAGTGGCACATGGCAGAGTGTGGCGATGGAGACAGCAGCAATGGGAGGCCGTACAGGGACCCATGAGAGACTCTGGACCTGGCAGCAGCATGAGGAGGCGGTATAGGGGCCCATGGCAGATTAGGGGCCTGGCAGCAGCTATGGGAGGCCCGTAATCTGCCAGCACCCTATGACAAAAAATGGAACACACCAGCAGTGTGAGGAGACCTGAAAGTGGCACATGGCAGAGTGTGGCGATGGAGGCAGCAGCAATGGGAGGCCGTACAGGGACCCATGAGAGACTCTGGACTTGGCAGCAGCATGAGGAGGCGGTATAGGGGCCCATGGCAGATTAGGGGCCTGGCAGCAGCTATGGGAGGCCCGTAATCTGCCAGCACCCTATGACAAAAAATGGAACACACCAGCAGTGTGAGGAGACCTGAAAGTGGCACATGTTTGGGGCATGATTCATGGCGGATTTAGTCAGTTGTGTCAGGAACTGGTGGTTTGAAATCCAGACTAATCCACGCCTGATTCATTTTCACAAACGTGAGTCTCTCCACACTTTGGGTGGACAGTCGTGTCCTCCGCGGAGTTGCAATACCTCCTGCCGCACTAAACACGCGCTCCGATGCCACGCTACTGGCCGGGCATGACAGCCTTTCAAGGGCAAATTCAGCTAGTTGGGGCCAAAGGTCAAGTTTCGTTGCCCAGTAGTCAAGGGGATTGTCTACCTCGGTTGGCAGGGTGCTGTCCAAGTAGGCCTAAGCCTGTTGTTTGAGGTCCTGCTCCAGGTCCACCTGATGCTGCTGCTGCTGCTGCGGCTGGTTAGTAGTTTCCTCACTGCGCTGGTGAAGAAAGCTACTCATCATCGACTGCAGACTGAGGCAGCCGCTGCTGGTGGAGCTGCCACTGCTCCTACCACCCCACCCCTCCCCTGCTGCCATGGCAGCGGAACACGAGCGCACAGGGCCCACAGTGTCTGAGGATGGACGTTGGCGCAGACAGGCAGAGACCAGCTGACTACATAGGTGTTTTTTATAGTACGTTATTTTGGCCTCCCTCTCAGCAGGTGTGAAAAAGGCCACCATTTTTGAACGGTAGCGAGGGTCCAACAAGGTGGACAGCCAAAAGTCATCCCTCTGTCTGATGGTTATTATTCGGCTGTCGCTACGCAAGCAACCGAGCATGCTATGGGCCATTTGTGCCAAGGAATGCGAGGGACTCCCTGCCTCCATCTCCACAGCATACTGCCACGGTGCGTCTAGGTCCTCTGTCTCCTCTTCCTCCTCCTCTACCAGATGCTCCTGCTCCTCCACTCCTGTCCGCTGAGTGGAAAAACCACCCATTTCACTCAATAATTCCTGAGCACCAATGTCCTCCTCTACCTCCTCCTCTTCTTCCAGTCCTGCCCCCACAGGGGCCATGTGGCGTTGAGATCTGTGCGCCACGTCTACCGCACCCTGACCAGCCATTGTTAACAGCATTTGTTCCAGGACGTGCAACAGAGGAATGACGTCGTTCATCCCATAGTCCTGCCGACTCACGAATAGCGTGGCCTCCTCAAAGGGCCTGAGCAAGCGCAGGTGTCACGCATGAGCTGCCAATGGCTGACATCTAAGTTACACAGGGAGTACCTTTATCTGCTTTTAACATCAGGAAATCTGTGATGGCCTTTTGCTGTTCGTAAAGGCGGTCTAACATATGTAGGGTTGAATTCCACGTTGTTGCAACGTCACAGCATGAGGAGTCGGTATAGGGGCCCATGGCAGATTAGGGGCCTGGCAGCAGTTATGGGAGGCCCATAATCTGCCAGCACCCTATGACAAAAAATGGAACACACCAGCAGTGTGAGGAGACCTGAAAGTGGCACATGGCAGAGTGTGGCGATGGAGACAGCAGCAATGGGAGGCCGTACAGGGACCCATGAGAGACTCTGGACCTGGCAGCAGCATGAGGAGGCGGTATATAGGGGCCTACGGCAGATTAGGGGCCTGGCAGCAGCTATAGGAGGCCCGTAATCTGCCAGCACCCTATGTCAAAAAATTCAACACACCAGCAGTGTGTGAGGAGACCTGAAAGTGGCACATGGCAGAGTGTGGCGATGGAGACAGCAGCAATGGGAGGCCGTACAGGGACCCATGACAGACTCTGGACTTGGCAGCAGCATGAGGAGGCGGTATATAGGGGCTTATGGCAGATTAGGGGCCTGGCAGCAGCTATAGGAGGCCCGTAATCTGCCAGCACCCTATGTCAAAAAATTCAACACACCAGCAGTGTGAGGAGACCTGAAAGTGGCACATGGCAGCAGAGTGTGGCGATGGAGACAGCAGCAATGGGAGGCCGTACAGGGACCCATGACAGACTCTGAACTTGGCAGCAGCATGAGGAGGCGGTATATAGGGGCCCATGGCAGATTAGGGGCCTGGCAGCAGCTATAGGAGGCCCGTAATCTGCCAGCACCCTATGTCAAAAAATTCAACACACCAGCAGTGTGTGAGGAGAAATGAAAGTGGCACATGGCAGCAGAGTGTGGCGATGGAGACAGCAGCAATGGGAGGCCGTACAGGGACCCATGACAGACTCTGAACTTGGCAGCAGCATGAGGAGGCGGTATATAGGGGCCCATGGCAGATTAGGGGCCTGGCAGCAGCGATAGGAGGCCCGTAATCTGCCAGCACCCTATGTCAAAAAATTCAACACACCAGCAGTGTGTGAGGAGAAATGAAAGTGGCACATGGCAGAGTGTGGCGATGGAGACAGCAGCAATGGGAGGCCGTACAGGGACCCATGACAGACTCTGGACTTGGCAGCAGCATGAGGAGGCGGTATATAGGGGCCCATGGCAGATTAGGGGCCTGGCAGCAGCTATAGGAGGCCCGTAATCTGCCAGCACCCTATGTCAAAAAATTCAACACACCAGCAGTGTGTGAGGAGAAATGAAAGTGGCACATGGCAGAGTGTGGCGATGGAGACAGCAGCAATGGGAGGCCGTACAGGGACCCATGACAGACTCTGGACTTGGCAGCAGCATGAGGAGGCGGTATATAGGGGCCCATGGCAGATTAGGGGCCTGGCAGCAGCTATAGGAGGCCCGTAATCTGCCAGCACCCTATGTCAAAAAATTCAACACACCAGCAGTGTGAGGAGACCTGAAAGTGGCACATGGCAGAGTGTGGCGATGGAGACAGCAGCAATGGGAGGCCGTACAGGGACCCATGACAGACTCTGAACTTGGCAGCAGCATGAGGAGGCGGTATATAGGGGCCCATGGCAGATTAGGGGCCTGGCAGCAGCTATGGGAGGCCCGTAATCTGCCAGCACCCTATGTCAAAAAATTCTACACACCAGCAGTGTGTGAGGAGACCTGAAAGTGGCACATGGCAGAGTGTGGCGATGGAGACAGCAGCAATGGGAGGCCGTACAGGGACCCATGACAGACTCTGGACTTGGCAGCAGCATGAGGAGGCGGTATATAGGGGCCCATGGCAGATTAGGGGCCTGGCAGCAGCTATGGGAGGCCCGTAATCTGCCTGCACCCTATGTCAAAAAATTTAACACACCAGCAGTGTGAAGAGACCTGAAAGTGGCACATGGCAGAGTGTGGCGATGGAGACAGCAGCAATGGGAGGCCGTACAGGGACCATGACAGACTCTGGACTTGGCAGCAGCATGAGGAGGCGGTATATAGGGGCCCATGGCAGATTAGGGGCCTGGCAGCAGCTATGTGAGGCCCGTAATCTGCCTGCACCCTATGTCAAAAAATTTAACACACCAGCAGTGTGAAGAGACCTGAAAGTGGCACATGGCAGCAGAGTGTGGCGATGGAGACAGCAGCAATGGGAGGCCGTACAGGGACCCATGAGAGACTCTGGACTTGGCAGCAGCATGAGGAGGCGGTATATAGGGGCCCATGGCAGATTAGGGGCCTGGCAGCAGCTATGTGAGGCCCGTAATCTGCCTGCACCCTATGTCAAAAAATTTAACACACCAGCAGTGTGAAGAGACCTGAAAGTGGCACATGGCAGCAGACTGTGGCGATGGAGACAGCAGCAATGGGAGGCCGTACAGGGACCATGACAGACTCTGGACTTGGCAGCAGCATGAGGAGGCGGTATATAGGGGCCCATGGCAGATTAGGGGCCTGCCAGCAGCTATGTGAGGCCCGTAATCTGCCTGCACCCTATGTCAAAAAATTTAACACACCAGCAGTGTGAAGAGACCTGAAAGTGGCACATGGCAGCAGAGTGTGGCGATGGAGACAGCAGCAATGGGAGGCCGTACAGGGACCCATGACAGACTCTGGACTTGGCAGCAGCATGAGGAGGCGGTATATAGGGGCCCATGGCAGATTAGGGGCCTGGCAGCAGCTATAGGAGGCCCGTAATCTGCCAGCACCCTATGTCAAAAAATTCAACACACCAGCAGTGTGAGGAGACCTGAAAGTGGCACATGGCAGAGTGTGGCGATGGAGACAGCAGCAATGGGAGGCCGTACAGGGACCCATGAGAGACTCTGGACTTGGCAGCAGCATGAGGAGGCGGTATATAGGGGCCCATGGCAGATTAGGGGCCTGGCAGCAGCTATGTGAGGCCCGTAATCTGCCTGCACCCTATGTCAAAAAATTTAACACACCAGCAGTGTGAAGAGACCTGAAAGTGGCACATGGCAGCAGACTGTGGCGATGGAGACAGCAGCAATGGGAGGCCGTACAGGGACCATGACAGACTCTGGACTTGGCAGCAGCATGAGGAGGCGGTATATAGGGGCCCATGGCAGATTAGGGGCCTGCCAGCAGCTATGTGAGGCCCGTAATCTGCCTGCACCCTATGTCAAAAAATTTAACACACCAGCAGTGTGAAGAGACCTGAAAGTGGCACATGGCAGCAGAGTGTGGCGATGGAGACAGCAGCAATGGGAGGCCGTACAGGGACCCATGACAGACTCTGGACTTGGCAGCAGCATGAGGAGGCGGTATATAGGGGCCCATGGCAGATTAGGGGCCTGGCAGCAGCTATAGGAGGCCCGTAATCTGCCAGCACCCTATGTCAAAAAATTCAACACACCAGCAGTGTGAGGAGACCTGAAAGTGGCACATGGCAGAGTGTGGCGATGGAGACAGCAGCAATGGGAGGCCGTACAGGGACCCATGACAGACTCTGAACTTGGCAGCAGCATGAGGAGGCGGTATATAGGGGCCCATGGCAGATTAGGGGCCTGGCAGCAGCTATGTGAGGCCCGTAATCTGCCTGCACCCTATGTCAAAAAATTTAACACACCAGCAGTGTGAAGAGACCTGAAAGTGGCACATGGCAGCAGACTGTGGCGATGGAGACAGCAGCAATGGGAGGCCGTACAGGGACCATGACAGACTCTGGACTTGGCAGCAGCATGAGGAGGCGGTATATAGGGGCCCATGGCAGATTAGGGGCCTGGCAGCAGCTATGTGAGGCCCGTAATCTGCCTGCACCCTATGTCAAAAAATTTAACACACCAGCAGTGTGAAGAGACCTGAAAGTGGCACATGGCAGCAGAGTGTGGCGATGGAGACAGCAGCAATGGGAGGCCGTACAGGGACCCATGAGAGACTCTAGACTTGGCAGCAGCATGAGGAGGCGGTATATAGGGGCCCATGGCAGATTAGGGGCCTGGCAGCAGCTATGTGAGGCCCGTAATCTGCCTGCACCCTATGTCAAAAAATTAAACACACCAGCAGTGTGAAGAGACCTGAAAGTGGCACATGGCAGCAGACTGTGGCGATGGAGACAGCAGCAATGGGAGGCCGTACAGGGACCATGACAGACTCTGGACTTGGCAGCAGCATGAGGAGGCGGTATATAGGGGCCCATGGCAAATTAGGGGCCTGGCAGAAGCTATGTGAGGCCCGTAATCTGCCTGCACCCTATGTCAAAAAATTTAACACACCAGCAGTGTGAAGAGACCTGAAAGTGGCACATGGCAGCAGAGTGTGGCGATGGAGACAGCAGCAATGGGAGGCCGTACAGGGACCCATGAGAGACTCTAGACTTGGCAGCAGCATGAGGAGGCGGTATATAGGGGCCCATGGCAGATTAGGGGCCTGGCAGCAGCTATGTGAGGCCCGTAATCTGCCTGCACCCTATGTCAAAAAATTAAACACACCAGCAGTGTGAAGAGACCTGAAAGTGGCACATGGCAGCAGAGTGTGGCGATGGAGACAGCAGCAATGGGAGGCCGTACAGGGACCCATGAGAGACTCTAGACTTGGCAGCAGCATGAGGAGGCGGTATATAGGGGCCCATGGCAGATTAGGGGCCTGGCAGCAGCTATGTGAGGCCCGTAATCTGCCTGCACCCTATGTCAAAAAATTAAACACACCAGCAGTGTGAAGAGACCTGAAAGTGGCACATGGCAGCAGAGTGTGGCGATGGAGACAGCAGCAATGGGAGGCCGTACAGGGACCCATGACAGACTCTGAACTTGGCAGCAGCATGAGGAGGCGGTATATAGGGGCCCATGGCAGATTAGGGGCCTGGCAGCAGCGATAGGAGGCCCGTAATCTGCCAGCACCCTATGTCAAAAAATTCAACACACCAGCAGTGTGTGAGGAGAAATGAAAGTGGCACATGGCAGAGTGTGGCGATGGAGACAGCAGCAATGGGAGGCCGTACAGGGACCCATGACAGACTCTGGACTTGGCAGCAGCATGAGGAGGCGGTATATAGGGGCCCATGGCAGATTAGGGGCCTGGCAGCAGCTATAGGAGGCCCGTAATCTGCCAGCACCCTATGTCAAAAAATTCAACACACCAGCAGTGTGTGAGGAGAAATGAAAGTGGCACATGGCAGAGTGTGGCGATGGAGACAGCAGCAATGGGAGGCCGTACAGGGACCCATGACAGACTCTGGACTTGGCAGCAGCATGAGGAGGCGGTATATAGGGGCCCATGGCAGATTAGGGGCCTGGCAGCAGCTATAGGAGGCCCGTAATCTGCCAGCACCCTATGTCAAAAAATTCAACACACCAGCAGTGTGAGGAGACCTGAAAGTGGCACATGGCAGAGTGTGGCGATGGAGACAGCAGCAATGGGAGGCCGTACAGGGACCCATGACAGACTCTGAACTTGGCAGCAGCATGAGGAGGCGGTATATAGGGGCCCATGGCAGATTAGGGGCCTGGCAGCAGCTATGGGAGGCCCGTAATCTGCCAGCACCCTATGTCAAAAAATTCTACACACCAGCAGTGTGTGAGGAGACCTGAAAGTGGCACATGGCAGAGTGTGGCGATGGAGACAGCAGCAATGGGAGGCCGTACAGGGACCCATGACAGACTCTGGACTTGGCAGCAGCATGAGGAGGCGGTATATAGGGGCCCATGGCAGATTAGGGGCCTGGCAGCAGCTATGGGAGGCCCGTAATCTGCCTGCACCCTATGTCAAAAAATTTAACACACCAGCAGTGTGAAGAGACCTGAAAGTGGCACATGGCAGCAGACTGTGGCGATGGAGACAGCAGCAATGGGAGGCCGTACAGGGACCATGACAGACTCTGGACTTGGCAGCAGCATGAGGAGGCGGTATATAGGGGCCCATGGCAGATTAGGGGCCTGGCAGCAGCTATGTGAGGCCCGTAATCTGCCTGCACCCTATGTCAAAAAATTTAACACACCAGCAGTGTGAAGAGACCTGAAAGTGGCACATGGCAGCAGAGTGTGGCGATGGAGACAGCAGCAATGGGAGGCCGTACAGGGACCCATGAGAGACTCTGGACTTGGCAGCAGCATGAGGAGGCGGTATATAGGGGCCCATGGCAGATTAGGGGCCTGGCAGCAGCTATGTGAGGCCCGTAATCTGCCTGCACCCTATGTCAAAAAATTTAACACACCAGCAGTGTGAAGAGACCTGAAAGTGGCACATGGCAGCAGAGTGTGGCGATGGAGACAGCAGCAATGGGAGGCCGTACAGGGACCATGACAGACTCTGGACTTGGCAGCAGCATGAGGAGGCGGTATATAGGGGCCCATGGCAGATTAGGGGCCTGGCAGCAGCTATAGGAGGCCCGTAATCTGCCTGCACCCTATGTCAAAAAATTAAACACACCAGCAGTGTGAAGAGACCTGAAAGTGGCACATGGCAGCAGAGTGTGGCGATGGAGACAGCAGCAATGGGAGGCCGTACAGGGACCATGACAGACTCTGGACTTGGCAGCAGCATGAGGAGGCGGTATATAGGGGCCCATGGCAGATTAGGGGCCTGCCAGCAGCTATGTGAGGCCCGTAATCTGCCTGCACCCTATGTCAAAAAATTTAACACACCAGCAGTGTGAAGAGACCTGAAAGTGGCACATGGCAGCAGAGTGTGGCGATGGAGACAGCAGCAATGGGAGGCCGTACAGGGACCCATGAGAGACTCTAGACTTGGCAGCAGCATGAGGAGGCGGTATATAGGGGCCCATGGCAGATTAGGGGCCTGGCAGCAGCTATGTGAGGCCCGTAATCTGCCTGCACCCTATGTCAAAAAATTTAACACACCAGCAGTGTGAAGAGACCTGAAAGTGGCACATGGCAGCAGAGTGTGGCGATGGAGACAGCAGCAATGGGAGGCCTTACAGGGACCCATGAGAGACTCTAGACTTGGCAGCAGCATGAGGAGGCGGTATATAGGGGCCCATGGCAGATTAGGGGCCTGGCAGCAGCTATGTGAGGCCCGTAATCTGCCTGCACCCTATGTCAAAAAATTTAACACACCAGCAGTGTGTGAGGAGACCTGAAAGTGGCACATGGCAGAGTGTGGCGATGGAGACAGCAGCAATGGGAGGCCGTACAGGGACCCATGAGAGACTCTGGCACTGGCAGCAGCATGAGGAGGCGGTATATAGGGGCCTATGGCAGATTAGGGGCCTGGCAGCAGCTATGGGAGGCCCGTAATCTGCCAGCACCCTATGTCAAAAAACTGAACACACCAGCAGTGTGAGGAGACCTGAAAGTGGCACATGGCAGAGTGTGGCGATGGAGACAGCAGCAATGGGAGGCCGTACAGGGACCCATGACAGACTCTGGACCTGGCAGCAGCATGAGGAGGCGGTATATAGGGGCCTATGGCAGATTAGGGGCCCGTAATCTGCCAGCACCCTATGTCAAAAAACTGAACACACCAGTAGTGTGTGAGGAGACCTGAAAGTGGCACATGGCAGAGTGTGGCGATGGAGACAGCAGCAATGGGAGGCCGTACAGGGACCCATGAGAGACTCTGGACCTGGCAGCAGCATGAGGAGGCGGTATATAGGGGCCTATGGCAGATTAGGGGCCTGGCAGCAGCTATGGGAGGCCCGTAATCTGCCAGCACCCTATGTCAAAAAACTGAACACACCAGCAGTGTGTGAGGAGACCTGAAAGTGGCACATGGCAGAGTGTGGCGATGGAGACAGCAGCAATGGGAGGCCGTACAGGGACCCATGAGAGACTCTGGCACTGGCAGCAGCATGAGGAGGCGGTATATAGGGGCCTATGGCAGATTAGGGGCCTGGCAGCAGCTATGGGAGGCCCGTAATCTGCCAGCACCCTATGTCAAAAAATTCAACACACCAGCAGTGTGAGGAGACCTGAAAGTGGCACATGGCAGAGTGTGGCGATGGAGACAGCAGCAATGGGAGGCCGTACAGGGACCCATGACAGACTCTGGACCTGGCAGCAGCATGAGGAGGCGGTATATAGGGGCCTATGGCAGATTAGGGGCCCGTAATCTGCCAGCACCCTATGTCAAAAAACTGAACACACCAGTAGTGTGTGAGGAGACCTGAAAGTGGCACATGGCAGAGTGTGGCGATGGAGACAGCAGCAATGGGAGGCCGTACAGGGACCCATGAGAGACTCTGGACCTGGCAGCAGCATGAGGAGGCGGTATATAGGGGCCTATGGCAGATTAGGGGCCTGGCAGCAGCTATGGGAGGCCCGTAATCTGCCAGCACCCTATGTCAAAAAACTGAACACACCAGCAGTGTGTGAGGAGACCTGAAAGTGGCACATGGCAGAGTGTGGCGATGGAGACAGCAGCAATGGGAGGCCGTACAGGGACCCATGAGAGACTCTGGACCTGGCAGCAGCATGAGGAGGCGGTATATAGGGGCCTATGGCAGATTAGGGGCCTGGCAGCAGCTATAGGAGGCCCATAATCTGCCAGCACCCTATGTCAAAAAATTCAACACACCAGCAGTGTGAGGAGACCTGAAAGTGGCACATGGCATGAGACACTGTGGACCTGGCAGCAGCATGAGGAGGCGGTATATAGGGGCCCATGGCAGATTAGGGGCCTGGCAGCAGCTATGGGAGGCCCTTAATCTGCCAGCACCCTATGTCAAAAAACTGAACACACCAGCAGTGTGTGAGGAGACCTGAAAGTGGCACATGGCAGAGTGTGGCGATGGAGACAGCAGCAATGGGAGGTCTCCCATTGTCCCAACATGGCCCAAATAGTCCCAACATGGGCCCCCTGGCCACGCTTGACTTTCTGGCCACATAGTCGACATACGGCTACGTTTACTTCCTCGGGCGGCTTGACGAAATATTGCCACACCGCCGAGTAGGAAACTTTGCCCCCGATACTCCTCACTGGCTGACTGCTGCTTCCTCCGTGCACACCGGCACCACTACTGGCCGTGGTGGTAGGCTGCAGTGGAGCTGGTGCTCTACTCCGTGGCCGTTTGGCTCCACTGACACTGCTTCCACTGACACTGCTGCGACCCTGCTGCTGTCTCCTGGGCAACCCACCGACTGTTTCGCTCACTGCCAAGCTGCCACCCTCTTCTCCTGATGATGCGGAAGAAATTGCCTGATGACGACGAGGCTGCCAAGTGCGATCAACCTCCTCATCATCAAGTAGGGTCTCCGCCTCACTACTAGCCCCCTCGGCTGCGTCTGGGTCAGGAGACAGACCTGTCTCCAGACCGGCTACCGGGCCACTCTCCTCGCCACTACTTCTTCGCCTAGCTGCTGAAAAGGCGGATGTCTCCCCCCGTTCCTGACCGCCCTCTGTTAGCTCTTCCTCACTGTACAGTGGGGCTGAGCCCACAGCATGCGATACTTCGCTTGGTGAGGGAACACCAAAGGACAGGGGCAGGTAGAGGACACGTGATTTCAGTGGGCTAGGTCCCGGGCCATGCCAACTAACGTTTGTGTCTGACGTACCCACCGACCGTTGGCTGTAGGTGTCAGAGGTGACCTGGAAAGAGGAAGACGACCGAGCCAACCAATCGATAACGGCAGGGTTGTCGGTGGAGACACGACCGCTGGATGACACCGGGAGCACTGGCCTCTGGCTGCGAATAGTGCTGCCTCGACCCCTTCCTCTGCTGCCACGTCTGCTCGCTCCTAAAACATTGCCTCCTCTGCCACTCCTCTGCATGTTGTCTGACATACTATTTAATTCAACGATTATGTGTCCCTGAGTAACAATTCTGTGTCCCTGAGTAACAATTCTGTGTCTGTGCGAGTAACAATTCTGTGGCCCTAAGTAACAGTTCTGTGGCCCTCAGTAACAATTCTGTGTCTGTCCCTGAGTAACAATTCTGTGGCCCTAACTAAAGTTTCTGTGGCCCTAAGTAACAATTCTCTGGCACTCAGTAACAATTCTGTCTGTCCCTGAGTAACAATTCTGTGGCCCTAACAACGTTTCTGTGGCCCTAAGTAACAATTATCTGGCACTCAGTAACAATTCTGTCTGTCCCTGAGTAACAATTCTCTGGCACTCAGTAACAATTCTGTCTGTCCCTGAGTAACAATTCTCTGGCACTCAGTAACAATTCTGTCTGTCCCTGAGTATGAATTCTGTGGCCCTGAGTAACAATTCTGTGTCTGCGCGAGTAACAATTCTGTGTCTGTGCAAGTAACAATTTTGTGTCTGTGCGAGTAACAATTCTCTGGCACTCAGTAACAATTCTGTCTGTCCCTGAGTAACAATTCTCTGGCACTCAGTAACAATTCTGTCTGTCCCTGAGTAACAATTCTCTGGCACTCAGTAACAATTCTGTCTGTCCCTGAGTAACAATTCTCTGGCACTCAGTAACAATTCTGTCTGTCCCTGAGTAACAATTCTCTGGCACTCAGTAACAATTCTGTCTGTCCCTGAGTAACAATTCTCTGGCACTCAGTAACAATTCTGTCTGTCCCTGAGTAACAATTCTCTGGCACTCAGTAACAATTCTGTCTATCCCTGAGTATGAATTCTGTGGCCCTGAGTAACAATTCTGTGTCTGTGCGAGTAACAATTCTGTGTCTGTGCAAGTAACAATTTTGTGTCTGTGCGAGTAACAATTCTCTGGCACTCAGTAACAATTCTGTCTGTCCCTGAGTAACAATTCTCTGGCACTCAGTAACAATTCTGTCTGTCCCTGAGTAACAATTCTCTGGCACTCAGTAACAATTCTGTCTGTCCCTGAGTATGAATTCTGTGGCCCTGAGTAACAATTCTGTGTCTGTGCGAGTAACAATTCTGTGTCTGTGCAAGTAACAATTTTGTGTCTGTGCGAGTAACAATTCTCTGGCACTCAGTAACAATTCTGTCTGTCCCTGAGTAACAATTCTCTGGCACTCAGTAACAATTCTGTCTGTCCCTGAGTAACAATTCTCTGGCACTCAGTAACAATTCTGTCTGTCCCTGAGTATGAATTCTGTGGCCCTGAGTAACAATTCTGTGTCTGTGCGAGTAACAATTCTGTGTCTGTGCAAGTAACAATTTTGTGTCTGTGCGAGTAACAATTCTCTGGCACTCAGTAACAATTCTGTCTGTCCCTGAGTAACAATTCTCTGGCACTCAGTAACAATTCTGTCTGTCCCTGAGTAACAATTCTCTGGCACTCAGTAACAATTCTGTCTGTCCCTGAGTATGAATTCTGTGGCCCTGAGTAACAATTCTGTGTCTGTGCGAGTAACAATTCTGTGTCTGTGCAAGTAACAATTTTGTGTCTGTGCGAGTAACAATTCTCTGGCACTCAGTAACAATTCTGTCTGTCCCTGAGTAACAATTCTCTGGCACTCAGTAACAATTCTGTCTGTCCCTGAGTAACAATTCTCTGGCACTCAGTAACAATTCTGTCTGTCCCTGAGTAACAATTCTCTGGCACTCAGTAACAATTCTGTCTGTCCCTGAGTAACAATTCTCTGGCGCTCAGTAACAATTCTGTCTGTCCCTGAGTATGAATTCTGTGGCCCTGAGTAACAATTCTGTGTCTGTGCGAGTAACAATTCTGTGTCTGTGCAAGTAACAATTTTGTGTCTGTGCGAGTAACAATTCTCTGGCACTCAGTAACAATTCTGTCTGTCCCTGAGTAACAATTCTCTGGCACTCAGTAACAATTCTGTCTGTCCCTGAGTAACAATTCTCTGGCACTCAGTAACAATTCTGTCTGTCCCCGAGTATGAATTCTGTGGCCCTGAGTAACAATTCTGTGTCTGCGCGAGTAACAATTCTGTGTCTGTGCAAGTAACAATTTTGTGTCTGTGCGAGTAACAATTCTCTGGCACTCAGTAACAATTCTGTCTGTCCCTGAGTAACAATTCTCTGGCACTCAGTAACAATTCTGTCTGTCCCTGAGTAACAATTCTCTGGCACTCAGTAACAATTCTGTCTGTCCCTGAGTAACAATTCTCTGGCACTCAGTAACAATTCTGTCTGTCCCTGAGTAACAATTCTCTGGCACTCAGTAACAATTCTGTCTGTCCCTGAGTAACAATTCTCTGGCACTCAGTAACAATTCTGTCTGTCCCTGAGTAACAATTCTCTGGCACTCAGTAACAATTCTGTCTGTCCCTGAGTAACAATTCTCTGGCACTCAGTAACAATTCTGTCTGTCCCTGAGTAACAATTCTGTCTGTCCCTGAGAATGAATTCTGTGGCCCTGAGTAAGAATTCTCTGGCACTCAGTAACAATTCTGTCTGTCCCTGAGTAACAATTCTCTGGCACTCAGTAACAATTCTGTCTGTCCCTGAGTAAAAATTCTGTGGCCCTAATAACGTTTCTGTGGCCCTAAGTAACAATTCTCTGGCACTGAGTAACAATTCTGTCTGTCCCTGAGTATGAATTCTGTGGCCCTAACTAGCGTTTCTTTGTCCCTAAATAACGATTCTGTGGCCCTCATTAACAAGTCTGTGTCCCTGAGTAATGGTTCTCTGTCCCTAAGTAACTTCTCTCTGTCCCCAATTCTCGTTTCTGTGGCCCTAACTCTGTCCCTGTCCCTAGTACAGAGCGGTCTGCCTCTGTTCAATGACTGCAGGCAAATGAAGATTTCCAAAATGGCCGCTATATATACCTCGACCATTACACAGTGCTGGCTGGCTGGCTGCTGATTGGCTGATGCGATCACATGTCGTTGAGGAATGCATTATGGGGCAGCGCGCCTTGTCTGCGCGCCTTCCCCGACATCCCCGCTCCGTCGCCGCACATGTCAGCCGCCATTTTCGGAAAAATTTCGATTCGCGCGTCCGAATTAGGCTGTTTTTCGGATTCGGCACGAATCGAAATTTTTCCGATATTCGACTCGAATTCCACTTCGGATACTTCGATTCGCTCATCTCTAATGATCACCATTTATAATACATAAGGGGGGATATGATCTCCATGTATAATATATAAGGGGGGATATGATCTCCATGTATAATATATAAGGGGGGATATGATCTCTATGTATAATACATAAGGGGGGATATGATCTCCATGTATAATACATAAGGGGGGGATATGATCTCCATGTATAATACATAAGGGGGATATGATCTCCATGTATAATACATAAGGGGAGTTATGATCTCCATGTATAATACATAAGGGGGATATGATCTCCATGTATAATACATAAGGGGGGATATTATCTCCATGTATAATACATAAGGGGGATATGATCTCCATGTATAATACATAAGGTGAGTTATGATCTCCATGTATAATACATAAGGGGGGATATGATCTCCATGTATAATACATAAGGGGGGATATGATCTTTATGTATAATACATAAGGGGGGATATGATCTCCATGTATAATACATAAGGGGGATATGATCTCCATGTATAATACATAAGGGGGGGATGTGATCTCCATGTATACTACATAGAGGGGGGATATGATCTCCATGTATAATACATAAGGGGGATATGATCTCCATGTATAATACATAAGGGGGGATATGATCTCCATGTATAATACATAAGGGGGATATGATCACCATTTATAATACATAAGGGGGGGATATGATCACCATGTGTAATACATAAGGGGGGGATATGATCTCCATGTATAATACATAAGGGGGGGATATGATCTCCATGTATAATACATAAGAGGGGGATATGATCTCCATGTATAATACATAAGGGGGATATGATCTCCATGTATAATACATAAGGGGGGATATGATCTCCATGTATAATACATAAGGGGGGATATGATCTCCATGTATAATACATAAGGGGGATATGATCTCCATGTATAATACATAAGGGGGGGATGTGATCTCCATGTATAATACATAGAGGGGGGATATGATCTCCATGTATATTACATAGGGGGGATATGATCTCTATGTATAATACATAAGGGGAGGTATGATCTCCATGTATAATACATAAGGGGGAATAAGATCACCATGTATAATACATAAGGGGGGGATATGATCTCCATGTATAATACATAAGGGGGGATATGATCACCATGTATAATACATAAGGGGGGATATGATCTCCATGTATAATACATAAGGGGGATATGATCTCCATGTATAATACATAAGGGGGGGATGTGATCTCCATGTATAATACATAGAGGGGGGATATGATCTCCATGTATATTACATAGGGGGGATATGATCTCTATGTATAATACATAAGGGGAGGTATGATCTCCATGTATAATACATAAGGGGGGATAAGATCACCATGTATAATACATAAGGGGGGATATGATCTCCATGTATAATACATAAGGGGGGATATGATCACCATGTATAATACATAAGGGGGGATATGATCTCCATGTATAATACATAAGGGGGATACGATCACCATTTATAATACATAAGGGGGGATATGATCACCATGTGTAATACATAAGGGGGGATATGATCACCATGTATAATACATAAGGGGGGATATGATCTCCATGTATAATACATAAGGGAGGATATGATCTCCATGTATAATACATAAGGGGGATATGATCACCATGTGTAAAACATATGGGGGGATATGATCACCATTTATAATACATAAGGGGGGATATGATCTCCATGTATAATATATAAGGGGGGATATGATCTCCATGTATAATACATAAGGGGGATATGATCTCTATGTATAATACATAAGGGGGGGATATGATCTCCATGTATAATACATAAGGGGGGGATATGATCTCCATGTATAATACATAAGGGGGATATGATCTCCATGTATAATACATAAGGGGAGTTATGATCTCCATGTATAATACATAAGGGGGATATGATCTCCATGTATAATACATAAGGGGGGATATTATCTCCATGTATAATACATAAGGGGGATATGATCTCCATGTATAATACATAAGGTGAGTTATGATCTCCATGTATAATACATAAGGGGGATATGATCTCCATGTATAATACATAAGGGGGGATATGATCTCCATGTATAATACATAAGGGGGGATATGATCTTTATGTATAATACATAAGGGGGGATATGATCTCCATGTATAATACATAAGGGGGATATGATCTCCATGTATAATACATAAGGGGGGGATGTGATCTCCATGTATACTACATAGAGGGGGGATATGATCTCCATGTATAATACATAAGGGGGATATGATCTCCATGTATAATACATAAGGGGGGATATGATCTCCATGTATAATACATAAGGGGGATATGATCACCATTTATAATACATAAGGGGGGGATATGATCACCATGTGTAATACATAAGGGGGGATATGATCTCCATGTATAATACATAAGGGGGGATATGATCTCCATGTATAATACATAAGGGGGGGATGTGATATCCATGTATAATACATAAGAGGGGGATATGATCTCCATGTATAATACATAAGGGGGGGATATGATCTCCATGTATAATACATAAGAGGGGGATATGATCTCCATGTATAATACATAAGGGGGATATGATCTCCATGTATAATACATAAGGGGGGATATGATCTCTATGTATAATACATAAGGGGAGGTATGATCTCCATGTATAATACATAAGGGGGGATAAGATCACCATGTATAATACATAAGGGGGGATATGATCTCCATGTATAATACATAAGGGGGGATATGATCACCATGTATAATACATAAGGGGGGATATGATCACCATGTATAATACATAAGGGGGGATATGATCTCCAAGTATAATACATAAGGGGGATATGATCACCATTTATAATACATAAGGGGGGGATATGATCACCATGTGTAATACATAAGGGTGGATATGATCTCCATGTATAATACATAAGGGGGGATATGATCACCATGTATAATACATAAGTGGGGATATGATCACCATGCATAATACATAAGGGGGGATATGATCTCCATGTATAATACATAAGGGGGATATGATCACCATTTATAATACATAAGGGGGGATATGATCACCATGTATAATACATAAGGGGGGGATATGATCTCCATGTATAATACATAAGGGGGGATATGATCACCATGTATAATACATAAGGGGTGATATGATCTCCATGTATAATACATAAGGGGGGATATGATCACCATGTATAATACATAAGGGGTGATATGATCTCCATGTATAATACATAAGGGGGATATGATCACCATTTATAATACATAAGGGGGGATATGATCGCCATGTGTAATACATAAGGGGGGATATGATCACCATGTATAATACATAAGGGGGGGATATGATCTCCATGTATAATACATAAGGGGGGATATGATCTCCATGTATAATACATAAGGGGGGATATGATCTCCATGTATAATACATAAGGGGGGGGTATGATCTCCATGTATAATACATAAGGGGGATATGATCACCATGTGTAAAACATATGGGGGGATATGATCACCATTTATAATACATAAGGGGGGATATGGTCACCATGTGTAAAACATAAGGGGGGATATGATCACCATGTATAATATAAAAGGGGGGATATGATCTCCATGTATAATACATAAGGGGGATATGATCTCTATGTATAATACATAAGGGGGGATATGATCTCCATGTATAATACATAAGGGGAGTTATGATCTCCATGTATAATACATAAGGGGGATATGATCTCCATGTATAATACATAAGGGGGGATATGATCTCCATGTATAATACATAAGGGGGATATGATCTCCATGTATAATACATAAGGGGGATATGATCTCCATGTATAATACATAAGGGGGGATATGATCTCCATGTATAATACATAAGGGGGATATGATCTCCATGTATAATACATAAGGGGGGATATGATCTCCATGTATAATACATAAGGGGGGGATATGATCTCCATGTATAATACATAAGGGGGGATATGATCTCCATGTATAATACATAAGGGGGGGATATGATCTCCATGTATAATACATAAGGGGGATATGATCTCCATGTATAATACATAAGGAGGGATATGATCACCATGTATAATACATAAGGGGGGATATGATCTCCATGTATAATACATAAGGGGGATATGATCTCCATGTATAATATATAAGGGGGGATATGATCTCCATGTATAATACATAAGGGGGGGATATGATCTCCATGTATAATACATAAGGGGGATATGATCACCATGTGTAAAACATAAGGGGGGATATGATCACCATTTATAATACATAAGGGGGGATATGATCTCCATGTGTAAAACATAAGGGGGGATATGATCACCATGTATAATATATAAGGGGGGATATGATCTGCATGTATAATACATAAGGGGGATATGATCTCTATGTATAATACATAAGGGGGGATATGATCTCCATGTATAATACATAAGGGGAGTTATGATCTCCATGTATAATACATAAGGGGGGATATGATCTCCATGTATAATACATAAGTGGGATATGATCTCCATGTATAATACATAAGGGGGGATATGATCTCCATGTATAATACATAAGGGGGGATATGATCTCCATGTATAATACATAAGGGGGGAATATGATCTCCATGTATAATACATAAGGGGGGATATGATCTCCATGTATAATACATAAGGGGGGGATATGATATCCATGTATAATACATAAGGGGGGATATGATCTCCATGTATAATACATAAGGGGGGATATGATCTCCATGTATAATACATAAGGGGGGATATGATCTCCATGTATAATACATAAGGGGGGGATATGATCTCCATGTATAATACATAAGGGGGGATATGATCTCCATGTATAATACATAAGGGGGGATATGATCTCCATGTATAATACATAAGGGTGGGATATGATCTCCATGTATAATACATAAGGGGGGATATGATCTCCATGTATAATACATAAGGGGGGATATGATCTCCATGTATAATACATAAGGGGGATATGATCTCCATGTATAATACATAAGGGGGGGGTATGGGATACCCCTACTACTACTACTACTATCCCTACTAGTACTAATAATATTACTACTACTACTACTACCCCTACTAAAACTACTACCCCTACTCTACTACTACTACTACTACTACTACTACTACTATCCCTACTACTACTACTACTTCCACCCCTACTTCTACTACTACTACTACCCCTACTACTACTACTACTACCCCTACTAGTACTTCTATTACTACTACCCCTACTACTACCCCTACTACTACTACTACCCCTACTACTACTTCTACCACTACAACTACTACCCCTACTACTACTACCACCCCTACTAGGACTACTACTACTACCCGTACTACTACTTCTACTAATACTACCCTTACTACTAACACTAGTACCCCTACAACTACTACCACTACTACTACTACTACTACTACTACTCCTACGCCTACTCCTAACACTATTACCCCTACAACTACTATTACTACTACCCCTACTACTACTACTCCTACTACCACTACAACTACTATTACTACTACTACTCCTTCTACTAACACTACTACCCCTACAACTACTACCACTACTACTACTTATAATAATAAGGAAAGTGATAAAATGATAATTATTGTGATAACATTAATATTAACAATAATAACAGCAAGAACAATGTAGCAATGTATGTATGTATGTATGTATGTATGAAGGAGTGGCCCCTGCCTGCCCCTGTGTCATGAATATGGCCGTGTATTGGTTCTTCTTTCCCCGGGATTATCGCTCAGCTCGCTGTGGCCCCCAATGACAAGGATGGAATTTGTTGGATTTCTCGTCTCTCCATCATACAGATACATTTTCTTCCTGTTTATGTATTTAGTTTTGTTCTCTTCCCTCACACTGAGTATTCTTTTCTCCGTGGAACAAAGGCTCATCGCGACGGTCCAGCAGTGTGAGGGGGGATGTGTCTTTGCAGGATGCCGCATTGTGCGTCTTCAATGATCAGATGGGGAAGCGTGTCATCTTTTATATGAGAGGATATTATACAACAGGCAGAGATCTTATATCATGCTATGGGTGGCGGGGGCGTACTGCACTGACAGGGGTCCCCATAGCATGGAGGAGGCGGGGTCCTTCCATTGGTGGGTGGGGTGACCTGGGTTTGCCTATTTAAAGCATGTCAGAGCTATAAGTGATATATAAAGGTGACTCCGCCCCTACAAAGCGACAAACAACGAACACAAACCTCAACTGAGAATGGATCCAAAAGTACCAACAAAAGACCGCGAACCGCGCAAATCACAAACATACTTCACATTAGAAATACAAATAGTCCCAGAATATATATCAATGTATAATGTCCCCATCAGTGCCAAAGTGCCAGGACTGGAATATGGCGCCCCACATACAGCGCCTTGAAGTCCCCCTCCCCCCTGAAATGTCCCCCATGTTGTCATGTTACAAAATATTCCTCCTCCCCCCTGAAATGTCCCCCATGTTGTCATGTTACAAAATATATCTCCTCCCCCCTGAAATGTCCCCCATGTTGTCATATTACAATGTATTCCCCTCCCCCCTGAAATGTCCCCCATGTTGTCATGTTACAATGTATTCCCCCCCTGAAATGTCCCCCATGTTGTCATGTTACAATGAATTCCCCCCCCTGAAATGTCCCCCATGTTGTCATGTTACAATGTATTCCCCTCCCCCCGAAATGTCCCCCATGTTATCATGTTACAATGTATTCCCCCTCCCCCTGAAATGTCCCCCAAGTTGTCATGTTACAATGTATTCCCCCCCTGAAATGTCCCCCATGTTGTCATGTTACAATGTATTCCCCTCCCCCCCGAAATGTCCCCCATGTTGTCATGTTACAATGTATCCCCCCTCCCCCCTGAAATGTCCCCCATGTTGTCATGTTACAATGTATCCCCCCTCCCCCCCGAAATGTCCCCCATGTTGTCATGTTACAATGTATTCTCCCCCCTCGAAATGTCCCCCATGTTGTCATGTTACAATGTATTCCCCTCCCCCCCTGAAATGTCCCCCATGTTGTCATGTTACAATGTATTCCCCCCCCCTGGAATGTCCCCCATGTTGCCATGTTACAATGTATTCCCCTCCCCCCCCCTGAAATGTCCCCCATGTTGTCATGTTACATTGTATTCCCCCCCCCTGAAATGTCCCCCATGTTGTCATGTTACAATGTATTCCCCTCCCCCTGAAATGTCCCCCATGTTGTCATGTTACAATGTATTCCCCTCCCCCCTGAAATGTCCCCCATGTTGTCATGTTACAATCTATTCCCCTCCCCCCTGAAATGTCCCCCATGTTGTCATGTTACAATGTATTCCCCCCCCCTGAAATGTCCCCCATGTTGTCATGTTACAATGTATTCCCCTCCCCCCCTGAAATGTCCCCCATGTTGTCATGTTACATTGTATTCCCCCCCCCCCTGAAATGTCCCCCATGTTGTCATGTTACAATGTATTCCCCCCCCCCTGAAATGTCCCCCATGTTGTCATGTTACAATGTATTCCCCTCCCCCCCTGAAATGTCCCCCATGTTGTCATGTTACATTGTATTCCCCCCCTCCTGAAATGTCCCCCATGTTGTCATGTTACAATGTATCCCCTCCCCCCTGAAATGTCCCCCATGTTGTCATGTTACAATGTATCCCTCCCCCCTGAAATGTCCCCCATGTTGTCATGTTACAATGTATTCCCCCCCCCCTGAAATGTCCCCCATGTTGTCATGTTACAATGTATTCCCCTCCCCCCCTGAAATGTCCCCCATGTTGTCATGTTACATTGTATTCCCCCCCCCCGAAATGTCCCCATGTTGTCATGTTACAATGTATCCCCTCCCCCCTGAAATGTCCCCCATGTTGTCATGTTACAATGTATTCCCCTCCCCCCTGAAATATCCCCCATGTTGTCATGTTACATTGTATTCCCCCCCCCCCTGAAATGTCCCCCATGTTGTCATGTTACAATGTATTCCCCCTCCCCCTGAAATGTCCACCATGTTGTCATGTTACAATGTATTCCCCCTCCCCCTGAAATGTCCCCCATGTTGTCATGTTACAATGTATTCCCTCCCCCCTGAAATGTCCCCCATGTTGTCATGTTACAATGTATCCCCTCCCCCCTGAAATGTCCTCCATGTTGTCATGTTACAATGTATCCCCCCACTGAAATGTCCCCCATGTTGTCATGTTACAATGTATCCCCCCACTGAAATGTCCCCCATGTTGTCATGTTACAATGTATCCCCCCCCGAAATGTCCCCCATGTTGTCATGTTACAATGTATCCCCCCCCCCGAAATGTCCCCCATGTTGCCATGTTACAATGTATTCCCCTCCCCCCTGAAATCTCCCCCATGTTGTCATGTTACAATGTATTCCCCTCTCCCCCTGAAATGACCCCCATGTTGTCATGTTACAATGTATTCCCCCTCCCCTCTGAAATGTCCCCCATGTTGTCATGTTACAATGTGTTCCCCTCCCCCCTGAAATGTCCCCCATGTTGTCATGTTACAATGTATTCCCCTCCCCCCCTGAAATGTCCCCCATGTTGTCATGTTACAATGTATTCCCTCCCCCCCTGAAATGTCCCCCATGTTGTCATGTTACAATGTATCCCCCCCCCCCGAAATGTCCCCCATGTTGTCATGTTACAATGTTCCCCCCCCCTGAAATGTCCCCCATATTGTCATGTTACAATGTATTCCCCTCCTCCCTGAAATGTCCCCCATGTTGTCATGTTACAATCTAATCCCCTCCCCCCTGAAATGTCCCCCATGTTGTCATATTACAATGTATTCCCCTCCCCCCCCTGAAATGTCCCCCATGTTGTCATGTTACAATGTATTCCCCTCCCCCTGAAATGTCCCCCATGTTACAATGTATCCCCCTCCCCCCTGAAATATCCCTCATGTTGTCATGTTACAATGTATTCCCTCCCCCCCTGAAATGTCCCCCATGTTGTCATGTTACAATGTATTCCCCTCCCCCCTGACATGTCCCCCATGTTGTCATGTTACAATCTATTCCCCTCCCCCCCTGAAATGTCCCCCATGTTATCATGTTACATTGTATTCCCCCCCCCCCTGAAATGTCCCCCATGTTGTCATGTTACATTGTATTCCCCCCCCCCCTGAAATGTCCCCCATGTTGTCATGTTACAATGTATTCCCCTCCCCCCTGAAATGTCCCCCATGTTGTCATGTTACAATGTATTCCCCTTCCCCCTGAAATGTCCCCCATGTTGTCATGTTACAATGTATTCCCCTCCCCCCTGAAATATCCCCCATGTTGTCATGTTACATTGTATTCCCCCCCCTGAAATGTCCCCCATGTTGTCATGTTACAATGTATTCCCCCTCCCCCTGAAATGTCCCCCATGTTGTCATGTTACAATGTATTCCCCTCCCCTCCCCCTGAAATGTCCCCCATGTTGTCATGTTACAATGTATTCCCCCCCTGAAATGTCCCCCATGTTGTCATTTTACAATGTATTCCCCTCCCCCTGAAATGTCCCCCCATGTTGTCATGTTGCAATGTATTCCCCTCCCCCTGAAATGTCCCCCATGTTGTCATGTTACAATGTATTCCCTCCCCCCTGAAATATCCCCCATGTTGTCATGTTACAATGTATCCCCTCCCCCCTGAAATGTCCTCCATGTTGTCATGTTACAATGTATTCCCCCTCCCCTGAAATGTCCCCCATGTTGTCATGTTACAATCTATTCCCCTCCCCCCTGTAATGTCCCCCATGTTGTCATGTTACAATGTATTCCCCTCCCCCCTGAAATGTCCCCCATGTTGTCATGTTACAATGTATTTCCCCCCCCCCTGAAATGTCCCCCATGTTGTCATGTTACAATGTACTCCCCTCCCCCCTGAAATGTCCCCCATGTTGTCATGTTACAATGTATCCCCCTCCCCCCTGAAATGTCCCCCATGTTGTCATGTTACAATGTATCCCCCTCCCCCCTGAAATGTCCCCCATGTTGTCATGTTACAATGTATCCCCCTCCCCCCTGAAATGTCCCCCATGTTGTCATGTTACAATGTATTTATTGGGATTGGATGTGATGGACACAAAGTGGCACATAATTGTGAAGTGGACGGAAAATGAGAAATGGTTTCCAATATTTGTGACCAATAAATCTGTGAATCTGTGGTGACATTTGTATTCAGCCCCCTGGAGTCAATACTTTGTAGGACCCCCTTTGGCTGCAATTCCAGCTGCAATTCTTTTTGGGGATGTCTCTTTGCACATCTAGAGAGGGACATTTCTGCCCATTCTTCATACTCGGGGTCCTTGGGCTTCTCCATTCTCCCTCCATACTCTGGGTCCTTGGGTCTCTCCATTCTTCCTCCATACTCGGGGTCCTTGGGCCTCTCCATTCTCCCTCCATACTCGGGGTCCTTGGGTCTCTCCATTCTTCCTCCATACTCGGGGTCCTTGGGCCTCTCCATTCTTCCTCCATACTCGGGGTCCTTGGGCCTCTCCATTCTTCCTCCATACTCGGGGTCCTTGGGCCTCTCCATTCTTCCTCCATACTCGGGGTCCTTGGGCCTCTCCATTCTTCCTCCATACTCGGGGTCCTTGGGCCTCTCCATTCTTCCTCCATACTCGGGGTCCTTGGGCCTCTCCATTCTTCCTCCATACTCGGGGTCCTTGGGCCTCTCCATTCTTCCTCCTTACTCGGGGTCCTTCTGCCTCTCCATTCTTCCTCCATACTCGGGGTCCTTGGGTCTCTCCATTTTTCCTCCATACTCGGGGTCCTTGGGCCTCTCCATTCTCCCTCCATACTCGGGGTCCTTGGGCCTCTCCACTCTTCCTCCATACTTGGGGTCCTTGGGCCTCTCCATTCTTCCTCCATACTCGGGGTCCTTGGGCCTCTCCATTCTTCCTCCATACTCGGGGTCCTTGGGCCACTCCATTCTTCCTCCATACTCGGGGTCCTTCTGCCTCTCCATTCTTCTTCCATACTCGGGGTCCTTGTGCCTCTCCATTCTTCCTCCATACTCGGGGTCCTTGTGCCTCTCCATTCTTCCTCCATACTCGGGGTCCTTGTGCCTCTCCATTCTTCCTCCATACTCGGGGTCCTTGTGCCTCTCCATTCTTCCTCCATACTCGTGGTCCTTGGGCCTCTCCATTCTTCCTCCATACTCGGGGTCCTTGGTTTCCAAATGACATGCAAATGTTGCTCTCCTCAGAAAAGAGGACTTTGGGCTACTAAGCACTGATCCGTCTGTGTGTGGTGGCTCTTGATGCACTGACTCCAGCCTCAGTCCACTCCTTGTGAAAGTCCCAACACTTTTGAATGGCCTTTTCCTGACAATCCTCTCCAGGCTGCGGTCATCCCTGCTGCTTGTGCACCTTTTTCTTCCACACTTTTCCCTTCCACATAACTTTCTATTAATGTGCTTTGATACAGCACTTTGGGAACATCCAACTTCTTCTGCAATTCCCTTTTGAGGCTTTCCTCCCTTATGGAGGGTGTCAGTGATGGTGTCAGGTCAGCAGTCTTTCCCATGATTGGGATTCCTACTGAACCAGACTGAGAGACCATTTAAAGGCTCAGGAACCCTTTGCAGGTGTTATGGCTGAATGAGCTGATTAGAGTGGGACACTTTGAGCCGAGATTATTCCAGCTTTTCACAATATTCTCATTTTCTGAGATTGTGGATTTGGGGTTTTCATGAGCTGTAAACCATAATCATCACAATGATGACAAATCACGGCTGGAACTATCTTGCTTTGCATGGAATGAGTCTCATATATTAGTTTCACCTTTTAAGTTGCTGCACTGAAATAAATCAACTTTTGCACCATATTCTCATTTTTCGAATTTCACCTGTATATATATATGTATATATGTGTAAATGTATATATACAGGTGAAACTCGAAAAATTAGAATATGGTGCAAAAGTTGATTTATTTCAGTGGAAAAAAAAAAAAAATATATATATATATATACAGTGGGGCAAAAAAGTATTTAGTCCCCACCAATGGTGCAAGTTCTCCCACTTACAAAGATGAGAGAGGCCTGTAATTGGCATCATAGGGAGACCTCAACTATGAGAGACAAAATGAGAAAACAAATCCAGACAATCTCATTGGCTGATCTGGAAAGAATTTATTTGCAAATTATGGTGGAAAATAAGTATTTGGTCACCTACAAACAAGCAAGATTTCTGGCTCTCACAGACCTGGACCTTCTTCTTTAAGAGGCTCCTCTGTCCTGCACTCATTACCTGCATCAATGGCACCTGTTTGAACTTGTTATCAGTATAAAAGACACCTGTCCACAACCTCAAACAGTCACACTCCAAACTCCACTATGGTGAAGACCAAAGAGATGTCGAAGGACACCAGAAACAAAATTGTAGACCTGCACCAGGCTGGGAAGACTGAATCTGCAATAGGCAAGCAGCTTGGTGTGAACAAATCAACTGTGGGAGCAATAATTAGAAAATGGAAGACATACAAGACCACTGATAATCTCCCTCCATCTGGGGCTCCACGCAAGATCTCATCCCGTGGGGTCAAAATGATCACAAGAACGGTGAGCAAAAATCCCAGGACCACACGGGGGGACCTAGTGAATGACCTGCAGAGAGCTGGGACCAACGTAACAAAGGCTACCATCAGTAACACACTACGCCGCCAGTGACTCAGATCCTGCAGTGCCAGACGTGTCCCCCTGCTTAAGCCAGTACATGTCCGGGGCCCGTCTGAGGTTTGCTAGAGAGCATTTGGATGATCCAGAAGAGGATTGGGAGAATGTCATATGGTCAGATGAAACCAAAATAGAACTGTTTGGTAGAAACACAACTCGTCGTGTTTGGAGGAGAGAGAATGCTGAGTTGCATCCAAAGAACACCATACCTACTGTGAAGCATGGGGGTGGCAACATCATGCTTTGGGGCTGTTTCTCCACAAAGGGACCAGGACGACTGATCCATGTACAGGACAGAATGAATGGGGCCATGTATCGTGAGATTTTGAGTGCAAACCTCTTTCCATCAGCAAGGGCATTGAAGATGAAACGTGGCTGGGTCTTCCAACATGACAATGATCCCAAACATACCGCCCGGGCAACGAAGGAGTGGCTTCGTAAGAAGCATTTCAAGGTCCTGGAGTGGCCTAGCCAGTCTCCAGATCTCAACCCCATAGAAAACCTTTGGAGGGAATTGACAGTCTGTGTTGCCCAGCGACAGCCCCAAAACATCACTACTCTAGAGGAGATCTGCATGGAGGAGGAGATCTGCATGGAGGATGGGCCAACATACCAGCAACAGTGTGTGCCAACCTTGTGAGGACTTCCAGGAAATGTCTGACCTCTGTCATTGCCAACAAAGGATATATAACAAAGTATTGACATGAACTTTTCATATTCACCAAATACTTATTTTCCACCAAAATTGGCAAATAAATTCTTTCCAGATCAGCCAATGTGATTGTCCAGATTTGTTTTCTCATTTTGTCTCTCATAGTTGAGGTCTCCCTATGATGCCAATTACAGGCCTCTCTCATCTTTGTAAGTGGGAGAACTTGCACAATTGGTGGGGACTAAATACTTTTTTGCCCCACTGTATATATATATATATATATATATATTTTTTTTTAAATTTTAAGTTTTTTCCCGCATGGAACTGTGCAGCAACAGATAACTTCTAATGGTGTATTGCTGACCACATATATGTATATAATGGTGTATTGCTGACTATGTATATGTATATAATGGTGTATTGCTGACCGCGTATATGTATATAATGGTGTATTGCTGACCACGTATATGTATATAATGGTGTATTGGTGACCACATATATGTATATAATGGTGTATTGCTGACCACGTATATGTATATAATGGTGTATTGGTGACCACATATATGTATATAATGGTGTATTGCTGACCACATATATGTATATAATGGTGTATTGCTGACCGCGTATATGTATATAATGGTGTATTGCTGACCACATATATGTATATAATGGTGTATTGGTGACCACATATATGTATATAATGGTGTATTGCTGACCACATAGATGTATATAATGGTGTATTGCTGACCACATATATGTATATAATGGTGTATTGCTGACCACATATATGTATATAATGGTGTATTGCTGACCACAATCATCCAGCAATAGATCTCAATAACAATGATCTGTTGCTGTAGGGAGAGGTTGGACAGAGCTGTAACGGCTTTGCTGTGACCTCACTGGTGACATCACTACTTTCCCAATGTGACCACAATGCAGAAGCATGCCCCTTGCACTACAGCACAGCTGATTGGCTCCTACCTCCAGATGCCAGGCCCCACCTACTTACACTGTACAGCAGGGGCGGACTGACAACTCATGAGGCTCCCGGGAAATAGGGGATCATGGGGCCCCTGTGTCCTCGTCTACACTCAAACCGCACCCAAAAAAGCCTATGAAAGGTACCAGGGGCATCTCATGGGGCCCTCTACTGACCCCGGGCCCTTGGGCAGCGCCCGAGTTCTAAAATGGTCAGTCCTCCCCTGCTGTACAGGTAACAATGTGTACATGAACTGTTACATTGTAACAACGATTAGTTGGTGTCTTCTCCATCTGCCCAGAGTTCATCTTTCAGCTCATATGAAGTTTTTCTCTCGGGTCGCCCTGATTTTTCTCGTTGATTCATTTCCCGGGAAGCTCCCATTATTTCTCCATCATTTGTGTAGGTAAAATGAATTACAAGCAGCAGACATCCGGGAGGATTTGAGTCCTCTGCGCTCACGCAGTAATTTGCCGGGTAAAAAAATGGCGGCTTATTGAGAAGAGTCCTCCTGATCGGCCGCGTCTCGGAGGGAGGCCCAGACATAAACTGTTTTAGGAATGATTGCCGGGGCCGCTGGGGCCCCGCTTGCTCATTACATTAAATCCACAGAATATGATCGTGTTTAGGATACTGCCGTAATGTGATAGAAGCTCGGCTGAAATTGTTTTATTTCTGCAAGCAAAAAAAATAAAAAAGGAAAATAAAGGAAAAAACGGAACACAATAGATGTATTCTCCGCTGTCTGCCGGTCCCTGGGGTGGGGGGGCTGATTAGCAGGCTGTTATTATTTATATAAGATCCAAGGCGGGGAGTCTGCTCAAGGGAAGGAGGATAAAAACAGAGATGGCGGGGAGTTTTAAAGAGAACCTGTCACCATATGGTGAATGAATGAGAACATTGAGGTCTACGGTATTCTAAGTCTGCGGGGTTATCTAGGATGGTGTTATATTTATGTCCTTTTTAGTTTTACTGAGGATGAGGAAGACGCCTGAAGTCCCGGTGCTGCCCTCACCACCGTTCTCCCGAGATTTCATCGGAATTTCCATAAGTGGACGCATTTGAAGTGGTGGGATACTCTATGCAGGATCCTAAAGCTACAAACCGCCAAGTTTAAGCGTCTCATGCCAACAGTTTACAGTGATTGTTGATGGGAATTCTAAATGCCAAAAAGCACAAAAAAGCGGCTCACCAGCCTAGTCTCTTATCAATGGCGCCATTTATTACAAAAAAAAGTAACAAACCATTACATAGTGAAAAGTATACGTTATGGTATGGATGGAAGGGTAAAGATCGCACCACCCGCAAGTCAGAAGAGGGGAGCGTGAGTCCAAAAGATTCCAGTGTCAGTCAATACAAGTGAAGGGATGGCCGCTGCTCAACTGACCAGAGGGCGTGGCCAGAATGGCGGCTCAGGCCATTCCTTAACATTGGACTCCTGGGGTCGGTTGAGCAGCGTCCATCCCTTCACTTGCAAACCATTATACTCACAAATGCAGATTATTATTTTATTTCATTTCAGGTACTTATATATCGCCGTCAATTTACACAGCGCTTTACATATACAGTGGGGCAAAAAAGTATTTAGTCCCCACCAATTGTACAAGTTCTCCCACTTACAGAGATGAGAGAGGCCTGTAATTGGCATCATAGGGAGACCTCAACTATGAGAGACAAAATGAGAAAACAAATCCAGACAATCACATTGGCTGATCTGGAAAGAATTTATTTGCAAATTATGGTGGAAAATAAGTATTTGGTGAATATGAAAAGTTCATGTCAATACTTTGTTATATATCCTTTGTTGGCAATGACAGAGGTCAGACGTTTCCTGGAAGTCCTCACAAGGTTTGCACACACTGGTGCTGGTATGTTGGCCCATCCTCCATGCAGATCTCCTCCTCCATGCAGATCTCCTCTAGAGCAGTGATGTTTTGGGGCTGTCGCTGGGCAAAACGGACTTTCAACTCCCTCCAAAGGTTTTCTATGGGGTTGAGATCTGGAGACTGGCTAGGCCACTCCAGGACCTTGAAATGCTTCTTACGAAGCCACTCCTTTGTTGCCCGGGCGGTATGTTTGGGATCATTGTCATGTTGGAAGACCCGGCCACGTTTTATCTTCAATGCCCTTGCTGATGGAAGGAGGTTTGCACTCAAAATCTCACGATACGTGGCCCCATTCATTCTGTCCTGTACATGTTATGCAACCACATAACACAAAACAATCCACAACCCCCACCCCACCTATCTCCTAGACATGTCTACACAATATTAGAACATTTCACCCTGCACCCCTAACAGGCACAGGGTGACTTACACATAAGAGGGATATGGGGAGCTGAGATAGGGGTCTCCCCACCTCTCCAAAGTGAGCTGTGTTCCATGCGCCCCCCCCCCCCCAAAGTCACTTCCGTCACAGTGACACAAGCTGCAGGGATTGGGATCTGGTGAGGCACTGCCATAGCTTTGCCATGGGAGGCTGAGGCTGCATGCTGCTGGAGGCTGCGGGCTGCTTCTTCTTTCACTTTGGTTAAGGTCAGTGCTTGAATCCGGTGGTTGTAGAAGAATGGTGGTGGTGGAGGGGCTGTTGTGGTGGGCGGCAGAGGTTGGTGTTGTGACCGATGGGGGTTCCTGTTGGGGGCACCCAATTATAGTGTTGCCTAGGACAGTACAAGAAATAAATACACCACTGGGTGCGTGTGGATTCTTCTATTTCTCAAAAAGTCCAGCATTAAGTTCTCCCCTCCAGAGTTCCTGGACCTCTTTGTCCCCATTTAGTTTATGAAGCTAATTGCATTCCAGTTCATTAAAACAAAAGGTGTGCAAAGTGTCACAGTTTGTTTCCTTTAGCCTGAGTAAAAAAGCCTGTCCCCCCGCCAGCATGCTCTCTGTGTGGAAGCAGTGGGCTCTCTACTGAAGTACAAGCAGACAAGGCCCTGGTTGGGTTACAGCCAGAGCTGACCAATCAGCTGGCCTTTCTATGTTGTAGCTAAGTCCCCTCTCTGTTCCCTTCCTGTGACAAGACAGTAAAAAGGGCAGAAACAGCCTGAAGAGGTCACCACGTTCTCCTCCCACCACTTCCCCTCTTCTCTGCTGTCAGCCAATATGGATCTGCCTAACAATATGGCGGTCATGACCTCCCAGTGGACCCCACTGGATGTGGTGAAGTTGTCACAAGTCCCGCTGGTTCCTTGGCCTGGCCGTGTTCTGTATTTCTGTTCATCATTGTTTCTCTGGCAGGAACATTCCATGATTACAGATGATTCACATAACATTCATTATGCGTCTGTTCCCATAATTCTCCGGTATTCAAGTTATCTGCATTATCTGTACTCTCTACAAGGAGAGTTTTCTCGGATCTAAAGGTTATTATTACTAATCAGTGTTCTGATATCATCATCCATGCTTAATCTCGCTTCATATCCAAGAATCGTGTTGAATAAACAAGATAACCACCCAATCAGCCGTGATCACCTCTTCCCACCATGATGGAGCATATTAAAGGATCGCTCCGCTATAAAAACAAATTGTACATGAAATCCTTACATCAACATTGAAACATCTACTGAATAATATTTAATGCCTTCCCATCCCTTGCTGGCAGTCCTTCAACTGGGTTCTAACGCCGGGAGGCAGGATGGACTTTCTGATCATGTGGTCACTGTGATTGGTTGTCGTAGTGGTCAGTGGGAAGAATGTCCCTTACATTGGTGGTCAGTGGGAAGAATGTCCCTTACATTGGGGGTCAGTGGGAAGAATGTCCCTTACATTGGGGGTCAGTGAGAAGAATGTCCCTTACAGTGGGGGTCAGTGGGAAGAATGTCCCTTACATTGGGGGTCAGTGGGAAGAATGTCCCTTACATTGGGGGTCAGTGAGAAGAATGTCCCTTACAGTGGGGGTCAGTGGGAAGAATGTCCCTTACATTGGGGGTCAGTGGGAAGAATGTCCCTTACATTGGGGGTCAGTGGGAAGAATGTCCCTTACATTGGTGGTCAGTAGGAAGAATGTCCCTTACATTGGTGGTCAGTAGGAAGAATGCCCCTTACATTGGTGGTCAGTAGGAAGAATGCGCCTTACATTGGGGGTCATTGGGAGAGGAATGTCCCTTACATTGGTGATCAGTGGGAAGAATGTCCCTTACATTGGGGGTCAGTGGGAAGAATGTCCCTTACATTGGGGATCAGTGGGAAGAATGTCCCTTACATTGGGTTTAGTGGGAAGAATGTCCCTTACATTGGGGGTCAGTGGGAAGAATGTCCCTTACATTGGGGATCAGTGGGAAGAATATCCCTTACATTGGTGGTCAGTGGGAAGAATGTCCCTTACATTGGTGGTCAGTGGGAAGAATGTCCCTTACATTGGTGATCAGTGGGAAGAATGTCCCTTACATTGGGGGTCAGTGGGAAGAATGTCCCTTACATTGGGGTCAGTGGGAAGAATGTCCCTTACATTGGGGGTCAGTGGGAAGAATGTCCCTTACATTGGGGTCAGTGGGGAGAATGTCCCTTACATTGGGGGTCAGTGAGAAGAATGTCCCTTACATTGGTGGTCAGTGGGAAGAATGTCCCTTACATTGGTGGTCAGTGGGAAGAATGTCCCTTACATTGGTGGTCAGTGGGAAGAATGTCCCTTACATTGGGGGTCAGTGGAAAGAATGCCCCTTACATTGGTGGTCAGTGGGAAGAAAGCTCCTTACATTGGAGGTCAGTGGGAAGAATGTCCCTTACATTGGGGGTCAGTGGGAAGAATGTCCCTTACATTGGTGATCAGTGGGAAGAATGTACCTTACATTGGGGGTCAGTGGAAAGGATTCTCATTACATTGGTGGTCAGTAAGTAGAATGCTCCTTACATTGGTGGTCAGTAAGTAGAATGTTCCTTACATTGGTGGTCAGTAGGAAGAACACCCCTTATATTAGAGGTCAGTGGGAAGAATGCTCTTTACATTGGTGGTCACTAGGAAGGACGCCCCTTATATTAGAAGCCAGTGGGAAGAATGATCCTTACATTGGTGATAAGTGGGAAGAATGTCCCTTACATTGGGGGTCAGTGGGAAGAATGTCTTTTACATTGGTGGTCAGAGGGAAGAATGTCCCTTACATTGGGGGGTCAGTGGGAAGAATGTCCCTTACATTGGGGGTCAGTGGGAAGAATGTCTTTTACATTGGTGGTCAGAGGGAAGAATGTCCCTTACATTTGTGGTCAGAATGCTTCTTACAGTAATGCTGCTTAGTGGTCAGTGGAAGGAATATTTACCTTACAGTCAATTGGTATAAGTGGTAAGTTATCATGTGGTCACTTATTACTCAAAGACCCCCAACAAACTCTGGACGAACTCTGGTAAGAAGACTTATCTAATGCCTTAGAATTAGAATTCAGGAGGGGAACCAGAGAAAGATCTGTAATGTGGGAAGATAATTTATAGACACAGCAGTGGAATGGTGTTTTCCAATCTCTTGGGTATTTAGAAGCCCCATTTGCAGTCAGATATCGCTCTCGGTTTTGTTCTTTTTTTCTTGCCATCTTCTCGGGTTTCTTTGAGACTGTCAATAAGATTTGGATTTTAAGCTACTTTCTATCAGACTTCATCTTCTGTCTATTTGAGTGTTTATGTACATGGGGAGTCTTCTTAAATTCTGCCTTTTTCATTTGATTACAGAGCTACACAAATGCATGCCTGTGAACCCAAACTGCAGCAAACTATCTCCATGTCAATGTAATGCAGGATCAGCTACATCCAAGGAAGGACGATGCCAAGCAGGCCAAACGCAGCTTTAGATCTGCCATCCACATTGCACCAACAAAGTGAATTTCGGTCTGCAGTCTGACATGCGCCTTTAAGTGTCCATGTCATTGGGCATTCTAGTCAAACGTTGTATTTCCCATTGGAACACCATGTGAATTGCTCAGGTAAAGTCAATGGGATTATATTGACCTGCATTTGATGTGTATTATGATAGGGAGTGGAGTCTTACTGGGTCACTCACGCTTGTTTTGTCCTTTGTTTGCAGATTCCTGGATGCAGTTTTAAAGAGACACATAGGACACGTGATGGTGTCTTCACATAGTCTTTTTCCCCTGGACATGTATAGTTACCCTACCATGCTCCATCGCTGTCTCAACAGTCAAATGTGCTCAGAGGGATGGGGATGAAGTCATAGCACCACACTTCCCCTCAATATGACAGTATGCAGGTCTTGTGATGGCCACCCAGGCCCATGCAGTGTCATATAGAGTAGGTCTCGTGCTCCCCAATGCTTGTAAGCCCTGCTCCATTGGTAAGAGTTCCAGCAGTGCAGGGGATTGGGTTGGGGTTGTCAAGAGAGAGTTTGGCAGGGTAAGTACACTGTATATACCAAGGCTGCTAGTAGCACCTCACCTATGACTTGTCACAGTGTTGCAGATTTTGGAAATACCAAGCAAGGGTGAACACTGGAATGGGCCGCCCTGAGAGGGTGGGCTGGGAGCAGAAGGATTACGAATGGGTGGGCAATGGTTTAAGGATATCTCTAGACCCCTTGCATCACCTTTCAATCTGCTGAACGACATATCAGATTGGATGTCGCTCCACTTCCTTAAACTGAACCTCTCCAAAACCGAGCTCCTAGTTTTCCCCCCAGCCCGCACACTAACCCCCACTGACATCTCCATCACGTCCAACAAATCCACCATCAGGCCCACCCCCCAAGCCAGAAGCCAGAGTACTTGGTGTCATTCTTGACTCCTATCTATCCTTCCTGCCCCAAGTCCAATCGCTAACAAACTCATGCAGACTCCACCACCGCAACATCGCCAAAATCCGCACGTTCCTAACCCCAGAAACCACTAAACAGCTCATCCACTCCCTCATCATATCACGACTGGACTACTGCAACTCCCTCCTCACTGGCCTGCCTCACCGCAGGCTATCCCCGCTTCAGTGGATCCTGAATACGGCTGCCAGACTCATTCACCTTACCAACCGCTCTGTTTCCGCCACTCCCCTCTGCCAATCCCTCCACTGGCCTCCACTCAGTGTCCTCCACCCCCCTCTGCCAATCCCTCCACTGGCTTCCGATTGCGCAACGGATCAAATTCAAATCCTAACACTGACGTACAAAGCCGTCCACCATACTGCCCCAAACTACATCACTGACCTAATATCCAAGTACCGCCCAACACGCACACTCCGCTCCTCACAAGACCTCCTTCTCTCTAGTTCCCTGGTCTCCTCCTCCCATGCCCGCCCCCAGGACTTCTCCAGGGCATCACCCATCCTCTGGAACTCCCTACCCCAATCCATCAGACTATCACCTACTCTCCTCTCCTTTAGGCACACCCTGAAAACCCATCTCTTCAGGGAAGCCTACCCCACCCCCTGCTAACTTGCCAACCTCCTCCACTCTTCCTACCACTCCATCCCCCACAGCTATCTCCTCCTGTACCACCATCCCCTCCCTCCTAGATTGTAAGCTCCAAGGAGCAGGGCCCTCAAACCCCTCTTGTATTGTATTGTATTGTTATTGTACTGTCGCATGTATTGTCTCCCATTGTAATGTACAGCGCTGAGCGAACTGTTGGCGCTTATAAATACTGTATAATAATAATAATGACATAGGGAGCCAGGAGAAAGTGGTTATAACTTGGGAAGACCTCGAGGGGGAGCAGACAGCGAGGCAAGGAATTTGGGCCACCTGCCCACCCTCTTGGTAAATATGTGGATATGGCTAGGATTAGAAGTGCATAGGTTTGGGGAAATGAGGTATTGGAGGAAGATGCGGGACGTATGGGGCATGTTGTACTTTTGTCACAGAAGTGGTGGGTCCTTGATGGTCCAAAAAAGTAAGATGGTTGGTGACGTTTGGATGGGTAGTTTAACCCTAATGGTAACAAATTTGTATGATTAAGTGGTGTTCATGAAGGAAGTAATTACTAAGGTTTATTCCAATGTCTGGTGTGTGCCAGCCAAGCTGGGTGTGAATGGCTGGTGGCTGGTATAACATGACATGACATTGGGTGGTGCTTCCCTGGCATTAGTGGTTGTTATTGCTCTGCCCCTCCAGCGCTCACTGGAGAGCTAGGCTGGAGAGGGGGCGGGAGCAGTTGGCTCAGGTTCTCAGCTGTGCTCTGAGAGGCTGATCCAGCTACCAATCTGGCATCTGGGTGGATCCTGACAATATTGTTCCAAAGACTGAAGCGGCTATGATTCTGGATCACAGGAGAGTATTAGTATGTGACCCACAAGGGAAGTATGATCAAAAAAGCTTTGGCTGTACTTCTCTTTAAAACTGCATGTATGTGAACACAAGGTGGAGAGCCCCCCACAAGCTCACCAAACATTAATTAACCGTGTAAAGTTCTATGACAAGGAACTGAGGGGAAACATGTGGGACAGTGCTACAACCTCTACCGTGATCCAAAAACTGCTCTAAATCCCGATGCTCTGACTGAAAGGACTCTGGAACTTCACTAATGCACAATACCACGGAGAACTGCTGGCACATCAGTCTAAATCTGCATAGCGGTTGTCCTTTATTATACCCAGTAGAACAAAGCCATAAAAATTCCAATGCATTTCGGCCTTTCAGGCCTTCATCATGGCTCAGTCATGATCAAAGCCTAAATGGCCGAAACGCGTTGGAATTTTTATGGCTTTGTTCTACTGTAAATAATAAAAGATACCCGCTTCTCAGATTTATACCAATGTGCCGGATTTTCTCCGTGGTAAGAAACTGAGGGGTCAACCACGCTGCTACATTGTGCTTCTTACTGCAGAGACTGAGCACAGCCATTCATTTTGCGTGGTTAGTGACAGGGTCCTGTCCACGGCAGAAGTTCTGGAAGATCTAGCATTTCAGCCAGTACTCTACATGGCCGCAGAAGTACACATCAGCCTCAGTCTGGTGCCAGACGGCCTTTATAAGGAGGCTCATCACTTCCTCAAGTTGCTGGATGATCTCTAGATCCCCATGCCCTGTTCTTGTGATTCTGACCTGTGATTTCCTGTTACCGCCTCGGCTTGCTCCTGGACCTGTCTACTCTGCTTTACCCCTGACCTGACCTTGGCTTGGCTTACGAATACTCTCTCTCTCTCTCTGTCTCTGTCTCTCTCTTCCTCTCGCTCCTCTGTGTATGACCTCGGCTATCCCATCTGACTACGACAGCTCTGATTCCCACCTGGTACCTGACCTTGGCTTGAACCAACTACCCAGTAAACATCTAAATCCTGGACGGGCTTACATACCATACACAGGCACCTCCTGTCTGCAGGCCTATCTCCGTGCACCAGCTGTGCTTCTCAGTGGACCACCAACCAGCACTCCTACAGGCGACCTGTGCCACTTTGGGCCAGACTCCCGCTGTCCCACTCTCAGGGGAGTCCGGAACTTAGCCGCAAGGGAAGCCCTCTCTCCATTGGCCTCCATCACCAGGTACGTGATCAGGGGTGGACTGACAACTCATGGGGCCCCTGGGCAATAGGGGATCATGGGGCCCCTGTGTCCTTCCCCAACCTCAAAAAAGCCTATGAAAAAGGTACCAGGGGCATCTCATGGGGCCCCCTACTGACCCCGGGCCTCGGGCAGTGCCTGAGTTTCCAAATGGTCAGTCCGTCCCTGTACATGATAGTTAGTAAGGTGAGAACCTTTGTCTAATTTTTGTTGCATTCTTTGGACCCCACTGAGAAGATTATCCCTTACTTCCTGTTGTGCAGATGAAATAAAATGTTTTATATGGATTTCAGTTCCACGTTTCCTTTGGGGAGCGCTCAATGTGGAGGTTTGAAGAAGCAATGTCCTTGATGAAAGGCTTGGCTATGTGTTTAGTAAACTCCGCTATGTATTCATCAGAAGTTGCTGGATTTCCATCTGACAATTTGCACAGAGAATGGTCGTAATTATATAATGTTGGTCTGATCGGAGATCTCCTCCTCTCGTTATGCAGATGTTTTTAATCCATGACAAAAGACGACTGATTGTTATCAGTGATGAGAGCCTTTGAAGTTGCTGGAATTTCATTGAGGAATTTGGCACTTTGGTGTTGCTTATTGTGTTTGCTTCCCTCCTACGCAAGAAAATGCAAACGCGTCTTTTACGTCCTACAATAATCGCGTTTGTTTGTTTGTTTAATGAAACTCCATTTGTGTCCCCCCAGCAGATCCGGGAAAATCTTTTCTCATCTGCTAATACATAATTACAAAGCAAATTATACTTACCTAGTTGTTCCTGAAGCCGAAGTCTTTCATTGAAATATTTATGTAATGAAATAAAAGGGGGAGGGGCTGCGGTTATCTTATCGCTGATTATTATTATTATTATACAGGAATTATATTGCGCCAACAGTTTGCGCAGCGCTGCACAAAATGAAGGTAGATGTTACAATACAATTTGGTACAAGAGGAAACAGAGGGTCCTGATCCTGGGAGCTTACAATCTAGGAGGAAGGGTTGACTGATAAAAAAGGTAATAGCTGTGGGGGAGGAGCTGATGGAGGAAATAAATGGCAGTTTACTAGGTAGAAGCAGGATAGGCTTCTTTAAAGAGAAAGGTTTTCAGGGAACGTCTAAAGGTGGATAGATTAGGAGACAGCCGGACAGATTACAGTAGGGAGTTCCATAGGATGGGAGAAGCTCAGGAGAAGTCCTGGAGGCAAGCATGGGAGGAGGTGACACGGGAACTAGAGAGCAGAAGGTCTTGGGAGGATCGAAGAGAGCGGTTTGGTTGATATTTTGAGACCAGGTTGGTGATGTAGCTGGGGGCAGAGCTGTGGATGTCTTTGTAAGTTGTTGTTAGTATTTTGAATTTTATTCGTTGGGTGAGTGGAAGCCAGTGGAGGGATTGGCAGAGAGGGGTGGAGGACACTGAAAGGAGGCCAGTGGAAAGATTGGCAGAGAGGGGTGGAGGCACTGAGTGGAGGTCAGTGAAGGGATTGGCAGAGAGGGGTGGAGGACACTGAATGGAGGCCAGTGGAGGGATTGGCAGAGAGGGGTGGAGGACACTGAAAGGAGGCCAGTGGAAAGAATGGCAGAGAGGGGTGGAGGCACTGAGTGGAGGTCAGTGAAGGGATTGGCAGAGAGGGGTGGAGGACACTGAATGGAGGCCAGTGGAGGGATTGGCAGAGAGGGATGGAGGACACTGAAAGGAGGCCAGTGGAGGGATTGGCAGAAAGGGGTGGAGGACACTGAATGGAGGCCAGTGGAGGGATCGGCAGAGAGGGGTGGAGGACACTGAATGGAGGCCAGTGGAGGGATTGGCAGAGAGGGGTGGAGGACACTGAATGGAGGCCAGTGGAGGGATTGGCAGAGAAAGGTGGAGGACATTGAATGGAGGCCAGTGGAGGGATTGATTTTATTACATATTTATTACAAATTTATTGTATTATCTGTTAAAGTGAAATCCCATTTATTGTTGATTCGGATCAACTTTATGTTCTGAAGCAATCTGCAGGTTTATTGCTTCTGAATTTTCTAAAGCCTTTCGGACATGGGGGCTCAGTTGGAGGGTGTTCCCATCATTATCATCCTCCTTCACAAGTTGGTTCCTCATCCCCTTCTTCACACTTCGGTCCCACCGTTCTGCTCTTCCTCCACAATCTAGGCTTTGAACATCTATTCCTCCATAACCACAATGCTTTGCTCTCTTCTATAATCCGGCGTTGCTAACCCTTCTGTTGCTCTCCTCCATTATTCTTAGTACCTGAAATTTCTCTCAAGTCTACAAGATGGTATATTTGCCCTCTTGACTCCCTCTCACTGCACTTCTTCCCCTCTCTTCCCAACTCCAGTCTCTGAATCCGGTCTCCAGTTACTTCCTCTACCTCTAGAAATGTGATCTTGTTGCCTCATCTTTCCTCCTTCACAATTTGATCTTGCTTGCTCTTCCCTTTCAATACAGTCCCACTGTTCTTCTCTCCAACCAATGTTTAAGAACAATTTCCTCCATAATCACACCCTAATGCTTCTCTCGCTCTCTCCTAGTTTATTACCTCTTCTCTTGCCCTCCCCTATAATTCTTATCTGCAATCTCTTCCCACTTCACTCCACAATTTGTTCTTGTTGCCCTCTCAACCCCCTCTCCACAATCCCACAATCTGGTCCCACTGCTCTTCTCCCCCTCTCTAGCAAACTCCAGTCTCCGCACTCTCTGCCTCCTCTCTTTCCTTCCTCTACAGCAGGGGTGTCAAACTGGTGGCCCTCCAGCTGTTGCGAAACTACAAGTCCCATCATGCCTCTACCTTTGGGACTCATGCTTGTAACTGTCAATCTTGCAATGCCTCATGGGACTTGTAGTTTAGCAACAGCTGGAGGACCGTCAGTTTGACTCCCATACTCTTCAGTCTTGTCTCATTCTATTCTCTCCTCCACCCTCCTCACTCCAGGATCTGGTCTCCTTACCTTGTATCCTGTTATCTGCTACAATCACATTGTACTCCCTCATGTCCTCCACTATCCAGGCATTCTGCTACTCCCCCCCCCACACACACACACTTTCCAATATTGTCCCACTGCCTCTTCAGTTCATGCTGAGATGTATTTAGGATCTTGCCCCTTCTGTCTTTAATGGCCAACAAGAGAATCCTTTAAGTCCCACTGAGTTTTGGCTGGCCTGCCATATACACTCACTGGCCACTTTATTCGGTCCACCTTGCTAGTACCGAGTTGGACCTCTTTTTGCCTTCAGAACTGCCTTCATTCTTCATGGCATAGCTTCAACAAGGTGTTGGAAACATTCCTCAGAGATTTTGCTCCATATTGACGTGATAGTATCATGCAGTTGCTGCAGATTTGTCATCTGCACATCCATGATGGGAATCTCCCATTCCACCACATCCCAAAGGTGCTTTATTGGATGGAGATCTGGTGACTGTGGAGGCCATTGGAGTCCAGTGACCTCATTGTCATGTTCCAGAAACCAGTTGGAGATGATTTGAGCTTTGTGACATGGAGCATTATCCTGCTGGGAGGAGCATTCAGAAGATGGGGACACTGGAGTCATAAATTATTATTATGGATGGACATGGTCAGCAACAATACTCAGGTAGGCCGTGGCATTTAAATGATGCTCAGTTGGAACTAAGGGGCCCAAAGTGTGCCAAGAAAACCTCCCCCACACAATTACACCACCAACAGCAGCCTGAACCATTGATACAAGGCAGGATGGATCCACCACACCATGACACCACCTCCACCAGCCTGAACCATTGATACAAGGCAGGATGGATCCACCACACCATGACACAACCTCCACCAGCCTGAACCATTGATACAAGGCAGGATGGATCCATGCTTTCCTGTTGCTTACACCAAATTCTGACCCTACCATCTGAATGTCGCAGCAACCAGTCCGCCTATTCTCCTCTGACTTCTGATATCAATAAGGCATTTTCCTCCACACAACTGCCGCTCACTGGATATTTTCTCTTTTTTGGACCATTCTCTGTAAACCCTAGAGATGGTTGTGCGTGAAAATCCCAGTAGATCAGCAGTTTTTGAAATCCTCAGACAAGCCCGTCTGGCACCCACTACTATGCCACATTCAAAGTCACCTAAATCCCCTTTCTTCCACATTTTGATGCTCGGTTTGAACTAGAGTATATCATCTTCACCACGTCTAGATGCCTAAATGTATTGAGTTGTGGTCATTTGATTGGCTTATTAGCAATTTCTGTTATTAAGCAATTGAACAGGTGGACCTAATATTATTATTATACAGTATTTATAAAGCGCCAATAGTTCGCTCAGCTAATAAAAGGCCAGTGAGTGTATGCCCCAGAGCATAGTTGCTTTTGCTGCCTTATTATCATTGACTGGTTTTTTTTGGGTCCGTATTCTTTGTAGACGAACATATTTGTGGCTATATCGATTAATGTATTTTTATATTCACAGAGATCACCAGTTACCCTGGATTCACACTTGCATTTGCATGTGATTTTGGAGTGTTTTTTCTTGTTTGCACTTGTTTTTCCAAGTATTTTTAGGCATGGGTATATTGTTTAGCCAATGAAAAGCCAGCTTCCAGGAGGGGGATCCTGCCGTTAGGCTCAAAATGATAAAAAATATGAATGTTATGCCTGTTTTGAAGACACTTCCACTGAAGTCTACTGGGACCATAAAATGGCAGATACTGCCCAAGGAAACGCGTGTCTATTTGAAAGCGAAGTCAGGATGATCTCCATCATCAATCAGCAAAATTTGTTGACCCACCACCCTTAGCCCCCTATCACACCTGAGCAACTTGATGTGCGTTTTCAGAAGAACTTCAACACTCAACACCAGATTTCCAGTGGTGGTTGGGCTGAAGCTGGTGCCCGGTATGTGATACCCTCTCCTCCGGTGTGATGAGGGTGCTGGCCGACGCTGGTCTGTGCCTTTCCCTGGTTGCCATCGCCCTCCTGGAGTTGCCTCTCAGCACCGGTCACTGGTGTGAGAGAACACTTGGAGACACTGGGAAGGGGGAAGAGGAGCAATTGAGAATACACGTACAGTCCAGGCCAGGACCTACTCCTCTGAGGGGAAAAATCACGGACTGTTCAGAGAGGACAGCCACTGTCCAGAGAAGTCCTTCTGATCTCCAATGTGGGGGAGGTGTCACACTGGGAATACCAGCACCGGGAGATCCCCTTTCCCCGCCTGTACATGGTCATGAACAGCCACTGCACCCACCGCTTCATGTCCACTGTCTCTTGGCTCTGGAGGAGATGTCACAGTAGGGGAGGGGGTCAGATTTTTTTTTTGTGTTGCCTAGGGCAGCAAAAATTCTAAATACCTCCCTGAGTTGGATGCCTCCTTCTAGTATCCTCCAGACACCTCTCCAGTGAATTCTTTGGAGCAAATCCCTCTAAAAGAAGTCCCTCAGTCAGCTCTAGCAACGTCTCATACAGCCATGTGATTTTGGTAAGATTTCTTGATTTCATATATTTGTAGCACTCTCCTAGGTACCTAGGGGGAGCTAAGTTAATTTTTTTTTAGAAGGAGGATGAATAGCAAATGGGAGAAATAGTCAGAGGGTTGGAAGGTTCTGCAGATCAGCTCTCTGGAACTTTCCCTGATCTAGAGACTTGGAGATGTCTCTAGAATTCAGTGGGTGGGGGTGAGCAGCAGCTGGTCTGCACTGTCAAAGGATCCTGGTCAATCCCCAAGCAGGAGGCTTGGCATGGGGTCAGGACAGCCCTTACGAGTGATCGAGCCTTCTTAGCAGCAGGAGAGTTCGGTTGGTAGATGAACTGGGGAGGATGGTGTGTGGAGCCTGTGAGGGGGTGCAGGAGAGGGGCCTACCAACTGGTGGAGAAGGTGGAAGGAAGGATCTCTCAGCCTCATCATCCTCTGAGAGAGGACAGCCTGGGAAACAGGGAAGGAGCCAGACCAGTGTGAGGCCTGAAGGCAGCCACCAACCCACAAGCTTGCAGGAGAGACTGTAGTGAGTAACCCTACACCCCCAGGGCCAGATAAGGGAAAAGGACATTTGGGTGGGAAACCTGACTAGCCCCCATTTGGGACTTTTTTCATCTAAAGTGGCAGCTTCTAGGTTCCCTTGCCCAGGGATTCCCTGAGGCAGCAGGGGGAAGAGGAGATGTCATCTGGGATCTGAAGTGGTACACAAGGAGAAGCTGGAGAGCTTTCCAAGAAGAGAAAATCCTTCTGAGTACTTGTACATAGTTTCAGGAAGTTGTCCTCAGTTTTACAGTTCCTTGGATATCCCATGTATTCCTCCTCCTCATCTCAGTTTCAATCCCCTAATAAAATCCAAAAAACAGGTTCAAGGACTGTTTACTGTCTCTGGAGTGCAAGTCTGGAAGGAAATGCATGTTTCCTGGCTGTGAAGGACCTTTAAGGGGACCCAAATCTCTAATGAATCCTACGAGGGTAGTGCTACATACTACATATTATTCAATGTGTTTTCTTTGTACCTTATGGGGTGGTTAATTAATACATTTTTTGCATCTTGTTATAGGGGGGTTGAGCTGTTATGGGGAAAAAAGCTATAATTGCTAGTTGGTGAAAAGTAAATATAATACTGATTTTGCCAAACCACACTTGTTTAATAGGTTAGCATATTGTCTCTTTGTGTGACCTGCTAAATATGTTGATGTAGTTTATGTGATGGAACAAGCATTCTCTGCTACGCTGTGCTGGTTGCCTAATTAGCCCTTGCTATAATGACATTCCTTCGTACTTAGTTCTCGCTGTTCTGTATAGGTGCCTCCTTTAGAGAAAAGATTTTCTTGGTCTCTCAGAGTCTAACAAGTCTTGTTGTTCCACAAAAGACATTATTGGAAGATGTATTGTACTTCATCCTTCAAAACTTTGCAATCCCTTGTTTAATATATACAGAAAGTGTGTGGTAAAACCACACTTCCATATCATCATAAACACCAATCACTGTGGTGGCATGGAACTAAAGTTTCCAGTCCTTCCATAACCTGCATGTTGGGCCATAATGTTTACCTAAGTCACCTTGAAGGTCCATGGCAGACGTTTTACTGGCCGAAAAGGTCCTGGAGGAGGACAAGGTTTCAAAAAGATCATGGGTCAGGATCAAGGTTCTGGAAGCTAACAGCATTGGCAGAATCTGACAGGCTCGCTGTAAAGGAGAACATCCATGTCAGAAACAAGGAGGTTGCCGTTGCTGAGGTCTCCTCATGTTGCTTGATGCCTGGCTGTTATGCTGTTGCTTCAGTAGGTTGTGTCATTGATTTCTAACAAGCAGATAAGAACACATTGGTCTCTCCCCTGTATCCCAGCCCAACACAAACACTGGTCTCTTCCCTGTATCCACCCCAACATACACTATATTGCCAAAAGTATTGGACCCGCCCTCCCAATCATGTGATTCAGGTGTTCCAATCCCTTCCATGGCCACAGGAATATACAATCAAGCACCTAGGCATGCAGATTGCTTCTACAAACATTTGTGAAAGAATGGGTCGCTCTCAGGAGTTCAGTGAATCCAAGCGTGGTCCCGTGATAGGTGGCCACCTGGGCAATAAGTCCATCCGTGACATTTACTAAATATTCCACGCTCAACTGTTAGTGGGTTTACTACAAAGTGGAAGCAACTGGGAACAGCAGCAACTCAGCCACCAAGTGGTAGGCCACGTAACATGACAGAGCGGGGTCAGCACATGCTGAGAGCTTCATGGAATGGGTTTCCATGGCCGAGCAGCTGCATCCAAGCCTTCCATCACCAAGTGCAATGCAAAGCATCGGATGCTGTGGCATAAAACATGCTGACACTGAGCCGTCCAGTTTGGTGGAGGGGGGATTATGGTGTGGGGGTGTTTTTCAGGGGTTGGGCTTGGGCCCTTAGTTCCAGTGAAGGAAACTCTTAAGGCGTCAGCATACCAAGACATTTTGAACAATTTTATGCTCTCAACTTTGTGGGAAGAGTTTGGTGATGGCCCCTTCCTGTTCCAACATGACTGCACACCAGTGCACAAAGCAAGGTCCATAAAGACATGGAGGAGCCAGTTTGGGGTGGAGGAACTTGACTGGCCTTCACAGAGTCCTGACCTCAACCCCATAGAACACCTATGGGATGAATTAGAAAATCACAAATGCACTTCTGGAAGAATGGTCAAACATTCCCATAGACACACTCCTAAACCTTGTGGACAGCCTTCCCAGAATAGTTGAAGCTGTTATAGCTGCAAAGGGTGGGGCCAACTCAATATTGAACCCCACGGACTAAGACTGGGATGCTATTAAAGTTCAGGAGTCCCAATACTTTTGGCAGTATAGTGTATGTATTGGTCTCTCCCCTATATCTACCCTCCACACATATACACACACCCTTGTCTCTCCCCTGTATCCCATCTACAAAAAGTCTTTCTTCTGCTTTCTGACTCCTGATAGTTATTTTCCAGTGTATGAGCATTAATTATTCAGTAATCAGCCATCATGAATCCATTACGAGTGAAACTCACTGAGGCACCAACCGGCCTTTGGTCAATGCTACCCCTGAGCCATTAACTTTTACTCTTTTTATGTGGTGAGATACTTTATCAATGACCTTCAATAGTGTTTTCACCAAGGCTAGTGTCTCTAAAGACAATTTCAATTTTCAATATTCAATTGAGATGTCCAGTTCCCCTGTCCTATTGACTTGTCACTTCTGAGCTGCAGACCAAAGCCCAATGAGTTATCAGCAATTCAGTTAAGTCGAATGAGGACTCATATTGGATGTATGAGATCCTCGGAGAGTGGAGAGTGGAAGGTCTTCAGACAGTGGAGAATGGAAGGTGCTCAGAGAGTAGAAGGTTCTTAATGAATGGTGAGTAGAAAGTCCTCAGAGAGTGGAGAATAGAAAGTTCTCATAGAGTGGAGAATGGAAGGTCCTCAGAGAGTGGAGAATGGAAGGTCCTCAGAGAGTGGAAGGTCTTTAGAGAGTAGAAAATGGAAGGTCCTCAGAGAGTGGAGAATGGAAGGTACTCAAGGAGTAGAGAATAGAAGGTCCTCAGAGAGTGGAATTTTCTCAAATATTGGAGAGAGTGGAGAATGGAGGGTCCTCAGGGAGAGTAGAATTTAAGGTCCTCAGAGAGTATGGAATGATAGATCCTCAATGAATGGAGAGTGGAAGGTTTTAAGAGAGTGGAGAATGAAAGGTCCTCAGAGAGTAAAGAATGGAAGGTCCTCAGAGAGTGTAGAATGGAAGGTTCTCAATGAATGGAGAATGGAAGGTCTTTAGAGAGTGGAGAGTGGAAGGTCCTCAGAGACTGAAGAATGAAAGTTCCTCAGAGAGTGGAATGTTCTCAAATATTGGAGAAAAGAAGGTTCTCAATGAATGGAGAGTGGAAGGTACTCAAAGAGTACAGAATGGAAGGTGCTCAGAGAGTGGAGAGTAGAAGGTTCTCAATAAACGGAAAGTGGAAGGTCCTCAGAGAGTCGAGAATGGAAGGTTCTCAATGAATGGAGAGTGGAAAGTCATCAGAGAATGGAAAATGAAAGGTCCTCAAAAAGTGGAGAGTTGAAGGTCCTCAGAGAGTGCAGAATGAAGGGTCCTCAGAAAGTGGAGAATAGAAGGTCCTCAGACGGTGGAGGATGGAGGGTCCTCAGAATTTAAGATTCGAAGATAGTAAAGAATGTAAGGTGCTTTATAACAGTGTTTATCAATCTTTTTTCAGTCAATGCACTCTTTAAAATTATGGACATTCTCAAGGCACCCTCTACAATTATGGACATTCTCAAGGCACCATCTACAATTATGGACATTCTCAAGGCACCTGTCACGAATGGACTCGCCAATGGTGGTGGGACTCATCTGCCATGTGGGCTGCAGTACCAGGGCTGGCCAGCGGGTGCTCTCAGCAACCAGAAGCTCACTCCTGCAGTCAGCCATCACCTGAGGCTGATTGCAGGAGGTGTATTTAAGAAATGGCCAGACCTGCAGTCAGTGCCTTGGTGTATGTTTCCCATGAGCCCCTGTACCTGCATCCTGTCTGCTTCCTGCCTAATTCCTGATTCTGCTTTGATCCTGACTCTGAATGAACTCTGCCTGTCCTGACCCCGGCTATTCCTGACCACTCTCCAGCCTGCTCCTTTGGTACCTTGCCTGCCTGATTGTTCCTGACCCGGCCCATCTGACTACGCTCTGCCTGCTCCTTTGTGTCTTGTCTGCCCTATGGTTCCTGACCCGGCCCGCCTGACCACTCCACCTCACCAGCCCTGACTGCTCTTGTCTGTGTACATTCCGTTATCAGTTGGAAGTTTGGTTTTGTTATATTGTGCGTGTTATATTTGTGTATAACCTTTAATAAATTATATTGTTACACCATACTTGAGCCTGCGTTTCCCTGTGTCAGTTCACACATCTCTGGTCTCACCGGGAGCCTTGACAGCACCATCTACAATTATGGACAGTCTTGAGGCAGCCCATTCTAAAATGTAAAAAAACTATTCTACTACATAATGCAATAACATCCATACACATAGGACACCCAAAATTATAGGTGATTTGTTCTTCCAAAGCAAATATACTTTTGCACACTGGTACTGATTAGTATTCCAATGTTTCTCTTTCCATAAGTTTTTCTCCATCACTCAGCTATTGTGATACCAGCTCTAAGGGAGAGGGGCAGGGGAGGGTCAAACAAGAATGCTGTTGTCATTGTTTGTTGGGATGCTGGCGACTAGAAGGTCATAATGGTGCACAATGAAAGCCTGTGGCGTGGCTTTGTGTAACTAAAAGACAGGCTTGATCCACCTCTGGCTTGTATACAATTTTTGGCAATTTTAAGTCATTTTGCCAAAGCTCAAGGAATCCCAGGGTGCCTGGGAACCCTGGTTGAAAAAGGCTGCTTTATAAAATAGAGAATGGAAGGTTATTAATGAATGGAGAGTGGATGGTCTTCAGAGAGTGGAGAATGGAAGGTCCTCAGAGAGCTAAAAATGAATGCCCTCAGAAAGTGAGGAATGATGGATCCTCAGTGAATGGAGAGTGGAAGGTTTAATGAAAGTCAAGGATGAAAGGTCCTCAGAGAGTAGAGAATAGAAGGTTTTCAATGATTGGAGAGCGGAAGGTGCTCAGAGAATGGAAAATGGAAGGTCCACAATAATTGGAGAGTGGAAGGTGCTCATAGACTGGAGAATAGAAGGTTCTCAATGATTGGAGAGTGGAAGGTGCTCATAGAGTGGAGAATGGAAGATCCTCAGAGAGTGGAGAGTGGAAGATCCTCAGAGAGTGGAGAGTGGAAGGTTCTAAATGAGTGGAGAGTGGAAGGTTCTCCATGAGTGGAGAGTGGAAGGTTCTCAATGAGTGAAGAGTAGAAGGTTCTCAATGAGTGGAGAGCGGAAGATCCTCAGAGAGTGGAGAGTGGAAGATCCTCAGAGTGGAGAGTGGAAGGTTCTAAATGAGTGGAGAGTGGAAGGTTCTCAATGAGTGAAGAGTACAAGGTTCTCAATGAGTGGAGAGCGGAAGGTGCTCAGAGAGCGGAAGGTGCTCAGAGATTGGAGAATGGAAGGTTCTCAGCAAGTGGAGAATGGAAGGTCCTCAGCGAATGTACAATAGAAGGTCCTCGGAGAGTGGAGAGTATAAATTATTTTGAGAGTGGAGAATGGAAGGTCCTCAGAAAGTGAAGAATGGAAGATCCTCAGACAATGGAAGAGTTAACTGTGGATTGCCATTCTACCTGATGGTGAACCTTTCCCCTCAGACAAACGGATAAAGGGTTTGGAAAGTAAATGGGTCATCCTGAATCCTTATCTGGACTTGGTAAAGTACAAATTTGTACAATAAATCATGATTGTCATGAATGGCATGACCCATAGCCTTTTGGGTGTACTATGTTATCGAGGCATTACTGCACCCTATTTACACTAGAATAATATAACTATAAAGCTTGGTACACTTGCCTTTCCAAAACTCTGTATGGGTTAAGAATTCCCCCATGGAAGCAGAACTGATGATGTCACAGCAGCTCACTCAACTGCAACCTCCTTTCCTTACATTACAGTGGGAGGTGGTTGTGGGGGGGGGGGGGGGGTTGGTGGAAAAATTTTAAATTATAATAAAGTACCAATGAGAACAAAGAACATATTTTACGCTTGTAGCCCATAGCTGAAAGTATCAGTGCTGGGATTTAATAATCCTTTTACCTCCCGATCAATAATGGTCCAGGCTTCTCCGTCTGCCATACTGATACTTTGTGGGAGGCCAGCTTAATATATAAAGAAATCAATTTATGAAGACGTCTTTAAATACAGCCTCCACTGCCCCAGGTGCCGTAATATATTACCAGCACACCAGTCCAAGGATCTCTTTGGAAATATTAATAGCTTTATAGCCTGTGGCCAGTATCTTTTTAACTCTATTTCACCAATTAATATTCCCAGTCTCAGCAGTAATGGGCCTGATCTACCAGAGTGAATTTTTCATGGGGCGCGTCAAGCCTTAAATTAAGCCGACTTTACTTCCCTTATAACTAAGTGCTGGGAACGATTATTCATGTTTTCCTACAAGTGGCCAAGCAGGTGCTTTATAATGAAATGGTATTAATCCTAAACCTCATTAACAGCCCACAAAGCATAATGAAATTAGTATCATTTTAATGATGTCCCCTTCGAAGACCTTTGAGTTTTAGATCGTCTGTAATCTCAAACCTATCACCAGCCAAGGGAAGGCATTGTTTCCTTCTGCACAATGCAAGATGAGACTTTAAAGCAGATTGTGAAGCCAATCACCAAGGTAATTTCCAAAGTCATTTTCAATCTTCTTGAGTCTGCAGCTGTCATTAAAAGAGCGCCTGTCCATGCTGCTATGGAGGTCCTTGTTCAGGACCTTCCTGTTATGGAGTGACAACTGTCTACCATTTGTGCTCCAGCATTGTCACCTTGATACATGTGCCCCTGGTTTAGCCTACAAGCTGCCATGTTGACACACATGGTGGTGGTGGTATGACTACCATTGTTGTTATCAGGAAGCCTGTCCAGAGCAATGGTGACCAGGTTGTAGGCAGGTGCCTACTTTTGGGGTGCACGCAAAATATATGTTTCCGATCGCACCGCACACAAATTGCATGTGCGGTGCAGTTCCTGTGCGAATCACATGCAATATACCACACTGCATATATGTGAACCCGGGCTAAATGCCACCAAAAGAAAGCTCTATGTATGTGAAAAAAAATTATAAAAATGTCATATGGGTACTGTGTTGCATGACCGCGCAATTGTCATTCAAAGTGTGACAGCGCTGAAAGCTGAAAATTGGCCTGGGCAGGAAGGAGGTAGAAATGCCCAGTAGGCAGGACGGGGGTAGAAGTGCCCGGTAGGCAGGACGGGGGTAGAAGCGCCCGGTAGGCAGGAAGGGGGTAGAAGCGCCCAGTAGGCAGGAAGGGGGTAGAAGTGCCCTGTAGGCAGGAAGGGGGTAGAGGTGTCCTGTAGGCAGGAAGGGGGTATAAGCGCCCGGTAGGCAGGAAGGGGGTAGAAGCGCCCGGTAGGCAGGAAGGGGGTAGAAGTGCCCTGTAGGCAGGAAGGGGGTAGAAGTGTCCTGTAGGCAGGAAGGGGGTATAAGCGCCCGGTAGGCAGGAAGGGGGTAGAAGCGCCCGGTAGGCAGGAAGGGGGTAGAAGCATCCGGTAGGCAGGAAGGGGGTAGAAGTGCCCGGTAGGCAGGAAGGGGGTAGAAGTGTCCGGTAGGCAGGAACGGGGTAGAAGTGCCCGGTAGGCAGGAAGGGGGTAGAAGTGTCCGGTAGGCAGGAAGGGGGTAGAAGTGCCCGGTAGGCAGGAAGGGGGTAGAAGTGTCCGGTAGGCAGGAACGGGGTAGAAGTGCCCTGTGGGCAGGAAGGGGGTAGAAGTGCCCGGTAGGCAGGAAGGGGGTAGAAATGCCCTGTAGGCAGGAAGGGGGTAGAAGTGCCCGGTAGGCAGGAAGGGGGTAGAAATGCCCGGTAGGCAAGTAGGTTAAAAATCAACAGCTACAGGATTTGCAGCTGCTGTGTTTTGAATTTTTTGGTGGGAGCTCAGCACAGCATGTCACCAGGAAGAGTGTGAGAGAAGAACAGAGTATCAGAAAGTCCATGCTTAATATTAATGAGAAGCCTCCAATATGTCTCTGGGAGTGAGGTGGCATGAAAGCTGGGCAGGAGGAGTGGGATACGGGCTCTGCTATGTCCCCCCAGAATGGTCAACCATGCTAGGAAGTCCAAGTCCAAGTTGCTGTGAAGAGAACAATGCACCAAGAGGTGTGCTTGCTTGGAGTTCCACCTTCATCCAGATTTTTATGACCACAGCCTCAGCCGGCTTAGTTGAGCATAAGCAAGTGAAGTTTTCTTCGTCACCCATTAGGGCGCCTTAAGCCCCACCCACAATCTGACATCAAAGCGAAGTGGGGTGGAAAAAAAAATGATGACGCACTTCACTTTAGAAAATTTAATTTCATCCTGTTAGGGGTTTAAAAAAAATGTGGCTTTGGAATTTGTATAGGATGAGGGCCCTGAAGTGGAATGCCGATGAATGTGTCGCACATACGATTTTATCGTTCATTGAATACCCCGAGATAATCGATAAATCATAAGGTATTACCTGTGATACCGGTCTACAGATCTGATTTGGGATGGAGACTGATTGGATTGGTCACTAGTCGTAGGTAGGTGTGAGCAATGAGGAGAGAATCACTTTCACTGGGTTGTGCCCAATGGTGGAGGTCCCTCTTGGGCGCTCAGACTGCTACGTTTCTGGTACAGCCACGAGGTCGTTTCAGCAAGAAGACTTGGGTGGGGAGGAAGGAGCACCCAGACTCTGAATCACCCTCAGCTGGCATTCTGTCAAAATCCAGCAATCCTTTGGGGAACCACTCCCACCCAAGAGTAAGCAGCAACAGCCCTGAAGAAGGGGGAGTCCATTCCCCCCGAAACACGTTTTCGGTAAACATATGGTGAGGGGTATGTTCTGGTGTTCATGGACGTGATTGGGTCACTTTACAGCCGCTTAAATCACTTCCATCAGAAAGCCAACAATTGTCTTGACAAGCGCACGCACTGGCTGCTGTAAAGGTTGCCATGGTGGTAGTAAAAGGGTTAAACCCTCATCAATAAGTCAATGATCTTCTAGCTGCACTTTCTGAATCATTTTTCAAACATTGTTTCCAAATTAGTTTTTTACCTTTCCGAAACTTGACGGCTGCTGTCTCCTTCTCTGCTTCCCTGAACTTCTGGCTGAGAATTGACATCTCAACCCCGTGACATGGGGACTACATGTCCCATCATCCCTTGCTCATTTCTCCTACAGCGCGTGCAATCTTTGCCTACAAAGAGTCTTACAGGTCCCTCCTCCTTCACATGCACAGGTAGCGCTCCCTCCCCCAGGAGCCTGCAGTTTTAGGGTTCCGCAGGTGCCCCACAGCCAGGCACACAGTTGTAGTCACTCCTTTGGCCCAATGAGCAGTCTAGGGGTATGCTTTATTGTAGAATGTGAACTTGGTTAGGTTCAGGATAACTGTGGGATACTCCGGTAACTTTTAGTGGCAACTGGAGGACACAGATCTTCCTTTTTTCCATCCTGGGTGAGGGCAAACCTTATTTAAGCCCCTGGCCCCCTGATTTGGTGCGAACGGCTAGAGCAAGGACAGGTTGTCCCCTGTTAGGGACAGCACTCAGCGGCAGGGAAGGTTTCCGGAGGAGTAGGGAAAGAGCACGGACTGCGACTTCCTCTTTGGAGAAGCTTCCATATTGGGTTGGACAAGCCAGGACGCACTCCCACTCCTCACTGCAGACGCAGTCAGCATCGCTCTAAACTACAGGACAAGTGCTTTGAGTTTTGTAAGTGGTTCCGGATGGCTATGCTCTCCCAAGGGACCTAGTTGCACTCCACGCAACAGACCACGCTGACCACTGCTCACATGCTAATCATTTTGCAGTATCACATGTCCCAACCCCCCCCTGTTAAAATTTCTTCAGGCAATAGATCTTAAAAGACATTCCCTCGATTGAGTTATTGGAGACGTTGTGAATGGAATTTTTGGTGATGGGCAACCTCTGTACCTTTAGGGAAGAACCAGTTAATACCAAAGACCCCTACGGGGGTAGCGCAACATGTGCAAAGACACAGCATATCTGTATCTTCCATAGACTGTTTGGAGCCACACCCTGCTGCCCATCCCTACTCTCTCTGTCAAACTCAGTTATTGGCTTGTGCTCTGTTTTCTTGGATCCTTGTCAACGTCCATCACTTCAGGACCCCCCTTTGGCAAAGAACCTTGTTGATGAGGACAAGGGACTCTTCCCTACAACCCTGGTCAGGTGGAGGGCTTTTTGGAATTGGGAGACCCCCTTTTACATAAGAGGGCTCCCACATATTGCCCTTACCCCTATGTAAATGAATAAGGGGTACATAATACCCCTACTCATTCACAAAAAAAGGAGTAAAAAGCTAAAAAATTAAGTAAAAAAAAAACAAAAACATACAGCTTTTGACAAATCCTTTTAAAAAAAGACAAAAATGTCCAACATAGTGCATCACCATCAATCACAAAGTCCAGAAATGTAGATTTAAGTCAATCATGATGTCCATGGATAGAGAAAAACACCACCAGCTGACCAGCAAACATTTGGTCAGAGTTCATGTTTGGAGCAAACCTTCACCTCATGCCTAGCAGTCCCATGTTAGCACAGTCCAGGGGCGGGCTGACCATTTGGAAACTCGGGCACTGCTTGAGAGCCCGGGGTCAGTAGGGGGCCCCATGAGATGCCCCTGGTACCTTTTTCATAGGCTTTTGTGAGTTTGGGCAAGGACACAGGGGCCCCATGATCCCCTATTGCCCGGGGGCCCCATGAGTTGTCAGTCTGCCCCTGGCACAGTCGTATCCCCGCCCTGAGCCACTTTTCTTTATCCCGACTTCTCCCTCCACCTTTCCTTCCTTTATCCCGTCTTCGCTCCCCCACCCTTCTTATCCCACTTCACCACATGTGTATCCTTTTATTTCTATGAAGGTTACCCGAGATCTGGAGTGTTTGCATGCTTTGTGTTTGATTACAACATGCAGCAAAAGCTCTTCCCCGTTATTTAGATTTACATGTCATTGCAGCGGTAAGATGAGAGTGGGGGAGCGGGCGGTGATTGTATAGAATCCCCCACTGTTTGTATTTAATTAACTTAAAGTGTGTCTTTCACCTTATGTGGCCCTCAAGTTTTCTTCACTTCACAAAAGACAGTGTCTTTGTTTCGATAGGAAACACAACATTTCACTGGAATGAGAACTGTGTATATTCTTCTGTATTGTGGAAAATATAGCTGCGTCTATGCAGCGGACGCATGGCTAATCCATTCAGCAGAATATTTCTTTTCATTTTGAAGTTGCATCGGCTCTGTAGCCATACTTGAAGCTGGAATCATTATTGTAATAGGAGGGCATTAGGAGACAGCAGAGTTATCTCCTCTTAAAGAAACACAGTGTGAGGAGTATGGTCCTCCAAGATAATAGTAGGTGTCCAATATTGGGATTACTAAACCACTTGAGTACCTTTCATTACCAGGACACTATAGTTTCATTTACTGGCTGGGAATCCCTGGCCATGTAAACAAAGGGCAGGGATACCATGACACCACTGACCAAATATGGCCACATGGCCGTATTTAGGCAAAGACATTGACCATATGTGACCATGGCCATATTTAGGCATTTATGCCCCCCCCCAAATATCCACCCCTTTTTTAAAGGGTCATGTTCATCCAAGACCTAAATGTTTGATCTTATGTTTGATGTTTGGACTGAACAGTCATCCCTATACAAATGGAAGAAAGTAAAAATTTCTCAGGAAGGACAACCATCCAGAACATCTCATGAAGGAAACACAGCAAAATCATCCCACGAAAGACACTCAATGAAAACCTCCATGAAAGTCACTCATAGAAAAACTTTTCATGAAGAACTTATCCAAAAAGTTCTCATGAAGAGTACTCAACAAAAACATCCTGTGAAGCACACTCATCCAAAACCTCTCATACACTCATCCAAAAGCTTCTCCAGAAGGACACTCTTCCAAACACTTCTCATGAAGGACACACTTCCAAAACTTTCCATAAAAGATACTCATCCAACAAAGTTCTCATGAAGTGTACTCAAAGCAAAACATCCTGTGAAGCACACTCATCCAAAAAGTTATCATGAAGAGTACTCAACCAAAACTTCCTGTGAAGTACACTAATCCAAAACTTCTCATAAAGGACATTCATCCAAAAGTTTCTCATGAAGAACACTAATTCAAATGTCCCACAAAGGACACTAATTCAAATGTCCCACAAAGGACACTAATCCATAACATCCCATAAAGGACACCAATACATAACATCCCATAAAGGTAAACTAATCCATAACATCCCATGAAGGACACTCATCCAAAACTTCCCATGAAGGACACTCATCCAAACCTTCCCATGAAGGACACTCATCCAAAACTTCCCATGAAGGACACTCATCCAAAACTTCCCATGAAGGACATTCATCCAAAAGTTTCTCATGAAGGACATTCATCCAAAAAACTTCCCATGAAGGACACTCATCCAAAAAACGTCCCATGAAGGACACTCATCAAAAACCTTCCAAAGAAGGACACTCATCCAAAAGCTTCTCATGAAGGACACTCATCCAAAAAACTTCCCATGAAGGACACTCATCCAAAAAACTTTCTTGAAGGACACTCCATCAAAACGTCCCATAAAGGACACTCAATCAAAACATCCCATAAAGGACACTCATCCAAAACGTCCCATAAAGGACACTCATCCAAAACGTCCCATGAAGGACACTCAATCAAAACGTCCCATAAAGGACACTCATCCAAAACTTCCCATGAAGGACACTCATCCAAAATCTTCTCATGAAGGAAACTCATCCAAAAGTTTCTCGTAAAGGAAGCTTCTCATGGGCGCACATCCCAGATGAGTGATGGTTGGTCTGGTTTCTATATTTATTGTTCAATAACAAATGTTAAGCTGTTTACATTTTTGTTTTCATGGTTAGAGTGTTGTATCTACCCTAAGTATATATTTTTTTCTTTATGGCAAATAAAATCTGACTCTGGTGAAAATTAAGAAAAAAGTTCTGCCTAAAAAAAACAAAAAACTTCCATCTTGTAGAACATTTCCCACCTCGATGTGCTGTGTGTTTTCCCTGAAATATGTTGGAAGCCGCCTGAGCCGAGATGGTGACATGCGGTGGAGCCCATTAGAAGATTTCCATAAAAGGAATCCGGAGTGACTTCATTGGATGATTATGGGAGAGCCATGCAGAGAGTAGACGGAAGGCTCACACTTCTATTGTGTGGATGCTTTGCCTCTGACGTAGTAGAAAACCGTTGACTTCTCCTCGCTACCTCCACTGGCTCTCCCACTCTTCGGAAAATGACTGCTGATTGCAGGTGAGTCAACAGGGACGGGCCCCCTCAGCAGCTCAAATGCCACTGAATCGGCTCCGATGACTCAAAGAGTGAAGAGCTGCTTGCTAAGCCAGCGAGTCAGTAATTAAGCGGGATAATGCCGCGTGATTGGCCACTCCGACAATTACCATCAGAATGCTGACATTATCTCCAAAGTCCTTTTAGGACACCAAATAAAGCACACGATGCCGGGAACTCGAGGAACAAAACACAGAACAGCCTTGGCTTTCTATTTTCTGTGTCTGTAAGGAGAATTGTCATAGAAAAATGGGAGAGAATAGAAATGTCCTGTTCTGTATACACGGGGGGAGGTCATCTGCGCTGTCTCAATGTCTCATTAAAGAGAACCTATCACAAAAAAAAGCCTGTCTCTTATGTGATAAAAAATAAAGTTCAGTAAAAAATAAATAAAATGTGTAAAAATTAAAGTTACACAAGATAAACTTCTGAAAAGAATGTCCAAGTCCCTGACCACTACTCCTTCAGCAGCACATCTTGGTGAAGAACACGCCCACTGCATACTGATTGGACAGTAAAGCAGCAGAAAAACCCTGAGGAGCTTCTTGCCAACTACTTTTGGCCCCTTTCCTAATGTCACAATCAGGGGTCAGGCTCAAAGACCAGTTGCTATAGCAGTGGAAAGGCTCACCTGAAACCAGCAGGATAAGTACACAGGTAGGTCACTGTGGTGGAGGAGTGTGCTCACCCAAGGTGCGGATTCTAAGTACCAACCGGTGTTCACCAGAGCTCCTGATGGTGGAGATGGATTTTGCTGCATGTTAGCACCAGGTCGCGGTCCTCAGGATCACCCCACCAGGAGGTGAGCAAACAGAGGTCCAGTAGCGTATTAAGCAGGTAAGGATCAAATGGAAGCATGGTCAGTAAACAAGCCAAGGTCGGTAATGAGCAGTCGCAGGTTGGGATCAGGCAGAAGAGTAGTCGAGAACAAACCAAGGTCGGTAAGGCGTAGTCGCAGGTTGGGATCAGGCAGAAGAGTAGTCGAGAACAAACCAAGGTCGGTAAGGCGTAGTTGGGATCAGGCAGAAGCATAGTGGAGAACAAGCCAAGGTCGGTAATGAGCAGTCGCAGGTTGGGATCAGGCAGAAGCGTGGTCAGTAAACAAGCCAAGGTCGGTAATGAGCAGACGAGGTTGGGATCAGGCAGAAGTGTAGTGGAGAACAAGCCAAGGTCAGTAATGAGCAGTCGCAGGTTGGGATCAGGCAGAAGCGTAGTCGAGAACAAGCCAAGGTCGGTAATGAGCAGTCGCAGGTTGGGATCAGACAGAAGCGTGGTCAGTAAACAAGCCGTAACGGACTGCCTGACAGCACCTCTATCAGTCCCCTGGTAGAGCCTCCCCAGAGTGCGGAGTCTAAGCACCGGAGCACTTGTTCACCAGGGCCCCTGATGGTGGGGATGGACTTGGAGCGCTCCGGTACCAGGTTGCAACTACCAGGTATCTCCAACAGGGGTAGAGGAGTCTGACAGGGGCTCCAGAGAGCTAGGAGTCTGATGTAAGGGAGCCTAGTGATCCCTGCGGGGTGGGTGGATGGATGAGCTAAATCAGAGTCATGCAGGCCGGGTCGGTAACTAGCGGATCGGTAAGGTACAAAACGGTAGGCAAAGGATAGTCGGGTCACACGCAGGGTCAATACCAGGAGGTCAGATCTAAACGGGAACATCCAGGAGCAGAGTCAGGCAAGCCAAGGGGTCAGGATGGGAGAAGGCAACAAGGTCAAAACAATCCAGATCAGATGTACTCACACACAGGTAACAGGATACAAAGACCATTCGGCAACAAGTGTCTGTGCAGGGCTAGTTTAAATAGCCCGCCCTGCACCTGACAGGCGTAGCCTGGGTCCCAGTGCCTGCCTAGTACTGTCCAGACGACGGGTGCGCCTGGGTCCTAGTGCCCTGCCACCTATACGTCTCGGCAGACACCTACGCATGTGTAGACCCATGCGTCGCGATGGTTCCTGACATCGGTAATGAGCAGTCACAGCTTGGGATCAGGCAGAAGCGTAGTCGAGAACAAGCCAAGGTCGGTAAGGAGCAGTCACAGGTTGGGATCAGGCAGAAGCGTAGTCAAGAACAAGCCAAGGTCCATAAGAAGCAGTCGCAGGTTGAGATCAGGCAGAAGCGTAGTCGAGAACAAGCCAAGATCGGTAAGGAGCAGTCGCAGGTTTGGATCAGACAAAAGCATAGTGGAGAACAAGCCAAGGTCGGTAATGAGCAGTCGCAGGTTGGGATCAGGCAGAAGCGTAGTGGAGAACGAGCCAAGGTCGGTAAGGAGCAGTCGCAGGTTGGGATCAGGCAGAAGCGTAGTCGAGAACAAGCCAAGGTCGGTAAGGAGCAGTCGCAGGTTGGGATCAGGCAGAAGTGTAGTGGAGAACAAGCCAAGGTCAGTAATGAGCAGTCGCAGGTTGGGATCAGGCAGAAGCGTAGTCGAGAACAAGCCAAGGTCGGTAATGAGCAGTCGCAGGTTGGGATCAGACAGAAGCGTGGTCAGTAAACAAGCCGTAACGGACTGCCTGACAGCACCTCTATCAGTCCCCTGGTAGAGCCTCCCCAGAGTGCGGAGTCTAAGCACCGGAGCACTTGTTCACCAGGGCCCCTGATGGTGGGGATGGACTTGGAGCGCTCCGGTACCAGGTTGCAACTACCAGGTATCTCCAACAGGGGTAGAGGAGTCTGACAGGGGCTCCAGAGAGCTAGGAGTCTGATGTAAGGGAGCCTAGTGATCCCTGCGGGGTGGGTGGATGGATGAGCTAAATCAGAGTCATGCAGGCCGGGTCGGTAACTAGCGGATCGGTAAGGTACAAAACGGTAGGCAAAGGATAGTCGGGTCACACGCAGGGTCAATACCAGGAGGTCAGATCTAAACGGGAACATCCAGGAGCAGAGTCAGGCAAGCCAAGGGGTCAGGATGGGAGAAGGCAACAAGGTCAAAACAATCCAGATCAGATGTACTCACACACAGGTAACAGGATACAAAGACCATTCGGCAACAAGTGTCTGTGCAGGGCTAGTTTAAATAGCCCGCCCTGCACCTGACAGGCGTAGCCTGGGTCCCAGTGCCTGCCTAGTACTGTCCAGACGACGGGTGCGCCTGGGTCCTAGTGCCCTGCCACCTATACGTCTCGGCAGACACCTACGCATGTGTAGACCCATGCGTCGCGATGGTTCCTGACATCGGTAATGAGCAGTCACAGCTTGGGATCAGGCAGAAGCGTAGTCGAGAACAAGCCAAGGTCGGTAAGGAGCAGTCACAGGTTGGGATCAGGCAGAAGCGTAGTCAAGAACAAGCCAAGGTCCATAAGAAGCAGTCGCAGGTTGAGATCAGGCAGAAGCGTAGTCGAGAACAAGCCAAGATCGGTAAGGAGCAGTCGCAGGTTTGGATCAGACAAAAGCATAGTGGAGAACAAGCCAAGGTCGGTAATGAGCAGTCGCAGGTTGGGATCAGGCAGAAGCGTAGTGGAGAACGAGCCAAGGTCGGTAAGGAGCAGTCGCAGGTTGGGATCAGGCAGAAGCGTAGTCGAGAACAAGCCAAGGTCGGTAAGGAACAGTCGCAGGTTGGGATCAGGCAGAAGCGTGGTCAGTAAACAAGCCAAGGTCGGTAATGAGTAGTCGCAGGTTGGGATCGGGCAATAGCGTAGTCGAGAACAAGCCAAGGTCGGTAAGGAACAGTCGCAGGTTGGGATCAGGCAGAAGCGTGGTCAGTAAACAAGCCAAGGTCGGTAAGGAGCAGTCATAGGTTGGGATCGGGCAGAAGCGTAGTCGAGAACAAGCCAAGGTCGGTAATGAGCAGTCGCAGGTTGGGATCAGACAGAAGCGTAGTCGAGAACAAGCCAAGGTCGGTAAGGAGCAGTCGCAGGTTGGGATCAGGCAGAAGCGTAGTCGAGAACAAGCCAAGGTCGGTAATGAGCAGTCGCAGGTTGGGATCAGGCAGAAACGTGGTCAGTAAACAAGCCAAGGTCGGTAATGAGCAGTCGCGGGTTGGGATCAGGCAGAAGCGTAGTCGAGAACAAGCCAAGGGTCAATAACGAGTGGTAGTAAATATGGATAACAGCAGAGAAGGCAAGGAGCACAATACTTGCTGGAGAGCACAATAATCTGGCAAACAGGAAGTGCAGAGACATGGCTTATAGCAGGAAGTTCATGGGAGGAGCAAGGGGTTCAAGGTTCATGACAAACGAGGTCAAGGTAGGATCATCCAAATAATTGTCAAGGGAGGTGTCCAGCATTCCAGGTGGCTCAGCAAGAAGAAACATTGCCCCTCACTGCAGAAGGCCCAGGTTTGGACCCAGGCTCTGACACCTAGTGAACTTTGTAACAGCTGGTCCTTTCTCCTGGAGGTCCACCTACAGAGCTCACAGTTGGCACTAATGATTTGTTGAAGTGCGGTATGGCAGGACCCTTTGAACACCCTAAGGCTGAAAATAGAACCATTCCAGGGATGTCCACTCTAGACATAGAAACCACTTTTATTGCTCACAGGTTTTACATCCAGAATTCTGGGTCAACCAATGACTGGAGCAGGAGGAATAGGATTGTGGGATACCTGGTCTTCTGCTAGTGACCAGACCACAAGGAAGGGACATTTCATTTTTCTTGTTTTATTAATTCATGACAGCAGGTTGAAAGGAAAATGTAAAGCTGGGGTTTAATCTGCTTAAATGTTGTCTTTCTTTGTTCCTCCCCCTCATACAGTATGGCTGGTGGGAGGGGCTGGTAGGGGTTTGGTTACAAACACATCCTCTAAATGCCTTTTTTTCATCTATAATGGGTGTGGCCTATTCAGTGCAATCATTTTATTATACATATATACAAATATATACACTACTCTGCAAAGGTTTTCAGCAGTTATGAAAAAGAAATGCTGTAAATGAAGAAGTCTTTCAGAAATCGAAGTGTTAATAGTTTATTTTTTATCAATTAACAAAATTGAAAGTAAATGAAGAGAAAAGAAATCCAATCAATATTTGGTGTGACCCCTCCCCCCCTTTGCCTTCTTCTAGGTAGACTTGCATCCAGTGAAGGAACTCGGCAGGTAGGTTGCTCTATGGACATCTTGGAGAACTAAGCCCAGATCTTCTGTGGATGTTGGCCGCCTCCAATCCTTCTGCCTCTTCATATCATCCCAGACAGACTCCTTGATGGTGAGATCAGGGCTTGGCGGGGCCAAACCAACACTTCCAGGACCTCTTGTTCATCTGTACATTGAAGATAGTTCTTATTGATGTTGGCTGTATGTTTGGGGTGGTTGTCCTGCGGCAGAATAAATTTGGGGCCAATCACACGCTTCCCTGATGGTATGGCAAGATGGACAAGTATCTGTCTGTATTTCTCAACATTGATGACGCCATTGATCCTGACCGAATCTCCAACTCCATTTGCAGAAATGCAATCCCAAACTTGCAAGGAAGCTCCACCATGCTTCACAGTTGTCTGCAGACACTCATTATTGTACCGCTCTTCAGCCCTTCCCCCAGCAAACTGGCTCCTGCTACAGCCAAATATTTCACATTTCAACTCATCAGACCGGAGCACTTGCTGCCATTTTTCTGCACCCCGGTTCCTATGTTTTCCGGCATAGTTGAGTGGCTTAGCCTTGTTTCCATGTCGGAGGTTGATGGCTTTTTGTCCACAATTCTTCCATGAAGACCATTTCTGGTCAGACTTCTCCGGACAGTAGATGGGTGTACCCGGGTCCCACTGGTTGTGCCAGTTCTGTGCTGATGGCACTGCTGGACATCTTCTGATGTGGAAGGGAAGTAACATGATGTGTCTCATCTGCTGCATTAAGATTCCGTTGCCGACCACTGCGTCTACGGTCCTCAACGTTACCCGACCACTGCATCTACACTCCTCAACGTTACCCAACCACTGCATCTACGCTCCTCAACGTTACCCGACCACTGCATCTACACTCCTCAACGTTACCCAACCACTGCATCTACGCTCCTCAACGTTACCTGACCACTGCATCTACGCTCCTCAACGTTACCTGACCACTGCATCTACGGTCCTCAACATTACCCGATCACTGCATCTACGCTCCTCAACGTTACCCAACCACTGCATCTACACTCCTCAACGTTACCCAACCACTGCATCTACGCTCCTCAACGTTACCTGACCACTGCATCTACGCTCCTCAACGTTACCTGACCACTGCATCTACGGTCCTCAACATTACCCGATCACTGCATCTACGCTCCTCAACGTTACCCGACCACTGCATCTACGCTCCTCAACGTTACCCGACCACTGCATCTACGCTCCTCAACGTTACCCGACCACTGCATCTACACTCCTCAACGTTACCCGACCACTGCATCTACGCTCCTCAACGTTACCCGACCACTGCATCTACGCTCCTCAACGTTACCCGACCACTGCATCTACTCTCCTCAACGTTACCCGACCACTGCATCTACGGTCCTCAACGTTACCCGACCACTGCATCTACGGTCCTCAACGTTACCCGACCACTGCATCTACACTCCTCAACGTTACCCGACCACTGCATCTACACTCCTCAACGTTACCCGACCACTGCATCTACACTCCTCAACGTTACCCGACCACTGCATCTACGCTCCTCAACGTTACCCGACCACTGCATCTACACTCCTCAACGTTACCCGATCACTGCATCTACACTCCTCAACGTTACCCGACCACTGCATCTACGCTCCTCAACGTTACCCGACCACTGTATCTACGCTCCTCAACGTTACCCGACCACTGCATCTACGGTCCTCAACGTTACCTGACCACTGCATCTACGGTCCTCAACGTTACCGACCACTGCATCTACGGTCCTCAACATTACCCGATCACTGCATCTACGCTCCTCAACGTTACCCGACCACTGCATCTACGGTCCTCAACGTTACCCGACCACTGCATCTACGGTCCTCAACGTTACCCGACCACTGCATCTACGCTCCTCAACGTTACCCGACCACTGCATCTACGGTCCTCAACGTTACCCGACCACTGCATCTACGGTCCTCAACGTTACCGACCACTGCATCTACGGTCCTCAACGTTACCCGACCACTGCCTCTACGGTCCTCAACGTTACCCGACCACTGCATCTACGGTTCTCAACGTTACCCGACCACTGCATCTACGGTCCTCAACGTTACCCGACCACTGCATCTACGGTCCTCAACGTTACCCGACCACTGCATCTACGCTCCTCAACGTTACCTGACCACTGCATCTACGCTCCTCAACGTTACCCGACCACTGCGTCTACGCTCCTCAACGTTACCTGACCACTGCATCTATGGTCCTCAATGTTACCCAACCACTGCGTCTATGCTCCTCAGTGTTACCCGGCCACTGTGTCTACGCTCCTCAGTGTTACCCGACCACTGTGTCTATGCTCTTTAATGTTACCCGACCACTGCGTCTATGCTCCTCAATGTTACCCGACCACTGCATCTACGCTCCTCAGTGTTACTCGACCACTGTGTCTACGCTCCTCAGTGTTACCTGACCACTGCATCTATGGTCCTCAACGTTACTCAACCACCACTGCATCTATAGTCCTCAATGTTACCCGACCACTGCATCTATGGTCCTCAACTTTACTCAACCACCACTGCATCTATAGTCCTCAATGTTACCCGACCACTGCATCTACGGTCCTCAACGTTACCCAACCACTGTGTCTACTCTCCTCAACGTTACCCAACCACTGCGTCTACACTCCTCAACATTACCCGATCACTGCGTCTACACTCTTCAACGTTATAGTGTTACTGCATCTATGTTTCTCAATGTTACCCGGCCACTGCGTCTACGCTCCTCAACGTTACCTGACCACTGCATCTACGGTCCTCAACGTTACCTGACCACTGCATCTACACTCCTCAGCGTTACCTGACCACTGCATCTATGGTCCTCAACGTTACCTGACCACTGCATCTACGGTCCTCAACGTTACCTGACCACTGCGTCTACACTCCTCAACGCTACCTTACCACTGCATCTACACTCCTTAAGATTACCCAACCACTGCATCTACACTTCTCAACGTTACCTGACCACTGCATCTACGGTCCTCAACGTTACCTGACAACTCCATCTATGGTCCTCAACGTTACCCGACCACTGCGTCTACGCTCCTCAACATTACCTGACCACTGTATCCACGGTTCTCAACGTTATCCGACCACTGCATCTACACTCAGAATGTAATCCGACCACTGCGTCTACCCTCCCCAATGTTACCCGACCACTGCATCTATGCTCCTCAACGTTACCTGACCACTGCATCTACGCTCCTCAACGTTACCCGACCACTGCCTCTATGGTCCTCAATGTTACCAAACCACTGCATCTACGCTCCTCAGTGTTACCCGACCACTGTGTCTACGCTCCTCAGTGTTACCCGACCACTGCATCTACGGTCCTCAACGTTACCCAATCACTGCGTCTACACTCCTCAACATTACCCGACCACTGCGTCTACACTCTTCAATGTTGCCGTTTACTGCATCTATGTTTCTCAATGTTACCCGGCCACTGCGTCTACGCTCCTCAATGTTACCCGACCACTGCATCTATGCTCCTCAGGGTTACCCAACCACTGCATCTACTCTTATCAATATTACCCAGCCACTGTATCTACGCTCCTCAACATTACCCGACCGCTGCGTCTACACTACTCAGGGTAACATTTCTCAACGTTACCTGACCACTGTGTTATGCTCCTCAATGTTACTCGACCACTGTGTCTAAACTCCTAAACTTTACCACACCACTGCGTCTACACTCCTCAATGTTACCCAACCACTGCGTCTACGCTCCTCAATGTTACCACACCACTGTGTCTATGCTCCTCAATGTTACCCGACCACTGCATCTACGCTCCTCAATGTTACCACACCACTGCATCTACGCTCCTCAATGTTACCACACCACTGCGTCTACACTCCACAGTGTTACCACACCACTGCATCTACACTCCTCAGTGTTACCCAACCACTGCGCCTACGCTCCTCAACGTTACCAGACCACTGTGTTATGCTCCTCAGTGTTACTCGACCACTGTGTCTAAGCTCCTAAACGTTACCACACCACTGCGTCTACACTCCTCAATATTACTCAACCACTGCATCTACGCTCCTCAATGGTACCCGATCACTGCATCTACGGTCCTCAACATTAAACAAACAATGCGTCTACACTCCTCAACGTAACCTGACCACTGCATCTACGCTCCTCAATGTTACCCGTTTTTTTCTGCTTCTTCAAAAGAGCTTGATGAATTCGGTTGATGCCGGTTTGAAGCCACAAGGTAGTCACACCAAACATTGATTTGAGTTAGATTTTTCATCCGTTCGCTCACTTTGCATTTTAAAAATTCATAAAAATAAACAATAAAATCTATATTTTTAAAAGCGTTCTTACTGTACGCCATTTTTATCTTTCCTGCCTGAAACGTTTGTACAGAACTGTATACTGTATATATGTGTATGTATGAATGTAAGTTAGGGACCTTAGATTGTACATTCTTCGGGGGGCGGGGACTGATGTGAATGTACACTATATATGTAAAGCGCTGCATAAATTGATGGCGCTATATAAGTATCTGAAACAAATAATAAATAAATAATGGTGTGTGAGTGTATTTTATATATATATACAGGTGAAACTCGATGAGAATCTGGTGCATTCATTCATTCATTCATTCGTTCATTTATTTCAGTGCAGCAACTTAAAAGGTGAAACTAATATATGAGACTCATTACATGCAAAGCAAGATAGTTCAAGCCGTGATTTGTCATCATTGTGATGATTATGGCTTACAGCTCATGAAAACCCCAAATCCGCAATCTCAGAAAATGAGAATATTCCATGCAATCAATAAAACACGGATTGTACATAGAACAATATTGTACCTCTGAAAAGTAGAAGCTGCATATGTACTCAGTACTTGGTTTGGGCCCCTTTTGCAGCAATTACTGCCTCAATGCGGCGTGGCATGGAAGCTATCAGCCTGTGGCACTGCTGAGGTGTTATGGAAGACCAGGATGCTTCAATAGCGGCCTTCAGCTCTTCTGCATTGTTCGGTCTCATGTCTCTCATCTTCCTCTTGGCAATGATCCATAGATTCTCTATGGGGTTCAGGTCAGGCGAGTTTGCTGGACAATCAACTCGGGGTCCTTGGTTTCCAAATGAGATGCAAAAGTTGCTCTCATCAGAAAAGAGGACTTTGGACCACTGAGCAGCAGACCAGGTCTGTTTTTCTTTAGCCCAGGTAATACGCTTCTGACGTTGTTTGTTGTTCAGGAGCGGCTTGACAAGAGGAATACGACATTTGAAGCCCATGTCCAGGATCCGTCTGTGTATGGTGGCTCTTGATGCACTGACTCCAGCCTCAGTCCACTCCTTGTGAAAGTCCCCAACACTTCTGAATGGCCTTTTCCTGACAATCCTCTCCAGGCTGCGGTCATCCCTGCTGCTTGTGCACCTTTTTCTTCCACACTTTTCCCTGATTAGAGTGGGACACTTTGAGCCGAGATTATTCCACCTTTTCACAATATTCTCATTTTCTGAGATTGTGGATTTGGGGTTTTCATGAGCTGTAAGCCATAATCATCACAATGATGACAAATCACGGCTTGAACTATCTTGCTTTGCATGGAATGAGTCTATCTCATATATTAGTTTCACCTTTTAAGTTGCTGCACTGAGATAAATGAATGAATGCACCAGATTCTCATTTTTTGAGTTTCACCTGTAGATATATATATATATATTTATTTAATTGGTGAAAAATACCCTTCTGCCCTAAAATGTACTATCTCAGGGCACCGAGAACACGACCTGGTGTCCTCACATTAGGAGAGCGGTGAGCTGCTATTCAATTTCTTGTGCTGCCAATTGACCACATTGACCCTTCAAAGCAGGAGAGTTCCTGTCTTTATACCGGGGAAAGCACACTACAATTCATCCTACAGAACTCAGCCCCTGACGAGGATCTTTTTAGTCTGAGGGCATGAAACAGATGACAAGAGACATGTGGATGCTGGTGGACCTCCTGTGGCGTTATTGTTGAATGAAAGTAATGAATGGGAAGGGAGAGCGTTCTTCTACTGTCAGAGATAGACTCATTGTGGTGTGGTCTAGCAACCAGCTGAGCGGATAAATGGTCCGGCCCACTATGTTCAGGGACAAATGACTGTGGAGCATGTAAGATGCACCTACCACCTCCCCAACTCTCCCCCCCATCCCCTCAGAAATCCCTATCCATTTTCCAGGCCCACAGAATGCAAAATTCCTACTGAACCTTTGGAAATTGATAGCCGTTCTGCAAACATTACGTTGCTGGATCATTTCCACTCACAAGGTAAGTCAGCAGTTTTTCACGAGGTGAGCATTTTAGGCAGGCTTTGAGCTGTAGTTCCTTGGAATACTTCCTATCCGAGGTCATATGGGTTGCTAAGCATCTCACTTCAAGGTTCCACCAAGGGAGAACGGCTTCAGTGCAACGCTACTTCTCTCCATGTATGGTCCCTCTCCTTCCCATGAGCAATCTCAAAAGAAGAACCCTACAGACTTACAATTAGATACCCCAACAATGGGAATCTCAACAGACCTCACAGCACGGCAGGTAACTCACAAAACCATGGAGTAACTTGCAAATACAGTACGCCATAAAATAATTACATAGTTAGTCTGGCTGAAAAAAGACAAACGTCCATCCAGTTCAACCATTAAAAAAAAAAGTTATAATCCTCCACCCACAGTGGATCCAGAGGAAGGCAAAAAACCAAGCAAAGCACGATCAAATTTGCTCCTGCAGGGGAAACATTCCTTCCTGATCCCGAGAGGCAATCGGATATTCCCTGGATCAACTTTCCCTATAAATGTTATATCCAGTTATATTCTGTGTATCCAAGAAAGAATCCAGGACTTTCCTACAGCAATCCACTGAGCTGGCCACAACCAACTCTGGAGGGAGTCTATTCCACATTCTCACAGCTCTTACTGTGAAGAACCCTTTCTGTGTCTGGAGATGACATTTCTTTTCCTCCAGACATAAAGAGCGCCCCCTTGTCCTCTGTGATGACCTCAGGGGGAATAACTACACCGAGTTCACTATATGAATCACTGATGTATTATACATGGAGATCATAACCCCCCCTTATGTATTAAACATGGAGATCATATCCCCCCTTATGTATTATACATGGAGATCATATCCCCCCTTATGTATTATACATGGAGATCATATCCTCCCTTATGTATTATACATGGAGATCATATCCCCCCTTATGTATTATACATGGAGATCATATCCCCCCTTATGTATTATACATGGAGATCATATCCCCCCCTTATGTATTATACATGGTGATCATATCCCCCCCTTATGTATTATACATGGAGATCATATCCCCCCTTATGTATTATACATGGAGATCATATCCCCCTTATGTATTATACATGGAGATCATATCCCCCTTATGTATTATACATGGAGATCATATCCCCCTTATGTATTATACATGGTGATCATATCCCCCCTTATGTATTATACATGGAGATCATATCCCCCCTTATGTATTATACATGGAGATCATATCCCCCCTTATGTATCATACATGGAGATCAGATCCCCCCTTATGTATTATACATGGAGATCATATCCCCCCCTTATGTATTATACATGGAGATCATATCCCCCCATTACGTATTATACATGGAGATCATATCCCCCTTATGTATTATACATGGAGATCATATCCCCCCCTTATGTATTATACATGGAGATCATATCCCCCCCCTTATGTATTATACATGGAGATCATATCCCCCCCTTATGTATTATACATGGAGATCATATCCCCCCTTATGTATTATACATGGAGATCATATCCCCCTTATGTATTATACATAGGGATCATATCCCCCCTTATGTATTATACATGGAGATCATATCCCCCCTTATGTATTATACATGGAGATCATATTCCCCCCCTTAGGTATTATACATGAGATCATATCCCCCCTTATGTTTATACATGGTGATCATATCCCCCCCTTATGTATTATACATGGAGATCATATCCCCCTTATGTATTATACATGGAGATCATATCCCCCCCCCCTTATGTATTATACATGGAGATCATATCCCCCCCTTATATATTATACATGGAGATCATATCCCCTCTTATGTATTATACATGGAGATCATATCCCCCTTATGTATTATACACGGAGATCATATCTCCCCTTATGTATTATACATGGAGATCATATCCCCCTTATGTATTATACATGGAGATCATATCCCCCCTTATGTATTATACATGGAGATCATATCCCCCCTTATGTATTATACATGGAGATCATAACCCCCCTTATGTATTATACATGGAGATCATATCCCCCTTATGTATTATACATGGAGATCATATCCCCCCCCCTTATGTATTATACATGGAGATCATATCTTCCCTTATGTATTATACATGGAGATCATATCCTCCCTTATGTATTATACATGGAGATCATATCCCCCTTATGTATTATACATGGAGATCATATCCCCCCTTATGTATTATACATGGAGATCATATCCCCCCCTTATGCATTATACATGGAGATCATATCCCCTTATGTATTATACATGGAGATCATATCCCCCCTTACGTATTATACATGGAGATCATATCCCCCTTATGTATTATACATGGAGATCATATCCCCCCTTATGTATTATACATGGAGATCATATCCCCTTATGTATTATACATGGAGATCATATCCCCCCTTACGTATTATACATGGAGATCATATCCCCCTTATGTATTATACATGGAGATCATATCCCCCCTTATGTATTATACATGGAGATCATATCCCCCTTATGTATTATACATTGAGATCATATCCCCCCTTATGTATTATACATGGAGATCATATCCCCCCTTATGTATTATACATGGAGATCATATCCCCCCCTTATGTATTATACATGGAGATCATATCCCCCCTTATGTATTATACATGGAGATCATACCCCCCCCCCTTATGTATTAAACATGGAGATCATATCCCCCCTTATGTATTATACATGGAGATCATATCCCCCCTTATGTATTATACATGGAGATCATACCCCCCCCCTTATGTATTATACATGGAGATCATATCCCCCCTTATGTATTGTACATGGTGATCATATCCTCCTTATGTATTATACATGGAGATCATATCCCCCCTATGTATTATACATGGAGATCATATCCCCCTTATGTATTATACATGGTGATCATATCCCCCCTTATGTATTATACATGGAGATCATATCCCCCCCTTATGTATTATGCATGGAGATCATATCCCCCCTTATGTATTATACATGGAGATCATATCACCCCCTTATGTATTATACATGGAGATCATACTCCCCTTATGTATTATACATGGAGATCATATCCCCCTTATGTATTATACATGGAGATCATATCCTCCTTATGTATTATACATGGAGATCATATCCCCCCCTTATGTATTATACATGGAGATCATATCCACCCTTATGTATTATATATGGTGATCATATCCCCCCTTATGTATTATACATGGAGATCATATCCCCCCTTATGTATTATACATGGAGATCATATCCCCGTTATGTATTATACATGGAGATCATATCCCCCTTATGTATTATACATGGTGATCATATCCCCCCTTATGTATTATACATGGAGATCATATCCCCCCTTATGTATTATACATGGAGATCATATCCCCCTTATGTATTATACATGGAGATCATATCCCCCCTTATGTATTATACATGGTGATCATATCCCCCCTTATGTATTATACATGGAGATCATATCCCCCCTTATGTATTATACATGGAGATCATATCCCCCCCTTATGTATTATACATGGAGATCATATCCCTCCCTTATGTATTATACATGGAGATCATATCCCCCCTTATGTATTATACATGGAGATCATATCCCCCCTTATGTATTATACATGGTGATCATATCCCCCCCTTATGTATTATACATGGAGATCATATCCCCCCTTATGTATTATACATGGAGATCATATCCCCCCCTTATGTATTATACATGGTGATCATATCCCCCCCTTATGTATTATACATGGAGATCATATCCCCCCGTATGTATTATACATGGAGATCATATCCCCCCTTATGTATTATACATGGAGATCATATCCCCCCTTATGTATTATACATGGAGATCATATCCCCCCCTTATGTATTATACATGGAGATCATATCCCCCCCTTATGTATTTATACATGGAGATCATATCCCCCCTTATGTATTATACATGGAGATCATATCCCCCCCATGTATTATACATAGAGATCATATCCCCCTTATGTATTATACATGGAAATCATATCCCCCCCTTATATATTATACATGGAGATCATATCCCCCCTTATGTATTATACATGGAGATCATATCCCCCCTTATGTATTATACATGGAGATCATATCCCCCCCTTATGTATTATACATGGAGATCATATCCCCCTTATGAATTATACATGGAGATCATATCCCCCCTTATGTATTATACATGGATATCATAACCCCCCTTATGTATTATACATGGAGATCATATCCCCCTTATGTATTATACATGGTGATCATATCCCCCCTTATGTATTATACATGGTGATCATATCCCCCCTTATGTATTATACATGGAGATCATATCCCCCCTTATGTATTAAACTTGGAGATCATATCCCCCCCTTATGTATTATACATGGATATCATATCCCCCTTATGTATTATACATGGAGATCATACCCTCCCTTATGTATTATACATGGAGATTATATCCCCCCTTATGTATTATACATGGAGATCATATCCCCCCCTTATGTATTATACATGGTGATCATTTCCCCCCTTATGTATTATACATGGAGATCATATCCCCCTTATGTATTATACATGGAGATCATATCCTCCTTATGTATTATACATGGAGATCATATCCCCCCTTATGTATTATACATGGAGATCATATCCCCCTTATGTATTATACATGGAGATCATTTCCCCCCTTATGTATTATACATGGAGATCATATCCCCCCTTATGTATTATACATGGAGATCATATCCCTCCCTTATGTATTATACATGGAGATCATATCCCCCCTTGTATTATACATGGTGATCATATCCTCCTTATGTATTATACATGGAGATCATATCCCCCCTTATGTATTATACATGGAGATCATATCCCCCCTTATGTATTATACATGGTGATCATATCCCCCCCCCCTACCTTATGTATTATACATGGAAATGATATCCCCCCTTATGTATTATACATGGAGATCATACCCCCCTTATGTATTATACATGGAGATCATATCCCCCCTTATGTATTATACATGGTGATCATATCCCCCCCCTACCTTATGTATTATACATGGAAATGATATCCCCCCTTATGTATTATACATGGTGATCATACCCCCCTTATGTGTTATACATGGAGATCATATCCCCCCTTATGTATTATACATAGAGATCATTTCCCCTCTTATATATTATACATGGAGATCATATCCCCCCTATGTATTATACATGGAGATCATATCCCCCTTATGTATTATACATGGTGATCATATCCCCCCCTTATGTATTATACATGGATATCATAACCCCCCTTATGTATTATACATGGATATCATAACCCCCCTTATGTATTATACATGGAGATCATATCCCCCCTTATGTATTATACATGGAGATCATATCCCCCCCTTACGTATTATACATGGAGATCATATCCCCCTATGTATTATACATGGAGATCATATCCCCCCTTATGTATTATACATGGTGATCATTTTCCCCCCTTATGTATTATACAGGGAGATCATATCCCCCTTATGTATTATACATGGAGATCATACCCCTCTTATGTATTATACATGGTGATCATATCCCCCCTTATGTAGTATACATGGTGATCATATCCCCCCCTTATGTATTATACATGGAGATCATATCCCCCTTATGTATTATACATGGAGATCATATCCCCCCCTTATGTATTATACATGGTGATCATTTCCCCCTTATGTATTATACATGGAGATCATATCCCCCCTTATGTATTATACATGGAGATCATATCCCCCCTTATGTATTATACATGGAGATCATACCCCTCTTATGTATTATACATGGTGATCATATCCCCCCTTATGTATTATACATGGAGATCATATCCCCCCCTTATGTATTATACATGGTAATCATTTCCCCCTTATGTATTATACATGGAGATCATATCCCCCCTTATGTATTATACATGGAGATCATATCCCCCCTTATGTATTATACATGGTGATCATATCCCCCCTTATGTATTTTACATGGAGATCATATCCCCCCTTATGTATTATACATGGAGATCATATCCCCCTTATGTATTATACATGGAGATCATATCCCCCTTATGTATTATACATGGAGATCATTTCCCCCCTTATGTATTATACATGGAGATCATACCCCTCTTATGTATTATACATGGAGATCATATCCCCCCTTATGTATTATACATGGAGATCATATCCCCCCTTATGTATTATACATGGAGATCATTTCCCCCTTATGTATTATACATGGTGATCATACCCCCCCCCTACCTTATGTATTATACATGGAAATGATATCCCCCCTTATGTATTATACATGGAGATCATACCCCCCTTATGTATTATACATGGAGATCATATCCCCCCCATATGTATTATACATGGTGATCATACCCCCCTTATGTATTATACATGGAGATCATATCCCCCCTTATGTATTATACATAGAGATCATATCCCCCCTTATATATTATACATGGAGATCATATCCCCCCTATGTATTATACATGGAGATCATATCCCCCCTTATGTATTATACATGGAGTTCATATCCCCCTTATGTATTATACATGGTGATCATATCCCCCCTTATGTATTATACATGGAGATCATATCCCCCCTTATGTATTATACATGGAGATCATATCCCCCCTTATGTATTATACATGGAGATCATATCCCCCCTTATGTATTATACATGGAGATCCTATCCCCCCTTATCTATTATACATGGAGATCATATCCCCCTTATGTATTATACATGGAGATCATATCCCCCCTTATGTATTATACATGGAGATCATATCCCCCCTTATGTATTATACATGGAGATCATATCCCCCTTATGTATTATACATGGTGATCATATCCCCCCGTATGTATTATACATGGAGATCATATCCCCCCTTATGTATTATACATGGTGATCATACCCCCCTTATGTATTATACATGGAGATCATATCCCCCTTATGTATTATACATGGTGATCATATCCCCCCTTATGTATTATACATGGAGATCATATCCCCCTTATGTATTATACATGGAGATCATATCCCCCTTATGTATTATACATGGAGATCATATCCCCCCTTATGTATTATACATGGAGATCATACCCCCCCTTATGTATTATACATGGAGATCATATCCCCCCCTTATGTATTATACATGGAGATCATATCCCCCCTTATGTATTATTCATGGAGATCATATCCCCCCCTTATGTATTATACATGGAGATCATATCCCCCCTTATGTATTATACATGGAGATCATATCCCCCCTTATGTATTATACATGGAGATCATATCCCCCCTTATGTATTATACATGGAGATCATATCCCCCCTTATGTATTATACATGGAGATCATATCCCCCTTATGTATTATACATGGAGATCATATCCCCCCTTATGTATTATACATGGAGATCATATCCCCCCTTATGTATTATACATGGAGATCATATCCCCCTTATGTATTATACATGGTGATCATATCCCCCTTATGTATTATACATGGAGATCATATCCCCCTTATGTATTATACATGGAGATCATATCCCCCCTTATTTATTATACATGGAGATCATATCCCCCCCTTATGTATTATACATGGAGATCATATCCCCCCTTATTTATTATACATGGAGATCATATCCCCCCCTTATGTATTATACATGGAGATCATATCCCCCCTTATTTATTATACATGGAGATCATATCCCCCCCTTATGTATTATACATGGAGATCATATCCCCCTTATGTATTATACATGGAGATCATATCCCCCCTTATGTATTATACATGGAGATCATATCCCCCCCTTATGTATTATACATGGAGATCATATCCCCCTTATGTATTATACATGGAGATCATATCCCCCCCTTATGTATTATACATGGAGATCATATCCCCCCTTATGTATTATACATGGAGATCATATCCCCCCTTATGTATTATACATGGAGATCATATCCCTCCCTTATGTATTATACATGGAGATCATATCCCCCCCTTATGTATTATACATGGAGATCATATCCCCCCTTATGTATTATACATGGAGATCATATCCCCCCCTTATGTATTATACATGGAGATCATATCCCCCCTTATGTATTATACATGGAGATCATATCCCCCCCTTATGTATTATACATGGAGATCATATCCCCCCTTATGTATTATACATGGAGATCTTATCCCCCCTTATGTATTATACATGGAGATCATATCCCCCCCTTATGTATTATACATGGAGATCATATCCCCCTTATGTATTATACATGGAGATCATATCCCCCCCTTATGTATTATACATGGAGATCATATCCCCCCCTTATGTATTATACATGGAGATCATATCCCCCCTTATGTATTATACATGGAGATCATATCCCCCCCTTATGTATTATACATGGAGATCATATCCCCCTTATGTATTATACATGGAGATCATATCCCCCCCTTATGTATTATACATGGAGATCATATCCCCCCTTATGTATTATACATGGAGATCATATCCCCCCTTATGTATTATACATGGAGATCATATCCCTCCCTTATGTATTATACATGGAGATCATATCCCCCCCTTATGTATTATACATGGAGATCATATCCCCCCTTATGTATTATACATGGAGATCATATCCCCCCCTTATGTATTATACATGGAGATCATATCCCCCCTTATGTATTATACATGGAGATCATATCCCCCCCTTATGTATTATACATGGAGATCATATCCCCCCCTTATGTATTATACATGGAGATCTTATCCCCCCTTATGTATTATACATGGAGATCATATCCCCCCCTTATGTATTATACATGGAGATCATATCCCCCCTTATGTATTATACATGGAGATCATATCCCCCTTATGTATTATACATGGAGATCATATCCCCCCCTTATGTATTATACATGGAGATCATATCCCCCCTTATGTATTATACATGGTGATCATATCCCCCCTTATGTATTATACATGGAGATCATATCCCCCCTTATGTATTATACATGGAGATCATATCCCCCTTATGTATTATACAGGAGATCATATCCCCCCTTATGTATTATACATGGAGATCATATCCCCCCTTATGTATTATACATGGAGATCATATCCCCCCTTATGTATTATACATGGAGATCATATCCCCCCTTATGTATTATACATGGAGATCATATCCCCCCTTATGTATTATACATGGAGATCATATCCCCCCTTATGTATTATACATGGCGATCATATCACCCTTATGTATTATACATGGAGATCATATCCCCCCCTTATGTATTATACATGGAGATCATATCCCCCCTTATGTATTATACATGGAGATCATATCCCCCCCTTATGTATTATACATGGAGATCATATCCCCCCTTATGTATTATACATGGAGATCATATCCCCCCTTATGTATTATAGATGGAGATCATATCCCCCCCTTATGTATTATAGATGGAGATCATATCCCCCCCTTATGTATTATACATGGAGATCATATCCCCCCCTTATGTATTATACATGGAGATCATATCCCCCCCTTATGTATTATACATGGAGATCATATCCCCCCTTATGTATTATACATGGAGATCATATCCCCCCCTTATGTATTATACATGGAGATCATATCCCCCTTATGTATTATACATGGAGATCATATCCCCCCCTTATGTATTATACATGGAGATCATATCCCCCCTTATGTATTATACATGGAGATCATATCCCCCCCTTATGTATTATACATGGAGATCATATCCACATTAGCATCTGCCTACAAACCACAAGGAAGGTAATAAGAAAAGTGTAATATTGGGGCACAAATACACTTTGATATAGGGAGAGGGTCGGTGGCGCTGCGATTGTGGGATTGTATTGGGTGAATATTGGCCGGGTTGGTCTCGCTCTAAGTAGGCCCACACACATTAAGTCATGCAATCTCCCATCTGCTGGGCTGTTTCCAGCACACGACGTATTTAATAGACTCCTGAGAATTGATGGGTCTTCTATGTGTACTTCACATTTCTGGTGTTCTCCGGAAAGCTGGCATATGATTCCCGTAATTGAGGTGGTCTGCTGGCTCTCTTATCTTGTTGCTCAGTTATGAGGGATTGTGAAGGAATGAATGGCCGGCGTTTTAACCTTTTCTGCCGATATATCGCATCTGGCAGGCTGGCGTTCTGTTGCTGTAGCAACTCGGAAGGTAAGACGTTTTGTCTTGGATGGAAGCCGTGTCACAGCTTTCACAGGGAAGATTTGAAGCATCTTGGAGACATCATTTCAAGGGAATGTTCCCATGTTCTGATCGACTTCCATCCCGCGGTGACCTCTAAGCAAAGTTACATTGAAATTCAGAAATCTAGACTTCTGGATAGAGAAAGATAGAACGGGCCTATCGAAATTTAGTGGGGGGCAGTGGTGCACCCCTTGCCTTGACCAGTAATGGCCGGTGAGCAGACAGGTCTCCTGATTGCTGCTCGCTTGAAGGACCAAACAAGGGCCACTATGCCTATGTTGCACCCCTCTCCTGTGCTTTCAGTGCTAGCCTGATCCCCAGTTACTCCTGCATCCTCTTTGCACCATATCCTATCCCTTCTTGTGCCTTGTGTCTCCTAGTGCACCCCTGTGCACCCCATTCTTCCAAGTGTATCCCTGTGCACCCCATTCTTCCAAGTGTGTCCCTGTGCACCCCATTCTTCCAAGTGTATCCCTGTGCACCCCATTCTTCCAAGTGTGTCCCTGTGCACCCCATTCTTCCAAGTGTGTCCCCTCTGCATCTCATGTACTAAAATGTGCACCTGTGCCTCCAAGTCTATCCCTGTGCACCCTAAGTCTAAAAATGCACCCTTGTGCACCCCATTCTTCCAAGTGTGTCCCTGTGCACCCCATTCTTCCAAGTGTGTCCCTGTGCACCCCATTCTTCCAAGTGTCCCCCTGTGCACCCCATTCTTCCAAGTGTGTCCCTGTGCACCCCATTCTTCCAAGTGTGTCCCTGTGCACCCCATTCTTCCAAGTGTGTCCCTGTGCACCCCATTCTTCCAAGTGTGTCCCATGTACTAAAATGTGCACATGTGCCTCCAAGTCTATCCCTGTGCACCCTAAGTCTAAAAGTGCACTCTTATGCACCTGTGTCTCCGAGTGCACCACAAATCTCAAAGTGCACACCCATGTCTCCAAGTGTGCCCCTGTACACCCCATGTCTCCAAGTGTGCCCCTGTACACCCCATGTCTCCAAGTGTGCCCCTGTACACCCCATGCCTCCAAGTGTGCCCCTGTACACCCCATGCCTCCAAGTGTGCCCCTGTACACCCCATGCCTCCAAGTGTGCCCCTGTACACCCCATGCCTCCAAGTGTGCCCCTGTACACCCCATGTCTCCAAGTGTGCCCCTGTACACCCCATGTCTCCAAGTGTGCCCCTGTACACCCCATGCCTCCAAGTGTGCCCCTGTACACCCCATGCCTCCAAGTGTGCCCCTGTACACCCCATGTCTCCAAGTGTGCCCCTGTACACCCCATGTCTCCAAGTGCACTGCTGTGTGCCCCAAGTCCCGAAGTGTGCGCCTCTGATTCCATACTTGTCCCTGTTCACCCCATGTCTAAAAGTGCGCTCCTATGCACATTGTGTCCCCAAGTGCACCCCAAGTCCTGAAGTGCGCCCCAAGTCCTGAAGTGCACCCCATGCCTCCAAGTTTGTCCTTGCACACACGACAAGTATAAAAGTGCACTTCTATGTACCAAGTGTCTCCAAGTGCACCCCAAGATCCAAAGCGCACACGTGTATCTCAAAGGGCATGTACTAAAATGTGCACCTGTGCCTCCAAGTCTATCCCTGTGCTCCCCAAGTCTAAAAGTGCACCCTTGTGCACCCCATTCTTCCAAGTGTGTCCCTGTGCTCCCCATTCTTCCAAGTGCACCCCTGTGCACCCCATTCTTCTAAGTCTGTCCCTTTGCACCCCATGTACTAAAATGTGCACCTGTGCCTCCAAGTCTATCCCTGTGCTCTCCAAGTTTAAAAGTGCACTCTTCTGCACCCTGTGTCTCCGAGTGCACCACAAATCTCAGAGCGCACACCCATGCCTCCAAGTGTGCCCCTGTACACCCCATGTCTCCGAGTGTGTCCCTGTACACCCCATGTCTCCAAGTGTGCCCCTCTACACCCGATGTCTCCAAGTGTGTCCCTGTACACCCCATGTCTCCATATGTGCCCCTGTACACCCCATGTCTCCAAGTGTGTCCTTGTACACCCCATGCCTCCAAGTGTGCCCCTGTACACCCCATGCCTCCAAGTGTGCCCCTGTACACCCCATATCTCCAAGTGTGCCCCTGTACACCCCATGTCTCCCAGTGTGCCCCTGTACACCCCATGTCTCCAAGTGTACTGTGGTGTGCCCCAAGTCCCGAAGTGTGCACCTCTGCTTCCATACTTGTCCCTGTTCACCCCATGTCTAAAAGTGCGCTCCTATGCACATTGTGTCCTCAAGTGCACCCCAAGTCCTGAAGTGCACCCCAAGTCCTGAAGTGCGCCCCAAGTCCTGAAGTGCACCCCATGCCTCCAAGTTTGTCCTTGCACACACGACATGTATAAAAGTGCACTTCTATGTACCAAGTGTCTCCAAGTGCACCCCAAGATCCAAAGCGCACACGTGTATCTCAAAGTGCACCTCTGTGCACTCCATATCCCCAATTGCACATTTGTGCCTTTCAATGCACCCCACATCACAAAGTTCTCCCTGTGCCTCCAAGTGTACTCCTGTATGCCCCAAGTTCCAAAGTGTGCATCTGTGCACCCAAATGCAAAAAGTGTGCTCCCATGCACCCTATACCTCTAAGTGCACCCCATGTTCCAAAGAGGACTCCTGTGCCTCCAGGTGCATCCCTGTGCAACCCATGTCTCCAAGTGCACACCTGTGTGCCCCAATTTCTGAAATGTGCATCTCTGCCTCAAAATTTGTCTCTGTGCACCCCATGTCCCAAAGTGCATCTCTGTGCACCCCATGTCTCGGAATGTTCCCTCGTGTCCTCAAGTGTGTCCCTGTATGCCCCAAGTCCCAAAAGTGTGCATCTGTGCACCCAAATGCTAAAAGTGTGCTCCCCAAATGCTAAAAGTGAACTTCTGTGCCTCCAGGTGCACCCCTGTGCACTTCATGTCTCCTAGCATACCCCTGTGTGCCCCAAGTTCTGAAGTGTGCACCTGTGCCTCAAAGTTTGTCCCTATGCACCCATGTCTCAAAATGGTCTCCTGTGCCTCCAAGTGTGCTCTTGTGCACCCCGTGTCTCCAAGTCTGCACTGCATGCCCCAAGTCCTGAAGTGTGCACCTTTGTCTCTAAATGTGCCCCTGTGCACCTCAAGTTCTGAAGTGTTCACTTGTGCACCCCGAGGCTAAATGTGTGCTCCTATGCACTCAAGTCCTGAAGCGCACCCCTGTGTACCCCATGTCTCAAAGTGCACACCTGTTCCTCCAAGTGTGCGCCTGTGCCCCCATACCTCCTAGTGCCCTTCAAGTGCACTCCACAAGTGTGCCCCTGTGCCCCCATACCTCCAAGTGCCCTTTAAGTGCACTCCACAAGTGTGCACCTGTGCCCCCATACCTTCAAGTGTCCTTCAAGTGCACTCCACAAGTGTGCCCCTGTGCCCCCATACCTTCAAGTGCCCTTCAAGTGCATTCCACAAGTGTGCACCTGTGCCCCCATACCTTCAAGTGCCCTTCAAGTGCACTCCACAAGTGTGCCCCTGTGCCCCCATACCTCCTAGTGCCCTTCAAGTGCACTCCACAAGTGTGCCCCTGTGCCCCCATACCTCCAAGTGCCCTTTAAGTGCACTCCACAAGTGTGCACCTGTGCCCCCATACCTTCAAGTGTCCTTCAAGTGCACTCCACAAGTGTGCCCCTGTGCCCCCATACCTTCAAGTGCCCTTCAAGTGCATTCCACAAGTGTGCCCCTGTGCCCCCATACCTCCAAGTGCCCTTTAAGTGCACTCCACAAGTGTGCGCCTGTGCCCCCATACCTCCAAGTGCCCTTCAAGTGCACTCCACAAGTGTGCGCCTGTGCCCCCATACCTCCTAGTGCCCTTCAAGTGCACTCCACAAGTGTGCGCCTGTGCCCCCATACCTTCAAGTGCCCTTCAAATGCACTCCACAAGTGTGCGCATGTGCCCCATACCTCCTAGTGCCCTTCAAGTGCACTCCACAAGTGTGCGCCTGTGCCCCCATACCTTCAAGTGCACTCCACATCCTGAAGTGTGCACCTGTTCATCCTGTTTCTCAAAGTGCAGCCTTTGTGCCTCCAAGTGTGTCCCTGCGCACCTCGTATGTCCAGTGTGTCCAAAGTCTCAAAGTGCGCACCCTTGCCTCCAAGTGAGCTCCTGTGCACCCTGTGTCTCCAGGTGTGCCCCTGTGTCTCCAGGTGTGCCCCTGTGCACCACAACTCTCAAAGTGCACCCTTGGGTGTCTCCATGACTCCTGAGTCTCTGCACAGCCTCTGCTACTCCCTGCAGTTTTCTGGCCTGCTGTGCTCCCCTGCCAGTGTCTCTTTCTGCCTCTCTGCCATCACCAGGACTATCCTCCTCGATTGAACCCTTCCAGTACGTGGATTTTCTCCATGTATTCATGCTGTCTTGTTGGCCTTTCCCCAGAACGGAGAGGTGACTTCTACAGTATGTTGTCGGATGTACACCCATCGTCGCCAGTACTTCTCAATTCAATAATTAATGAAGGCCTGGCCATGGGAGCCCCAGGAGCACCTGTGGCCCCGTGTTGTGTTAACCTTCCCGTCACCTGACATCTATATATAGATCCGCTTTCTAGGACTCAACACCTTCCAAGGGCAAGTTCTGCATTTTTATTAATTAAGGATGAAATCCCTGAGGGCGCCCTGACCTAAAATAAAATCGGACGCGGCGCCTGCCTGCGGAACGGTCATCATTAAGCATTTACGAATCGGGCGCAGCCTATCCATGTCCATTCCGCTGGCTGCTCGGCTACGCAGGGTGACATCTGGGCTGGAGAAGAATGTGCATCCCAGGCAGACAAGTCCCAAGTCGTGTCAGGAGAGATTATCCTCGCTTCCTTCCCGCTCGCTCAGCCGGGGTCACAGGAGTGGAGCGAGCGAGGAGATGACATGCACAGGAGGTTCTCGGCTCTGCTGGGTCTCTCTTCGTGTTGCTTCACATTCATCTCTATGTCATGTGTTGGAGAATGTATGGCCTTCAGTGTATGGATCCATTCCATGGGGAGAATCTACTGCAACCGCCCAAAACCCAACTTTTATCTTCCAAATCTTCTGTATCTGAGCTCCAGTCAGTGACTGTGCCTAGGCTGAGATGACGCCAACACCCTGCTATAGGCAGAAGGAAGCATTTCCTCAGTCTCCCCTCCCCCAGTGATCACACTGTACATTGTAACTTTGTAGAAGGAGGCATTTCCTCAGTCTCCGCTCCCCCAGTGATCACACTGTACATTGTAACTTTGTAGAAGGAGGAGGAGGCATTTCCTCAGTCTCGTCTCCCCCAGTGATCAGACTGTACATTGTAACTTTGTAGAAGGAGGCATTTCCTCAGTCTCCCATCCCCCAGTGATCAGACTGTACATTGTAACTTTGTAGAAGGAGGAGGAGGCATTTCCTCAGTCTCCCCTCCCCCAGTGATCACACTGTACATTGTAACTTTGTAGAAGGAGGCATTTCCTCAGTCTCCCCTCCCCCAGTGATCAGACTGTACATTGTAACTTTGTAGAAGGAGGAGGAGGCATTTCCTCAGTTTCCCCTCCCCCAGTGATCAGACTGTACATTGTAACTTTGTAGAAGGAGGAGGAGGCATTTCCTCAGTTTCCCCTCCCCCAGTGATCAGACTGTACATTGTAACTTTGTAGAAGGAGGAGGAGGTATTTCCTCAGTCTCCCCTCCCCCAGTGATCGGACTGTATAATGTAACTCTGTAGAAGGAGGAGGAGTTTCCTCAGTCCCCCCTCCACCCACTGATCAGACTGTACATTGTAACTTTGCAGAAGGGGGAGGAGGCATTTCCTCAGTCCCCCCTCCACCCAGCGATCATACTGTACATTGTAGCTTTGTTCCAAATCACAAGATGGGAGGCTACAGAAGGGGTTGGTCTGTGTCAGGAATTTGTGAAGCAAGAACTGCACAGGCACCAGGATTTACATGATGATGCAATCTCAGTCCAGGAAGCAGATGTACGCAGTGGGCTGGCTCATGAGAGGAGCTGGTACACCTGTGCAAGACTGGAGGGGAGGAGCCGGTACACCTGTGCAAGACTGGAGGGGAGGAGCCGGTACACCTGTGCAAGACTGGAGGGGAGGAGCCGGTACACCTGTGCAAGACTGGAGGGGAGGAGCCGGTACACCTGTGCAAGACTGAAGGGGAGGAGCCGGTACACCTGTGCAAGACTGGAGGGGAGGAGCCGGTACACCTGTGCAAGACTGGAGGGGAGGAGCCGGTACACCTGTGCAAGACTGGAGGGGAGGAACCGGTACACCTGTGCAAGACTGAAGGGGAGGAGCCGGTACACCTGTGCAAGACTGAAGGGGAGGAGCCGGTACACCTGTGCAAGACTGGAGGGGAGGAGCCGGTACACCTGTGCAAGACTGGAGGGGAGGAGCCGGTACACCTGTGCAAGACTGAAGGGGAGGAGCCGGTACACCTGTGCAAGACTGAAGGGGAGGAGCCAGTACACCTGTGCAAGACTGGAGGGAGGAGCCGGTACACCTGTGCAAGACTGGTGGGAGGAGCCGGTACACCTGTGCAAGACTGAAAGGGAGGAGCAGCTACACCTGTGCAAGACTGAAGGGGAGGAGCTGGTACACCTGTGCAAGACTGAATGGGAGGAGCCGGTACACCTGTGCTAGACTGAAGGGGAGGAGCCGGTACACCTGTGCAAGACTGAAGGGGAGGAGCCGCTACACCTGTGCAAGACTGAAGGGGAGGAGCCAGTACACCTGTGCAAGACTGAAGGGGAGGAGCCAGTACACCTGTGTAAGACTGGAGGGGAGGAGCCGGTACAGCTGTGCAAGACTGAAAGGGAGGAGCAGCTACACCTGCGCAAGACTGAATGGGAGGAGCCGGTACACCTGTGCTAGACTGAAGGGGAGGAGCCAGTAAACCTGTGCAAGACTGAAGGGGAGGAGCCGGTACACCTGTGCAAGACTGAATGGGAGGAGCCGGTACACCTGTGCAAGACTGAAGGAGAGGAACTGGTACACCTGTGCAAGACTGAAGGGGAGGAGCCGGTACACCTGTGCAAGACTGAAGGGGAGGAGCCGGTACACCTGTGCAAGACTGAAGGGGAGGAGCAGGTACACCTGTGCAATATCGAAGGGGAGGAGCCGGTACACCTGTGCAATAATGAAGGGGAGGAGCTAGTACACCTGTGCAAGACTGGAGGGGAGGAGCCGGAGTCCCTTTTGAAGTAAACCATTGGCTCATACAGTCTGATATCATGTGAGCGTTCTGTGATTTTCACTGAGGAATAGTTTATGGTAATCTATATGTAGATGACGGATGGTTGCCGTGTGAGACGCCTCCGTGTTTGTCAGAGCTGTTAATAAAAAATCATATTTACCAGCAAAATCACCCGTAACTGCGAGACGTGTCATCCCGGAACCAACCTGACGGCACCGCGCAGGAGTACAAGATGGCTCGCGGGCTAATTCCGCTCACTCAGATATATTCCGCCTACATGTATTTGTAAAGACTTTGTTACTGGGGAATAGTCAATAATTGATCGCATTTCATTACAGGGAAACCTGAACGGATAAAACTAGAGGCCGTGGAAATCAATACAGGAAGTTCCAGTAATTCACCGCCAGAGCTGGACCAACCCAATGTACTCTAGAACATGGGATGGATGGAGAGAGAGAGAGGGGGGAGAGGGGGGAAGAGGGAGAGAGAGGGGGGGGAGAGAGAAGAGAGGAGAGAGAGAGGGGGGGGCGAGAGAGAGGGGGTAGTGAGAGAGGAATAGAGAGAGAGGGGGGAAGAGAGAGGAGAGGGGGGGAGAGGGAGAGAGGGGGGGAGAGGGAGCGAGAGAGAGGGAGTAGAGAGGGGGGGAGAGAAGAGCGAAGGGGGGAAGAGAGAGGGGGGATGAGAGAGAGAGGGGGGGTAGAGAAAGAGGAATAGAGAGAGGGGAGAAGAGACAGAGAGGGGGGGAAGAGAGAGAAGAGAGAGAAGATAGTGAAGGAGGGAGGGTGGGAGAGAGAGAGAGAGGGGGGAGGGGGGAGAGAGAGATTGGGAGGGGGGAGGGAGGGGGGAGAGAGGGGGAGAGAGAGGGGGGAGAGGGGGAGAGGAAGAGAGAGAGAGGGGGGGGAGATGAATAGAGAGAGGGGGGAGGGAGGGAGGAAGGGAGGAATAGAGAGAGAGGGGGGGGGGAGGGAGAGGAATAGAGAGGGGGGAGAGGGGGGAAGAGAGAGAGGAAGAGAGAGAGAGGGGGGAGAGAGGGGGGAGAGAGAAGAGAGGGGGGGAAGAGAGAGAGGAGAGATAGAGGGGGGAGGAAGAGAGGGGGGGAGGAATAGAGAGAGAGAGGGGGTGGAGAGAGAGGAATAGATAGATAGATAGATAGATAATAGATAGATAATAGATAGATAGATAGATAGATAGATAGATAGATATAGATAGATAGATAGATAGATAGATAGATAGATAGATAGATAGATAGATAGATAGATAGATAGATAGATAATAGATAGATAGATAGATAGATAGATAGATAGATAGATAGATAGATAGATAATAGATAGATAGATAATAGATAGATAGATAGATAATAGATAGATAGATAGATAGATAGATAATAGATAGATAATAGATAGATAATAGATAGATAGATAGATAGATAGATAGATAAATAGATAGATAGATAGATAGATAGATAGATAGATAGATAATAGATAGATAGATAGATAGATAGATAGATAGATAGATAATAGATAGATAGATAGATAGATAGATAGATAGATAGATAGATAGATAGATAATAGATAGATAGATAATAGATAGATAGATAGATAATAGATAGATAATAGATAGATAGATAGATAGATAGATAGATAGATAATAGATAGATAGATAATAGATAGATAGATAGATAGATAATAGATAGATAGATAGATAGATAATAGATAGATAATAGATAGATAGATAGATAGATAGATAGATAGATAGATAGATAGATAGATAATAGATAGATAGATAGATAGATAGATAGATAGATAGATAGATAGATAATAGATAGATAGATAGATAGATAGATAGATAATAGATAGATAGATAGATAATAGATAGATAGATAGATAGATAGATAGATAGATAGATAGATAATAGATAATAGATAATAGATAGATAGATAGATAGATAGATAGATAGATAGATAGATAGATAATAGGTATTAGGGAATATATTTTCTAGATCACACGCTAGAATGAGTGGTGCCTGGCTATGAGTCTGAAGCTCTCATCTGGTATATTATGGGCCCTCATCTGGTAGATTATGGGCCCTCATCTGGTAGATTATGGGCCCTCATCTGGTAGATTATGGGCCCTGTATCCATGTCAAGGTTCTTTTTTCTCCGTCTATAAAGATGAAAATCCTTTCCCGATGTTAGATGGAAGAACACACAACGTCCCGCCATCAGCTCCTCCTTCACAGTAAATTTAAGGGCTAATAAAGCAGTTAACGGATATTTTCCTAAATCATTTAGGTGACTTATTACATATGTACCCAAGCATCTGCCGCAGTCGCTGATCGAACAGGCAGTTAAATACGAGCCAATAATTCCCCAACAGATGTTTGCTTGTCAGTTATCAGGTGCACTTCATATTCCGGGCCCCAAATAAATGAACTATTCACAATGTATTCAGTTGGGATCACTCAATTTAGGAAGGACAGACTGCTGGAAGACAGATCTTCAAGCGGGTGAAATTCATGGACTTCTTGATATACCTGGATATAAATTCTGATTGATTCCATTCTGCTATTGATTTTTGGGTCCATTGATGTCACTGGTCGATGTTCATGCAATTTGAAGAAGTAATGGTCCTTGTTTTGGGAGAGTGACTGATGAACTGCAGTATGGAAGACATGCAGGAAACCAATACATAATGGTGGAATTATGCAAATCATGGAGTTCTGGAAGGAAGATGAAGTGCAGCAAAACCCCAAAGAAAATGAAGAGCAGCTGAACCCAAATGAAGATGCAGAGCAACAAACCCCAATGGAGATGAAGAGCAAGAAACCCCAATGGAGATGAAGAGCAACCAACCCCCAGTGAAGATAAAGAGCAACCAAACCCCAATGGAGATGAGGAACAACCAACCCCCAATGAAGATGTAGAGCAACTAACCCCCAATGAAGATGAAGAGCAACCAACCCCCAATGAAGATGAAGAGCAACAAACCCAAATGAAGATGCAGAGCAACAAAACCCTTATGGAGATGAACAGCAAGCAACCCCCAGTGAAGATAAAGAACAACCAAACCCCAATGAAGATGGAGAGCAACCAACCCCCAATGAAGACGAAAAGCAACCAAACCCCAATGAAGATGAAGAGCAACTAAGTTCCAATAAAGATAAAAAGCTACCAAAGCCCAATGGAGATGAAGACCAACCAACCCCCAATGAAGATGAAGACCAACCAACCCCCAATGAAGATGAAGAGCAACCAAACCCCAATGAAGAGGAAGTGAAGCTAATCCCCAATGAAGATGAAGACCAACCAAACCCCAATGAAGATGAAGAGCAACCAAACCCCAATGAAGAGGAAGTGAAGCTAATCCCCAATGAAGATGAAGACCAACCAAACCCCAATGAAGATGAAGACCAACCAACCCCCATTGAAGATGAAGACCAACCAACCCCCAATGAAGATGAAGAGCAACCAAACCCCAATGAAGAGGTGGTGCAGCTAATCCCCTAATGAAAATCTCCAGGTAGAAAACTTCAGGATAACATTTGTTCTACAATCATATTGCATGCAGTCATTGTGTGGTTGAGGGGTTCAAACTCAGTCTTCAAACATAAAATAACTATTTTCCTCTCTTGGTTTGAGGCCCCCGGTGCAGGGCAACATGGTTTGAGAACGAGGCAAAGTATGTTACCTTGTTGGCTTATGAAGAGCACATGGTTGTCACTGACACGGATGTATCAATGTTAAAGTGGGTGGAAAGGCTCGAGGTTTTTTACCTTCATGCATTCTATGTGCAGAAAACCTTCTGTGTGTAGCAGCCCCCCCAATACTTACCTGAGGCCCATCGCGATCCATCAATGTGCACAACAGCCTCGGCTGTCCTGGGTCTCTACCTCTTCATTGGCTGAGACAGCAAGCGGGAGCAATTGGCTTCCACTGCAGTCAATCACAGTTAGCCACTGAGGAGAGAGCGGGGGTTGGGGCCAATCCACGGCTTCGTGTGTGAATGGATACACAGAGCAGCGGCTTCGGACCAAGCTGCTTGCTATGGGGACACCCAACAGAAAGGAGGACCCAGGAGCACCGATGGGGGGACCCAAGAGGATCCAGGCTGCTCTGTGCAAAACCACTGCACACAGCAGGTAAGTATGACATGTTTGTTATTTTCCCCCCAAAAAGGGGACCTTTAGTATCACTTACATTTTTGAACACATACATTTTCAGAATGTACTTTCATTATACCTGACTATCACATCTACACTCACCAGCCATTTTATTAGGTCCACCTTGCTAGTGCCAAGAAAACCATTAGACCACCACCACCAGCCTTGGTTGGATCCACCATACCATGACACCACCACCACCAGCATGAACCGTCGATACAAGGCAGGATGGATCCACCACACCATGACACCACCACCACCAGCCTGAACCATTGATACAAGGCAGGATGGATCCACCACACCATGACACCACCACCACCAGCATGAACCGTCGATACAAGGCAAGATGGATCCACCACACCATGACACCACCACCACCAGCCTGAACCATTGATACAAGGCAGGATGGATCCACCACACCATGACACCACCACCACCAGCCTGAACCGTCGATACAAGGCAGGATGGATCCACCACACCATGACACCACCACCACCAGCCTGGACCATTGATACAAGGCAGGATGGATCCACCACACCATGACACCACCGTCACCAGCCTGAACCATGAATACAAGGCAAGATGGATCCACCACACCATGACACCACCACCACCAACAGCCTGAACCATGGATACAAGGCAGGATGGATCCACCACACCATGACACCACCAGCCTGAACCATTGATACAAGGCAGGATGGATCCACCACACCATGACACCGCCACCACCAGCCTGAACCGTTAATACAAGGCAAGATGGATCCACCACACCATGACACCACCAGCCTGAACCATTGATACAAGGCAGGATGGATCCACCACACCATGACACCACCACCACCAGCCTGAACCATTGATACAAGGCAGGATGGATCCACTACACCATGACATTACCACCACCAGCCTGAACCGTCGATACAAGGCAGGATGGATCCAGGCTTTCAGGTCGTTTACACCAAATTCTGACTCTACCATCTGAATATTGAAGCAACCAGTCTGCCCATTCTCCTCTGACCTCTGACACCAACAAGGCAAATTGCCTCCACACAACTGCCGCTCACTGGATATTTTCTCTTTTTCTCTGTAAACCCTAGAGATGGTTGTGCGGGAAAATCCCAGTAGATCAGCAGTTTTTGAAATACCAGCCCATCTGGAACCAACATCCATGCCACGTTAAAGTCACCTAAATCCCATTTCTTCCCCATTCTGATGCTCGGTTTGATCCTCAGTAAGTCATCTTCACCAGGTCTAGATGTCTAAATGCATTGAGTTGCTGCCATGTGATTGGCTGATTAGCAATTTGTGTTATCAAGCAATTAAACTTGTGGAACTAATAAAGTGGTGGTGAGTGTATATGAGCATGTAGGACATCCCAATTCTGGTATTCATATCCTGACCCTTTTTGTGGCTGTAACAGCCTCCATCCTTCTGGGAGGATGCTTTAGAAGGTTTTGGAGTGTACCTGTCAAGACCCAGATCTGAACCTGCAACCTCTGGCTGTAACTAGCAGTATCTCTTGTTTTGATCCACCTGAGATGCTGAACAACTCCCTATCTGATTCGTTAAACAGCCTTGCCATATGTCCTATTTCTCTTGAATCCTTTGCTCCTCTCATGAATTTCCTATTTAAGTCATGTCTTTGCAGTTCCTGTTTGCCAGATTGTTGTGCTCTCTCTCCAGCTAATATCTCGCTCTTGTCACTCCTGGGAACCGACCTCGGTGGAAGGAGTCTGAGCACCAACCCACTCTCCAACGAAGGACCTGTCACCATGCCAGTGACCACGCTCCATGGCAGGCTGCTAAACAGCTTTCCCCAGTCCTTGGTTACCCATGGCAACTGCTCTCTCCCTCCACTCCTTTCGCCGAGTTAGCCCTTTCTAGTGGCCTTTCTCCTGTACACCATATGTGCTCTACAGGCCCTGTTCTTTCATACGCCGGAAACCATCATGCGCCCCTACAGAGTAACTTCAGACCAGGCTTGAAGACAATTTCATGAACTTTACTGTAATTTTTTTGTGGCAGAAAAAAATAACCAACAGAATTTAGTCCATCCCCTAAGCTGGCTAAAGGAAGTACACACATGAAAAACTCTGTAAATTTCAGGACTCAGAGGTCTACCGAAGAGGAAGATGACCACAAATGATGTATGATGTACAATGGATCATGAGCTTCGCCAGAAAGGTATAGTAGATGCTGTCCTCCTCAACCAAGGAAGTCTCATGAAAGCTACAAACAGAAGGGTGCCAATGCCTAGTGCATTACCAGTGATTTATTGTTCACAAAACAAAGATGCCAAATGGATACTCACAGAAGTGGAAAATAAAATCTCATAAAAACCAAAGAGAGTTGCTTGTGTCCATAGCTCTGAGGAAGGAGGTACGCCTCCGAAACGCGTCAGTCGGCCAATCCAGCTGGGTTGCATGGCCACACGTGATTCCCCTTGCTGTGGCATGTTTTTTATGCGATTTTTCTTTCCACTTCTGTGAGTATCCGTTTGGCGTCTGTTTTGTGAACAATAAATCGTTGGTAATGCACGAGGCATTTGCGCCCTCCTGTTTGTTCTTTTTGTAGTTTTCACATGACTAAAGGAAGTGGCTGGATACATTAGGAGGTGATAGTCCATTACTGGTGCTGGGAGTGTCTTATGGAACCTCGGTATCCATTGGGCTACATGCTGGCTTCTCATGTGACTCTCCAGACCTGGAACTCTGACTCCCGGCGCTCTCCCCAAACTCCTGCTCTCTTCCCTCCTGGACTGGACCTCCACCCTATTTATATAAATCACTGGGTGGAAGGCAGGCCCTAGAAAAAGTCCAGACTGAGGATTCAGCAGGTAACCCCTTCCACAGTCTGGGCAGACCAACGCGCTATGCTATATACATCAGGCAGGGCAGGGCTTTGCTTCCTCATGTCCAAGCCTCCAGCAAGGACAACAGCGAAGTGACGTCACCAAATCTCCTGAGACTATCAGTCAGAGACAGCGGTACCTTAGATCTCACAATGTGCACATACAGCTATGGAGCTGTAAAATAGGAGTGCCTAGGCACGTTCACATAGCAACAAGTGCTCTGCTTTTTTCAGGAGGAATTCCATACAAAAGATACTATTTAGGCGCATTTCCAATTTTTATATATTCCTTTTTCCAAAGCACAGCACTTTTGGCAGCTGTACCTTAGATGTGTTGCATGCAGATCCCAATGGGAGTGCTTAATGTCACTTTAATCAGATTTTGGTAAGATTTCAAAAAATGTCAAGGTTGCCGAAACCTCTGAGGAGACACATTGGGAATTCTATTAAAAAACCAACATAGCTGAGCCTTGCTCCTCAGATGCATTTTCGTTTTGGTCGTCGGTTTGGCCCCGTGGCCCGCACCGGCTGGGTCTCTCTGACGGGATGCTGGTGTGGGGCCGCCTTGGCTCTGCTCTCTGTCGCGTCTGTCCCCCGGCCCTCCTTCTTCTTCTCCCTCCCTATCCCTACAATGGACTTCCCCTTTCTCTTCTTTTTCTTTCCTGTAGACTTTTTTTCTTTCCCTTTTTTTTTCTTTTTTTCCTGTTCTTTTTCCATTTGGGTTTATACTTTTGGTTTCACGGAGTTTCCACATTTTGTCTCGTATGTTTTGTCTGGGAATGCACCTCGTGAACTTATGTTCTTTTTTGTTTCTCTCTATAATTCAGCAATATGTGTTATTGAAACACCTTGTCAGGGATCCCCGCCGCGATGGGCTCGGCGCAGGCGCAGTGCACCGCCCTGTGTCAGAATGCGGGCACTGAGACCTGGCCGTCCGCAGCGAGGGAGTTCGCGCATGCGCAGTAGGGACCGCGGGCGCGCGCGTGGCACCAATGGCAGCGCAGGGCGGGATATTTAAATGGCCCTGAGCTGTCATTCAGTGCCTTCTGGTCTTTCCTTGTATCCTGTATCTGCGAACCTGTTCTAAGTAAGTTACTGACCCGGATTGTACCTGACCTTGTTGCCTTCTCCTGCCCAGACCCTTGCTTTGCCTGACCTCTCTCCTGAATGCCCCCGTTTGGATCTGACCTTCCGTTGCTGACCTGGCATGTGACCCGACTACTCTCTGCCCGCTGCCTTGTACTGCTCCGTCCCCACTGTTACCGACCCGGCCCGTTTGACCCTGCACTTGCTCAGCCATCCATCCCGACGGGATCACCCGACCTCCTCACATCAGGCTCTTCCCTGCGGGAGCCCCTGGCGAATACCGCTACCACTGACAGGCGTGCTCAGTAGCCACGACCTGGTCTCGGGGTACTTCAAGTCCATCCCCACCATCAGGGGCTCTGGTGAACACGTATCCTGGGGCTTAGATACCGGCCAGTGGAGTGCTAGTGGTACCACCTGGTGGTCCCTTACACACCTCCATTTCGTTGGTGTTTAGATTTATTTTTATTCATCCACATGGACCATTGACAAGCCTATAATGTTTTTCTATCCATTTATTTGTCCATGCTATTATTATTTCTCATGTTTTGTATTGTTAACGTTGCTGTACAATATAATAAAGACTAATTTGCCTTTAAAAAGCCAACATGATCTAAAGGTGAGCTGACACCTAAAGATAAGACAATGGTGCAGCAAAATTCAATGGGGGTTTCAAGTAGCGGAACCCTACAAATCATCTAAGTGGAGACAAGTGTAGACTTTTTCCGGCTTCTCTGAAGAGCGTGGAGAGCATTTTTTTTTCCGAAGCTGAGCTCCTGGTAGCTGAGAAACCTGGCATTGTGTAGCCTAGCCCTTGTTGCTAACAGATTTGTAGTACGTAATTACCGTCAAATACATTCCAGATTTCATCTTTTGTAAGTGTTCTTCTAATGCTTCTGAAGAGCTGATCTCCAACTTAATAAATGTGACTGCATGGGAGGGCACAGATGGTGGCATTCAGGGAATAGTGAAGCGATTTACTCAAAATTAATTTTGCTGCAAAATCACTAATTTCCCCTTGGCTGGAATTTCAGTGAAATCATCCTGTAATTTCGACAGGTGACTTGCTTCGGTCTACCATTAAGAAAGCTTTCCTATGTCACGGTGCCAGTCCTGTGCCACCCCCAAACCACCTGTAGCAACCAATAATTGAATGACGCACTGTGAAGAATGAAAGGGTTTAATGATGACTCGGGGGTTTAAATATAATAATATGGTCCTCTAATGATGACTGTACAATATGAAGGCAAAAAAACAACAATCCTTATAAAGGAAGAAAACAGTCAGTTGTTAAAACATGTGAGCTACAAACGGGCGACCGTGACGCCACACGGGTAAGAAATGGACAATCGTTGTGATACGCCATGTTCATGACAATATCTAAGATCATGTTCCCAGCTAAAGAGGGGCCTTTCTGGCACAAGAACAGATCCCTTAGGAGCCATGGAAAGCCCATTGCACCCCTAAACACAACAAAAAACCTTAATTTAGCCTTCTCCACTGACACCTATCACACTCGTACCTGGGTCACCTGCCAATCAGGAGACAGCTCAACTCATCGGCACCACTGCCAGTCAGAAGAGAGCTCTTCTAATTGGTGCCACCTTACATTTCTGAAGTAATGTGCGGCTTGGCATTTGAGCAACACTTTGCTGTGCTTCAACTGAGCTTCAGTACTTACCTGTATCCCCTCACTTCTTGTGTCCTCTGTGCTTGTCTGCAGACTGTAGGTGCCTCCAGTAAACTGACTACAGTGTGTCCAGTATGATCAGTGCCTCCAGTATGCTCCCAGTCCATGTGTACTCATATGGCTACAGTGTGCCCAGTAAGATCAGTGCCTCCAGTGTACTCCCAGTCAATGTCTTCTAGTGACTCAAGTGTGCCCAGTATGTTCAGTGCCTCCAGTGTACTCCCAGTCCATGTGTACTCAAATGGCTACAGTGTGCCCAGTATGTTCGGTGCCTCCAGTACACTCCCAGTACACGTGTACTCAGATGGCTACAGCGTGCCCAGTATGTTCAGTGCCTCCACTATGCTCCCAGTCCACATGTGCTCAAATGGCTACAGTGTGCCCAGTATGTTCAATGCCTTCAGTGTACTCCCAGTCCACATGTACTCAAATGGCTTCAGTGTGCCCAGTATGTTCAGTGTCTCCAGTAGATTTCCAATCCACATGTCCTCTAGTGACTACAGTGTGCCCAGTATGTTCAGTTTCTTCAGTACATTCCCAGTCCACATGTCCTCTAGTGACTACAGTGTGCCCAGTATGTTCAGTTTCTCCAGTACATTCCCAGTCCACGTGTCCTCTAGTGACTACAGTGTGCCCAGTATGTTCCATTTCTCCAGTGCATTCCCTGTCCACATGTCTTTAAGTGACTCCAATGTTTCCAGCATGCTCAGTGCTTCCAGTGCATTCCCAGTCCAAAGTTATTCAAATGACTAATGGGTGCCCAGTATGCTCAATGCTTTCAGCACATACCCAGTCCACACGTCCTTTAGTGACTACAGTGTGGAGCTTCCTCACTCTCATTCTCGTGGCCCTTTTCAGACTCTAACCCAGGCTCTCTCTTTGGTAGGTCCTCCAGCTAAGCCTAGCTGGAACCTTGACTTCTTCTCAAAGGACTCCTTGGCCTATCTGACCCATGGGCAAGGCCCCCAGCACTGGAGTCTCTTCCAGCAGGCTAAACCCTAGAACTCTCTCTAGGCTGCCAGACCTCAGAGTATTTATGGGCTTTCCCTCCACTTACTAGGCATGTCTCCTCAAGGATTGGCTGGAAACCCATAAAAATTCAGGTTGCCTGTCCTGCTCATCCTCCCACTATATTTCTAGAACTCTCCAGAAGACAGGGGAAAGTAGCAGACCAGAAACCTGTGAGACCCTGATCAGCTTCTAGCAATTAACCCCTAATCCTCTGCTTACAAAGGAGCTAAACTAAACTTTCCTTCCAAAACTTGGAGGGTTCTACATCAGTGATAATGACAGTGGAGGTAAGGAAGACCTCTCCCATGTTGGAGTCAGTTGCTGATTGTGTCGCATCTTTGAGACAATTCTGCAACAAAACTTTCCCCCGAAAGTGATATTTGATACATTACTGTTACTCTACCGGCTTCTCCAAATAGCCTTTAAAACTCTGTGAAATTGTGCAGAAAAATGAAAAGAATGGACTTTGATTATACCGAACCAGTGTTATAGAACACGAAATATTACAACGTGACATAAACAGTGCTTGAGGACAAGTTACAGCCATCCCCTGCCGTGTTTGCATTTCCAGCTTGTATTCTTTTAGGTGAGCTTTACACTGGAGAGGGAAAATATCTTTGAATTAATAGTGACCTAGTTACTCTTACACAATGGTGGAACATTTTATTATTCAAAATAATTCAAATTCAGCAGAAAAATACTAAATCATATGTGTCACATGTAATGTTCTAGACATAAAAGCTTCTATCGCCTTGTCTATGTGTGTTGCGGTTTCGTGCCGCTTCTTCAGGACATCGGTTTGATGTAGTTTACATAAAAGACGCAGTAAGGACTAATATATTTAATCTGAAAATAGAATATAACAGAAGTATACAATAAACACAAATCCTGCTGGATGATATTGGTACTGAGCACAGCAAAGGGCAAAGGAAACGAATAACAAACACAAAGAAACATGCAAACAATAAAACTCACCTATTAGATTACTTTTATTGTTTGCATATGCTTGTTTTTGTTTGCTTTTCTTTCTTCCTCTTCCTTCTTCCTCCTTCTGCTTCCTTCTTCTTCCTCCTCCTTCCTTATTTTTCCTTTGTTTTCCTCCTTCTTCCTTCCCCTTCCTCCTTTCTCTTTCTTCCTTCCTCTTCCTTCTTCCTGCTTTTTTCCTTCTTCTTCCTTACTATTCCTTCTTCCTTCCTCTTCCACCTTCTTCCTGCTTCTTCCTTCCAACTCCTTCTTCCCTCCTCTTACTCGTCTTTTCTACTTCTTCATCCTTCTTCCTTCATTTTCCTCATTCTTCCTTCTTCTTTCTTCTTGATTCTTCATTCTTTCTTTTTCCATCTTTCATTCCTTCCTTCTTCCTCCTTCTTCTTCTTTCTCCTTCCTCCTTCCTTCCTCCTTCATTCCTCCTTCCTTCTTCCTCCTTTTTCGTTCTGCTTCCTTCTTCTACTTCTTCCTTCTTTCTTCTTCTGTCTTCTCTTTCCAAACTTCTTCTTATTTCTTTCTTATTCCTTATTATTTCTATTTCTTCGTCCTTTCTCTTTCTTCCTTCTTCTTTGTCCTTCCTCTTCCTCCTTCTTCCTACCTTTTCCTTCTTCTTCCTTCCTACTCCTTCTTCCTCCTTCTTCCTGCTTTTTCCTTCTTCCTTCCTACTTCTTCTTCCTTCCTCTTACTCGTTCTTCCTACTTCTTCCTCCTCCTTCCTTCATTTTCCTCATTCTTTATTCTTCTTCTTTCTTCTTGATTCTTCATTTTTTCTTCTGCCATCTTCTCATTCCTTCTTCTTCCTCTCCTTCCTTCCCCTTCCTCCTTTTTCTTCTTTCTCCTTCCTTCTTCCTCCTTTTTCCTTCTTCTTCCTTCTTCTTCATATTTCTTCCTCTTTTCTCTTCCTTCTTCCTCCTCCTTCCTTCTTTTTCCTTTGTTTTCCTCCTTCTTCCTTCCCCTTCCTCCTTTCTTTCTTCCTTCCTTCCTCTTCCTCCTTCCTCTTCCTCCTTCTTCCTGCTTTTTCCTTCCTACTCCTTCTTCCTTCTTACTCCTTCTTCCTTCCTCTTCCTCCTTCTTTCTGCTTTTTCCTTCTTTCTCCTTCCTACTTCTTCTTCCTTCCTCTTCCTCGTTGTTTCTACTTCTTCCTCCTCCTCCTCCTTCCTTCATTTTCCTCATTCCTTCCTTCTTTTTCTTTCTTCTTGATTCTTCATTCTTTCTTCTGCCATCTTCTTATTCCTTCCCTCTTCCTCCTCCTTCCTTCCACTTCCACCTCTTTTTCTTTCTCCTTCCTCCTTCTTTCATCCTTCCTTCTTCCTCATTTTTCCTTCTGCTTCCCTCTTCTTCCTTCTTTCTTCTTCTGTCTTCTCTTTCCAAACTTCTTCTTATTTCTTTCTTATTCCTTCTTCTTCCTATTTCTTCCTACTTTCTCTTCCTTATCCCTCCCTCTTCCTCCTCCTTCCTTCTTTCTCTTTCTTTCTTTTTTCCTCTTCCTCCTTCTTCCTTCCCCTTCCTCCTTTCTCTTTCTTCCTTCTTCTTCCTCCTTCCTCTTCCTCCTTCTTCCTGTTTTTCCTTTTTCCTTCCTACTCCTTCTTCCTTCCTCTTCCTCCTACTTCCTGCTTCTTCCTCTTCCTTCCTACTGCTTCTTCCTTCCTCTTACTTGTTCTTCCTACTTCTTCCTCCTCCTGCCTTCATTTTCCTCATTCTTCCTTCTTCTTCTTGATTCTTCTTTCTTTCTTCTGCCATCTTCTTCCTTCTCCTTCCTCCTTCCCTTTTCCTCCTTCCTCCTTCTGCTTCCTTCTTCTTCCTTCGTTCTTCTTCTGTCTTCTCCTGCCAAACTTCTTATTTCTTTCTTCTTCCTCCTTCTTCCTTTGTTCTTTCTTCTTCCTCTTTCTTCCTTTCTCTTTCACCTTTCTTCTGCTTCCTTCTCCATTCATCTTCCTCCTTCTTTGTCCTTTGCTGTGCACAGTACCAATAACATTCGATAAGACGTGTGTTTATTGTATATTGGAATATATTTTTTCTTACTTCATCTCTTATGTAAACTGTTTCAAACCGATGCCCCGAAGAAGCGGCACGAAACTGTGTCACACGTAGACGAGGCGATAGAAGCAGTTTTTGTCTAGAACATTAAATGTGACCCTTGTGATGTATTTTTCTACTGAATTGTAAATATTTTGTATAACAATGTGGATATTTTTATGTAATATTTAGTTTTCTATAATGCTGGTAAGGTATAATCAAAGTCCCATTCTTCCCGATTTTCTGTACAACATCGTGCAATTATAGGGATGATACCTATCAGTGTTAATGTGATCACTACAGTATTGAATTGGGCCTTCACTTTTTAATACACCTTTAAAATGCCGCCAAGGAGAGATTCCGCTACAGTTCCAACAGATTCCTATCCACCTTACTAACCGTTACGTATCTACCACATTCAGTGTCCTCCACCGCTCTCTGCCAATCCCTCCACTCAGTGTCCTCCACCCCTCTCTGCCGATCCCTCCACTGGCCTCCACCCCTCTCTGCCAATCCCTCCACTCAGTGTCCTCCACCCCTCTCTGCCAATACCTCCACTGGCCTCCACCCCTCTCTGCCAATCCCTCCACTCAGTGTCCTCCACCCCTCTCTGCCAATCCCTCCACTGGCCTCCACTCATTGTCCTCCACTCCTCTCTGCCAATCCCTCCACTGGCCTCCACTCATTGTCCTCCACTCCTCTCTGCCAATCCCTCCACTGGCCTCCACTCAGTGTCCTCCACCCCTCTCTGCCAATCCCTCCATTGGCCTCCATTCAGTGTCCTCCACCCCTCTCTGCCAATCCCTCCACTCAGTGTCCTCCACCCCTCTCTGCCAATCCCTCCACTGGCCTCCACTCATTGTCCTCCACTCCTCTCTGCCAATCCCTCCACTGGCCTCCACTCATTGTCCTCCACTCCTCTCTGCCAATCCCTCCACTGGCCTCCACTCAGTGTCCTCCACCCCTCTCTGCCAATCCCTCCATTGGCCTCCATTCAGTGTCCTCCACCCCTCTCTGCCAATCCCTCCACTGGCCTCCATTCAGTGTCCTCCACCCCTCTCTGCCAATCCCTCCACTGGCCTCCATTCAGTGTCCTCCACCCCTCTCTGCCAATCCCTCAACTGGCCTCCATTCAGTGTCCTCCACCCCTCTCTGCCAATCCCTCCACTGGCCTCCAATCAGTGTCCTCCACCCCTCTCTGCCAATCCCTCCACTGGCTTCCCATTGCCCAACGGATAAAATTCAAAACATTAACAATAACATATAAAGCCATTTATAACTCCGCCCAAAATTACATCACCGATCTTGTCTCCAAATATTACCCAAATCATCCTCTCCGCTCCTCCAACGACCTCCTGCTCTCCAGCTTCTTTTTCTTCTCTCATGCTCATCTCCAAGACTTCTCCAGAGACTCTCCCATCCTATGGAGCTCTCTACCCCAATCTATCCGACTATCGCCTACTCTGCCCACTTTTAGATGATCTCTGAAAACCGATCTCCTCAGGGAAGCCTATCCTGCCTTCAGCTAATAATGGAATCTTCTATTCCTCCTACCACTCCATCCCCCACAGTTACTACCTTTTGTACCACTAGCCCCTCCCTCCTAGATTGTAAGCTCCCAGGATCAGCCCCTCCCTCCTAGATTGTAAGCTCCCAGGATCAGCCCCTCCCTCCTAGATTGTAAGCTCCCAGGATCAGCCCCTCCCTCCTAGATTGTAAGCTCCCAGGATCAGCCCCTCCCTCCTAGATTGTAAGCTCCCAGGATCAGCCCCTCCCTCCTAGATTGTAAGCTCCCAGTATCAGCCCCTCCCTCCTAGATTGTAAGCTCCCAGGATCAGGGCCCTCCTATCCCTCTTGTATTGATCAGTATTGTTGCTGTATTATCTCCCTTATATTGTAAAGTGCTGAGCAAACTGTTGGCGCCATAAATCCTGTATAATAATAATAATATCCACCTTGCTGACGTCTACACGAATCTCTCACTGTTCCGCCAACTCATGGGGCCCCCGGGCAATAGGGGATCATGGGGCCCCTGTGTCCTCGCCTACACCCAAAAAAACCTATGAAAAAGCCAATAAAAAGGTACCAGGGGCATCTCACGGGGCCCCCTACTGACCCCGGGCCCTCGGGCAGTGCCCGAGTGCTCGAATGGTCAGTCCACCCCTGCGCCATCGTCACTATTAATTCAAAGCTTACTTTCCTTCTCCAGTGTAAAGCTAAAATAATACAAGCTGGAAATGTAAGCAAGGCGGGGGATGGCGGCAACTTGTCCTCAAGCTCTGTGCAGAGTCCTGAGGAAACCAGCCAGCCAATTACCACAGACTTCAGCTCCCGTCTGCAAACCGATACCTAGAAATTGGAAACGTATCGGCAACTAGAAGATCCTGAGATCCGGGTCACTTCTAACAACATTACATTTCCAATGATTCCTGTAACAATGTTATATATTGTATCTTTTTTTTTATTATTTTTTTTTCAAATGTAGGTTTTCTTTAAAAAAAAGGAAAAGTTACACATGTTTGTCTTACATAATTTTCTTTTCTCTGCGAACACCAAATCTTTTAGCAGTTGCTAAGGAACGCGATGCACACAATACAGCTCTTATCTGTCTGCGATGCATCGCGCTCGGCGTCTATTAATAACTATGAAAACCTCCATTTCTTCTTCTGCGATTTTCCAGCAAAACAAGTGTTTTTTTTAATATATATATATTTACATTCTGATATTTGCTGCTCTCCTGATTGCTTAGCGTTGGGGTCAATGTTTGATATTTCACTTGCTTTTAGTTAATGCTAATATTATTATTTCTATGATATACTTTTGTTTGTTTCTTGTCTGGCGCATTAAAAATAACACAAAAGGGATGGTTGTCGGCGCGGGCTCCAGTCCATGCGCTGCGTCTCCCTGCGTTTTTAGAGCTCTCCCTACTGGGGCGCTGCTTCTTCCTGCGTTTTTAGAGCTCTCCCTACTGGGGCGCTGCATCTTCTGGCGTTTTTAGAGCTCTCCCTACTGGGGTGCTGCGTCTCCCTGCATTTTTAGAGCTCTCCCTACTGGGGCACTGCGTCTCCCTGCATTTTTAGAGCTCTCCCTACTGGGGCACTGCGTCTCCCTGCGTTTTTAGAGCTCTCCCTACTGGGGCCCTGCGTCTCCCTGCGTTTTTAGAGCTCTCCCTACTGGGGCACTGCGTCTCCCTGCGTTTTTAGAGCTCTCCCTACTGGGGCCCTGCGTCTTCCTGCGTTTTTAGAGTTCTCCCTACTGGGGCCCTGCGTCTTCCGGCGTTTTTAGAGCTCTCCCTACTGGGGCGCTGCATCTTCTGGTGTTTTTAGAGCTCTCCCTACTGGGGCCCTGCGTCTCCCTGCATTTTTAGAGCTCTTCCTACTGGGGCGCTGCTTCTTCCTGCGTTTTTAGAGCTCTCCCTACTGGGGCGCTGCGTCTCCCTGCATTTTTAGAGCTCTCCCTAGTGGGGCGCTGCTTCTCCCTGCATTTTTAGAGCTCTCCCTACTGCGGCGCTGTGTCTCCCTGCGTTTTTAGAGTTCTCCCTACTGGGGCGCTGTGTATCCCTGCGTTTTTAGAGCTCTCCCTACTGGGGCGCTGCTTCTTCCTGCGTTTTTAGAGCTCTCCCTACTGGGGCGCTGTGTCTTCCTGCATTTTTACAGCTCTCAATACTGGGGCCCTGCGTCTCCCTGCGTTTTTAGAGCTCTCCCTACTGGGGCGCTGCGTCTCCCTGCGTTTTTAGAGCTCTCCCTACTGGGGTGCTGCGTCTCCCTGCGTTTTTAGAGCTCTCCCTACTGGGGCCCTGCGTCTCCCTGCGTTTTTAGAGCTCTCCCTACTGGGGCCCTGCGTCTCCCTGCGTTTTTAGAGCTCTCCCTACTGGGGCGCTGCGTCTTCCGGCGTTTTTAGAGCTCTCCCTACTGGGGCGCTGCATCTTCTGGCGTTTTTAGAGCTCTCCCTACTGGGGTGCTGCGTCTCCCTGCATTTTTAGAGCTCTTCCTACTGGGGCGCTGCTTCTTCCTGCGTTTTTAGAGCTCTCCCTACTGGGGCGCTGCTTCTTCCTGCGTTTTTAGAGCTCTCCCTACTGGGGCGCTGCATCTTCCTGCGTTTTTAGAGCTCTCCCTACTGGGGCGCTGCGTCTCCCTGCATTTTTAGAGCTCTCCCTAGTGGGGTGCTGCGTCTCCCTGCGTTTTTAGAGCTCTCCCTACTGGGGAGCTGCATCTTCCGGCGTTTTTAGAGCTCTCCCTACTGGGGCGCTGCGTCTTCCGGCGTTTTTAGAGCTCTCCCTACTGGGGAGCTGCATCTTCCGGCGTTTTTAGAGCTCTCCCTACTGGGGCGCTGCGTCTTCCGGCGTTTTTAGAGCTCTCCCTACTGGGGCGCTGCGTCTCCCTGCATTTTTAGAGCTCTCCCTAGTGGGGCGCTGCTTCTCCCTGCATTTTTAGAGCTCTCCCTACTGGGGCGCTGTGTCTCCCTGCGTTTTTAGAGTTCTCCCTACTGGGGCGCTGTGTATCCCTGCGTTTTTAGAGCTCTCCCTACTGGGGCGCTGCTTCTTCCTGCGTTTTTAGAGCTCTCCCTACTGGGGCGCTGTGTCTTCCTGCATTTTTACAGCTCTCAATACTGGGGCCCTGCGTCTCCCTGCGTTTTTAGAGCTCTCCCTACTGGGGCGCTGCGTCTCCCTGCGTTTTTAGAACTCTCCCTACTGGGGTGCTGCGTCTCCCTGCGTTTTTAGAGCTCTCCCTACTGGGGCCCTGCGTCTCCCTGCGTTTTTAGAGCTCTCCCTACTGGGGCCCTGCGTCTCCCTGCGTTTTTAGAGCTCTCCCTACTGGGGCGCTGCGTCTTCCGGCGTTTTTAGAGCTCTCCCTACTGGGGCGCTGCATCTTCTGGCGTTTTTAGAGCTCTCCCTACTGGGGTGCTGCGTCTCCCTGCATTTTTAGAGCTCTTCCTACTGGGGCGCTGCTTCTTCCTGCGTTTTTAGAGCTCTCCCTACTGGGGCGCTGCTTCTTCCTGCGTTTTTAGAGCTCTCCCTACTGGGGCGCTGCATCTTCCTGCGTTTTTAGAGCTCTCCCTACTGGGGCGCTGCGTCTCCCTGCATTTTTAGAGCTCTCCCTAGTGGGGTGCTGCGTCTTCCTGCGTTTTTAGAGCTCTCCCTACTGGGGCCCTGCGTCTCCCTGCGTTTTTAGAGCTCTCCCTACTGGGGAGCTGCATCTTCCGGCGTTTTTAGAGCTCTCCCTACTGGGGCGCTGCATCTTCTGGCGTTTTTAGAGCTCTCCCTACTGGGGTGCTGCGTCTCCCTGCATTTTTAGAGCTCTTCCTACTGGGGCGCTGCTTCTTCCTGCGTTTTTAGAGCTCTCCCTACTGGGGCGCTGCTTCTTCCTGCGTTTTTAGAGCTCTCCCTACTGGGGCGCTGCATCTTCCTGCATTTTTAGAGCTCTCCCTAGTGGGGCGCTGCTTCTCCCTGCATTTTTAGAGCTCTCCCTACTGGGGTGCTGCGTCTTCCTGCGTTTTTAGAGCTCTCCCTACTGGGGCGCTGTGTATCCCTGCGTTTTTAGAGCTCTCCCTACTGGGGCGCTGCTTCTTCCTGCGTTTTTAGAGTTCTCCCTACTGGGGCGCTGTGTATCCCTGCGTTTTTAGAGCTCTCCCTACTGGGGCGCTGCTTCTCCCTGCGTTTTTAGAGCTCTCCCTACTGGGGCCCTGCGTCTCCCTGCGTTTTTAGAGCTCTCCCTACTGGGGCGCTGCGTCTTCCGGCGTTTTTAGAGCTCTCCCTACTGGGGCGCTGCATCTTCTGGCGTTTTTAGAGCTCTCCCTACTGGGGTGCTGCGTCTCCCTGCATTTTTAGAGCTCTTCCTACTGGGGCGCTGCTTCTTCCTGCGTTTTTAGAGCTCTCCCTACTGGGGCGCTGCTTCTTCCTGCGTTTTTAGAGCTCTCCCTACTGGGGCGCTGCATCTTCCTGCGTTTTTAGAGCTCTCCCTACTGGGGCGCTGCGTCTCCCTGCATTTTTAGAGCTCTCCCTACTGGGGTGCTGCGTCTCCCTGCGTTTTTAGAGCTCTCCCTACTGGGGCCCTGCGTCTCCCTGCGTTTTTAGAGCTCTTCCTACTGGGGCGCTGCGTCTCCCTGCGTTTTTAGAGCTCTCCCTACTGGGGCCCTGCGTCTCCCTGCGTTTTTAGAGCTCTCCCTACTGGGGCGCTGCGTCTCCCTGCGTTTTTAGAGCTCTCCCTACTGGGGCGCTGCTTCTTCCTGCGTTTTTAGAGCTCTCCCTACTGGGGCGCTGCGTCTTCCGGCGTTTTTAGAGCTCTCCCTACTGGGGCGCTGCATCTTCTGGCGTTTTTAGAGCTCTCCCTACTGGGGCCCTGCGTCTCCCTGCATTTTTAGAGCTCTTCCTACTGGGGCGCTGCTTCTTCCTGCGTTTTTAGAGCTCTCCCTACTGGGGCGCTGGTTCTTCCTGCGTTTTTAGAGCTCTCCCTACTGGGGCGCTGCATCTTCCTGCGTTTTTAGAGCTCTCCCTACTGGGGCGCTGCTTCTTCCTGCGTTTTTAGAGCTCTCCCTACTGGTGCGCTGCGTCTTCCGGCGTTTTTAGAGCTCTCCCTACTGGGGCGCTGCGTCTTCCTGTGTTTTTAGAGCTCTCCCTACTGGGGCGCTGCGTCTTCCGGCGTTTTTAGAGCTCTCCCTACTGGGGCGCTGCATCTTCCTGCGTTTTTAGAGCTCTCCCTACTGGGGCGCTGCGTCTTCCTGCGTTTTTAGAGCTCTCCCTACTGGGGCGCTGCGTCTCCCTGCATTTTTAGAGTTCTCCCTACTAGGGCGCTGCGTCTTCCTGCGTTTTTAGAGCTCTTCCTACTGGGGGGATGCATGTAACAAAAATCAAAATTGTATCGCCACATCGCTTTTAAAAACCTCAATATCGGACAATTTTACCACTTCCTGCCAAGGCCAGTTTTCAGATTTCAGCGCTGTCACACCTTGAATGACAATTGCGCGGTCATGCAACACTGCACCCGTATGAAATTGTTATTTTTTTTTTTTCACACAAATAGAGTTTTCTTTTGGTGGTATTTAATCAGCATTGGAGTATTTTATTTGTTTGCTATATAAATGAAAAAAAGACTGAAAATTGTGAAAAAAAAAACAAATTTTTCTTCCTATTATTACATTTTACAAATAAATAATCTTTCCTCATAAATTTAGGAAATGTATTCGGTTACAATTCTTTGGTGGAAAAAAAAACAAATCTGTGTATATTATGTAGTCTGTGTGAAAGGGATGAAGTTTCCACACTCTGGGATGTATATCTGAAAATTGATCAATCCTGATGTACTGGCAGCCGATCTCACTTCTTGAGGCACTAAAATGTCAGGATGGTACAAAGTCCCCGCCCCCCCAAATGCCAGGACAGTACAAATCCCCCCAAATGCCAGGACAGTACAAATCCCCCCAAATGTCAGGACGGTACAAATCCCCCTAAATGTCAGGATGGTACAAATCCCCCCAAATGTCAGGACGGTACAAATCCCCCCAAATGCCAGGACAGTACAAATCCCCCCAAATGTCAGGATGGTACAAATCCCCCCAAATGTCAGGACGGTACAAATCCCCCCAAATGTCAGGATGGTACAAATCCCCCCAAATGTCAGGACAGTACAAATCCCCCCAAATGTCAGGATGGTACAAATCCCCCCAAATGTCAGGATGGTACAAATCCCCCCAAATGTCAGGACGGTACAAATCCCCCCAAATGTCAGGATGGTACAAATCCCCCCAAATGTCAGGACGGTACAAATCCCCCCATATGTCAAGACAGTACAAACACCCCCAAATGTCAGGACGGTACAAATCCCCCCCAAATGTCAAGACAGTACAAATCCCCCCCCCAAATGTCAGGACAGTACAAATCCCCCCCCAAATGTCAGGACGGTACAAATCCCCCCAAATGTCAGGACAGTACAAATCCCCCCCCAAATGTCAAAACAGTACAAATCCCCCCAAATGTCAGGATGGTACAAATACCCCCCAAATGTCAGGACAGTACAACCCCCCCCACCCCCCAAATGTCAGGACGGTACAAATCCTCCCAAATGTCAGGACCATACAAACCCCCCAAAATGTCAGGACGGTACAAATCCCCCCAAATGTCAGGACGGTACAAATCCCCCCAAATGTCAAGACAGTAAAAATCCCCCCAAATGTCAGGACCATACAAATCCCCCCCAAATGTCAGGACGGTACAAATCCCCCCCAAATGTCAAGACAGTACAAATCCCCCCCCCCCAAATGTCAGGACAGTACAAATCCCCCCCCAAATGTCAGGACGGTACAAATCCCCCCAAATGTCAGGACAGTACAAATCCCCCCCCAAATGTCAAAACAGTACAAATCCCCCCAAATGTCAGGATGGTACAAATACCCCCCAAATGTCAGGACAGTACAACCCCCCCCACCCCCCAAATGTCAGGACGGTACAAATCCTCCCAAATGTCAGGACCATACAAACCCCCCAAAATGTCAGGACGGTACAAATCCCCCCAAATGTCAGGACGGTACAAATCCCCCCAAATGTCAAGACAGTAAAAATCCCCCAAATGTCAGGACCATACAAATCCCCCCCAAATGTCAGGACGGTACAAATCCCCCCCAAATGTCAGGACAGTACAAATCCCCCCAAATGTCAGGACGGTACAAATCCCCTCCCAAATGTCAGGACGGTACAAATCCCCCCCCAAATGTCAAGACAGTAAAAATCCCCCCAAATGTCAGGACGGTACAAATCCCCCCAAATGTCAGGACGGTACAAATCCCCCCCAAATGTCAGGACAGTACAAATCCCCCCAAATGTCAGGACAGTACAAATCCCCCCCCAAATGTCAAAACAGTACAAATCCCCCCAAATGCCAGGACAGTAAAAATACCCGCCAAATGTCAGGACCATACAAATCCCCCCACCCCTCTCTGCCAATCCCTCCACTGGTACAAATCCCCCCCAAATGTCAGGACAGTACAAACCCCCCCCAAATGTCAGGACGGTACAAATCCCCCCAAATGTCAGGACCATACAAACCCCCCAAAATGTCAGGACAGTACAAATCCCCCCAAATGTCAAGACAGTAAAAATCCCCCCAAATGTCAGGACCATACAAATCCCCCCCCAAATGTCAGGACGGTACAAATCCCCCCAAATGTCAGGACGGTACAAATCCCTCCAAATGTCAAAACAGTACAAATCCCCCCAAATGTCAGGACAGTACAAATCCCCCCAAATGTCAGGATGGTACAAATCCCCCCCAAATGACCCCCTTTTGTAAAGTAGACAGTCTGAAGTATTTAGTAAAAGGTATAGCGAGTTGTAATTTTTTTGTCACAATTATTTAGAAAATGAAGAACTTAAACTTTGTTTTCTATTTTTTTTTTACATCTTGTCACCAGTGCAGTACAGCGCCATCATCTGACTGATGTGTGTGTGTGGGGGGGGGGGGGGGGGGTGATCAGGGATTTGGGGATTTTTTTTTTCCACACTGTGATTTCTTGTAGCAATTGTTTTGAATGTCATGAATGCTTTTCATTCCTGACGGCGTGCTTACTAACATGATTGCTGTGTTTGGCTGCAGCTATCACATGGTACAAGGCCGCTGTACATGGATCACAAAAGTAAGCAAGCTGTGATGAATGAAAGCCATCCATTGCCGTTTTATGTACATGACCAACCGCAGCGATCACATGATACCTGGGCTGATCCCAATGGGCCGGTGCCAAGCACTGCAATTTGCAGGGGTCCCCCAGAGTTGCGCTGCTGCCTTCCCCTAGGGGGGCGCTCATGAGGCGCACAAGGGAGAGGACACCCAGAACACGAGAGCACCTATCTGGCCGTACTATCACAATACGCCGGGTGGGAATTGGCTATGAGGTCCAGATGCAACTTTACTCCAGTAAATGTCAAAAGGAAGATCCAAAAACTCGCCGACACATTCCGGGTGGTCAGAAGCGCTCCCTTCATCAGGGCGTCACTGAGAAACATGTAAAAAGTCGAGAAGCGAATCGTCTGCTGGCAAGGACTGAGCCTGAACTGACATCAAACGTTCAGTGAACTTGCAGTCTATTCACGAGACGTGCAGAACGAAAACAATTGTTTTGTGTCATTTCGGATCGAGTTACTAATTTTATTTTCTTGCATTTGTAATGGAATTTCACACATGGAAGAAAAATATATTTGAAATAAATTTTAAGAATATTCCTCTCAAATGTATTGACATATAATTCAAATACTACAATTTTGGCCGTATTCAATATATTTAAAAAAAAATTATATATATATATATATACTGCATGTTGAAATGCATTTTTTTTACTAAATATTTGAAGAATATTTTTAAAAATGCATTTTCAAATATATGTTAAAATTACTTTTTTATGTGTTCAAAAAATCTGAAGAATATATGTAAAAAATAAATATTTTTTAAAATATTTTTCATATATATTTGTAATATATAAAAAAACGCATTTCAACATGCAGTGTATATATATGTATATATATTTATTTATTTCAGGTACATATATAGCGCCATCAACTTTATGCAGCGCTTTACATATATATATATTGTACATTCCCATCAGTCCCCGCCCCCGAGGAGCGTACAATCTAAGGTCCCAAACTCACATTCATACATACACATACTAGGGACAATTTAGACAGGAGCCAATTCACCTACCAGCATGTCTGTGGAGTGTGGGAGGAAACCGGAGTACCCGGAGGAAACCCACGCAGACACAGGGAGAACATGCAAACTCCAGGCAGGTGGTGCCATGGTTGGGATATATACATATTTTATATATATATATATATATATATATATATATATATATATATATATATATATAAATATATTGAATATGGCCAAAATTGTAGTATTTCAAATATATTTTTCTTCCATATGGGTTGTTTAAATTAGTTTAATTTTGTTTTGTGTATTCAACCGGATACCAATTTTTTGAATGGATTCAAATTCTTCCATTTCCATTGAAATATTTTTTTAAAAATATTGATCATATATATTTGTAATAGTGTATATATATATATATAATTATACAGGATTTATGTAGCACCAACAGTTTTCTCAGCGCTTTACAATATAAAAATATATATACAGTGGGGCAAAAAAGTATTTATTCCCCACCAATTGTACAAGTTCTCCCACTTACAGAGATGAGAGAGGCCTGTAATTGGCATCATAGGGAGACCTCAACTATGAGAGACAAAATGAGAAAACAAATCCAGACAATCTCATTGGCTGATCTGGAAAGAATTTATTTGCAAATTATGGTGGAAAATAAGTATTTGGTGAATATGAAAAGTTCATGTCAATACTTTGTTATATATCCTTTGTTGGCAATGACAGAGGTCAGACGTTTCCTGGAAGTCTTCACAAGGTTGGCACACACTGTTGCTGGTATGTTGGCCCATCCTCCATGCAGATCTCCTCCTCCATGCAGATCTCCTCTAGAGCAGTGATGTTTTGGGGCTGTCGCTGGGCAACTTTCAACTCCCTCCAAAGGTTTTCTATGGGGTTGAGATCTGGAGACTGGCTAGGCCACTCCAGGACCTTGAAATGCTTCTTACGAAGCCACTCCTTCGTTGCCCGGGCAGTATGTTTGGGATCATTGTCATGTTGGAAGACCCAGCCACGTTTCATCTTCAATGCCCTTGCTGAGGGAAGGAGGTTTGCACTCAAAATCTCACGATACATGGCCCCATTCATTCTGTCCTGTGCATGGATCAGTCCTGGCCCCAAAGCATGATGTTACCACCCCCATGCTTCACAGTAGGTATGGTGTTCTTTGGATGCAACTCAGCATTCTCTCTCCTCCAAACACGACGAGTTGTGTTTCTACCAAACAGTTCTATTTTGGTTTCATCTGACCGTATGACATTCTCCCAATCCTCTTCTGGATCATCCAAATGCTCTCTAGCAAACTTCAGACGGGCCGGGACATGTACTGGCCTAAGCAGGGGGACACGTCTGGCACTGCAGGATCTGAGTCCCTGGCGGCGTAGTGTGTTACTGATGGTAGCCTTTGTTACGTTGGTCCCAGCTCTCTGTAGGTCATTCACTAGGTCCCCCCGTGTGGTCCTGGGATTTTTGCTCACCGTTCTTGTGATCATTTTGACCCCACGGGGTGAGATCTTGCGTGGAGCCCCAGATGGAGGGAGATTATCAGTGGTCTTGTATGTCTTCCATTTTCTAATTATTGCTCCCACAGTTGATTTGTTCACACCAAGGCTCTTGCCTATTGCAGATTCAGTCTTCCCAGCCTGGTGCAGGTCTACAATTTTGTTTCTGGTGTCCTTCGACATCTCTTTGGTCTTCACCATAGTGGAGTTTGGAGTGTGACTGTTTGAGGTTGTGGACAGGTGTCTTTTATACTGATAACAAGTTCAAACAGGTGCCATTGATACAGGTAATGAGTGCAGGACAGAGGAGCCTCTTAAAGAAGAAGGTCCAGGTCTGTGAGAGCCAGAAATCTTGCTTGTTTGTAGGTCACCAAATACTTATTTTCCACCATAATTTGCAAATAAATTCTTTCCAGATCAGCCAATGAGATTGTCTGGATTTGTTTTCTCATTTTGTCTCTCATAGTTGAGGTCTCCCTATGATGCCAATTACAGGCCTCTCTCATCTCTGTAAGTGGGAGAACTTGCACCATTGGTGGTGACTAAATACTTTTTTGCCCCACTGTATACAGTATATTGAATACGGCCAAAATTGTAGTATTTCAAATATATTTTTCTTCCATGAGGGTTGTTTAAATTAGTTTAATTTTGTTTTGTGTATTCATTTTCAACCAGATTCCAATTTTTCGAATGGATTCAAAGTCTTCCATTTCCACTGAAATATTTTTTAAAATATTGATCATATATATTTGTAATATATATATTATTATTATACAGGATTTATATAGCGCCAACAGTTTGCTCAGCGCTTTACAATATAAAAATATATATATATATATTTTTTTTAAATATATTGAATATGGCCAAAATTGTAGTAATTCAAATATATTTTTCTTCCATGAGGGTTGTTTAAATTAGTTTAATTTTATTTTGTGTATTCATTTTCAATCGGATTCCAATTTTTCGAATGGATTCAAAGTCTTCCGCTTGAATAAAAATTATTGAATCGATCTGAATTCATTGTGAAGAAGAGCTGGTTCTATTCTATTCAAAAATTTGAATTTCGGAAGAAGGCTATATTCTATTCTATTCTATTCTTTTCTATTCTATTCCTTTATTTTGTATTCTGTTACTTTATATTCTATGCTTTTCGAAATTGGAATTTCAGAAGACGACTATATTAACACTACCCCCCCCCCCCAGTTACATCAAGCCTGACTTTGAAATCATATTTATATAGTTAGTCTGGCTGAAAAAAGACAAAAGTCCATCCAGTTCAATCATTGAAAAAATGTTATAATCCTCCACCCACGGTTGATCCAGCAAAGTCGCACGATTTCAATGTTGGTGGACCCACCGATTTCAGGTGCAATTTGCAAGACGTCTGACACGGTACGCATGTACTACTTTAGAAATCTGTGCGACTCCGACTGAGTCAGAACCGCGCCGATATGACTGCTGTGATTGCAGACAATGGGGTGCGACCTGCCATGCGATTTACAAGTGGCATGACATGCAAATCACATGCCAATTCGCATGCAGTGTGACCCGGCTGTTATGCACAGTCTTTGAAGGAAATCAGCAATATGTTTACATTGTAAATTTCGGGTCGGATTTGATTTTGTTTTGGAATGCGATCCATATTCGGATAATTTGTTATTCTGGATATGTTCATCCAAATCTCTGAATAACGAAAATTTGGGTTGGGAATGAAATGAACTGCAAATGTCAATCAAGCTCCACATTCCTGCGAGATTCGATGCAACGCCATTGTCAGGCCATTCATTTGCAGAGGACGAAGTTGCGCCGGATCTCCAACTAAAGTGCTGCGTGTCCTCCAAGAACCAAGAACACGCTGTGCCGGGTCATGGGGTACTGCGGTACCAGGAGATCCGGTGCCGGGTCATGGTGTACTGCGGTACCAGGAGATCCGGTGCCGGGTCATGGGTACTGCAACCAGGAGATCCGGTGCCGGGTCATGGGGTACTGCGGTACCAGGAGATCCGGTGCCGGGTCATGGTGTACTGCGGTACTAGGAGATCCGGTGCCGGGTCATGGGGTACTGCGGTACCAGGAGGTCCGGTGCCGGGTCATGGGTACTGCAACCAGGAGATCCGGTGCCGGATCATGGTGTACTGCGGTACCAGGAGATCCGGTGCCGGGTCATGGGGTACTGCGGTACCAGGAGGTCCGGTGCCGGGTCATGGGGTACTGCGGTACCAGGAGGTCCGGTGCCGGGTCATGGGTACTGCAACCAGGAGATCCGGTGCCGGGTCATGGGGTACTGCGGTACCAGGAGGTCCGGTGCAGCCAGATGCACTGCGTTTGCATTCTACATTTGGGGTGTGATTAGGAATACATTGATACCTGCAGGAGATCGCTCACCCGGTGCAGCTTGAATGCGGTCCAGGAAACACTCACGGGACCCTTACAGGGTGGGCTTGATTGACCAATCACAGCTGATCACATGGCAATCGTACACAATGGATAGTTTTCATTCATGCCATCCATTGTGTACTATTGTGTTGATCTCTGTAATTGAGGGGATTTGTACCGTCCTGACATTTGGGGGGGATTTGTACTGTCCTGACATTTGGGGGGATTTGTACCATTCTGACATTTGGGGGGATTTGTACCATTCTGACATTTGGGGGGATTTGTACTGTCCTGACATTTGGGGGGATTTGTACCATCCTGACATTTGGGGGGATTTGTACTGTCCTGACATTTGGGGGATATCTGTACCATCCTGACATTTGGGGGGATTTGTACTGTCCTGACATTTGGGGGGATTTGTACTGTCCTGACTTTTGGGGGATATCTGTACCATCCTGACATTTGGGGGGATTTGTACTGTCCTGACATTTGGGGGGGGGGATTGTACCATCCTGACATTTGGGGGGATTTGTACTGTCCTGACATTTGGGGGGGATTTGTACCGTCCTGACATTTGGGGGGGATTTGAACTGTTTTGACATTTGGGGGGATTTGTACCGTCCTGACATTTGGGGGGATTTGTACCGTCCTGACATTTGGGGGGGGGGGGGATTTGAACTGTTTTGACATTTGGGGGGATTTGTACCGTCCTGACATTTGGGGGGATTTGTACCGTCCTGACATTTGGGGGGGGGGATTTGAACTGTTTTGACATTTGGGGGGATTTGTACCGTCCTGACTTTTGGGGGGGGGGAGGATTTGTACCATCCTGACATTTGGGGGGGGGATTTGTACCGTCCTGACATTTGGGGGGGGGATTTGTACCGTCCTGACATTTGGGGGGGATTTTTACTGTCCTGACATTTGGGGGGGGATTTGTACCGTCCTGACATTTGGGGGGGGGATTTGTACCGTCCTGACATTTGGGGGGGATTTTTACTGTCCTGACATTTGGGGGGGGGGGATTTGTACCGTCCTGACATTTGGGGGGATTTGTACCGTCCTGACATTTGGGGGGGATTTGTACCGTCCTGACATTTGGGGGGATTTGTACCGTCCTGACATTTGGGGGGGATTTGTACCGTCCTGACATTTGGGGGGGATTTGTACCGTCCTGACATTTGGGGGGGATTTGTACCGTCCTGACATTTGGGGGGCATTTGTACTCTCCTGACATTTGGGGGAGATTTGTACCGTCCTGACATTTGGGGGAGATTTGTACCATCCTGACATTTGGGGGGGGATTTGTACCGTCCTGACATTTGGGGGGATTATTATTGCTTTGACATTTTTGGACCTCAAGAAATGAGATCGGCCGTCAGTACATCAGGATTGATCGATTTTCCAGATATCTCCCGTAGTTTGTGGAATCTATAACTTTCTTACACACTAAATAATAAAAACCGATTTGGGTATTTTTTACCAAAGAATAGAAGAATACATTTTGTCCGAAATTTATGAGGAAAGGTTTTTTTATTCACAAAATTTCATAACAGAAATGATGAAAAATGCTTTTTTTTCCCAAAATATTTTTTATGTATTTAGCATAAAATAAAAAGCCCAGTAATGATGAAATGAAAGCTTTATTTGTGTAAAAAAATGCTAAAAAGGTCACACAGGTACAGTGTTGCATGACCGCGCAATTGTCATTCAAAGTGTGACGGCGCTAAAAGCTGCAAGCTGACCTGGGCAGGCGGGGGTGGGGGGAGTGGCCGCTACTCAATGTAGATAATAACAGAATTAGACCAGAAAATGTACAAAGAATCTCATAAATCGAATTAAAATGATGAAAGTCGTCAATAGAAGACGGATGTAAGAATATCGCCGGAGTTCACCTTCAATAAACGGTTTGCAGAATGGTTTCCTTCCGGCCAACGCTCAGGGTGCGATTTGTCTCATTTTCCGAGCTTTTCTCGCCCCGCTGTCAGCCGCCAGCGTGAGATGCGACACCTGTGTAACAAGTCATATGACCGCGGCTAAAAATAATTTGACTTGTTTTCCAGCATCTCGCAATATTGCTTTCATAACTTCGCACATGACGCGACCTGCGAGCAGCCAACACGTGCGCCCCCCGCTCTGCGGGCCCAAATCACGCTCAACGCTCAGTACTGTTCAGGGTTGTGTATTATAAAGGAGGTCTGTGAGTGATACATTGTATAGAAATGACAGATATATATATACAGTACCCCCCAGAAGTGAGTCCCCCCTCCCCCGGACTGTATACAATGTATATATATATATATATACAGTACCCCCCAGAAGTGAGTCCCCCCTCCCCCGGACTGTATACAATGTATATATATATATATATACAGTACCCCCCAGAAGTGAGTCCCCCCTCCCCCGGACTGTATACAATGTATATATATATCCCCCAGAAGTGAGTCCCCCCTCCCCCGGACTGTATACAATGTATATATATATATACACAGTACCCCCCAGAAGTGAGTCCCCCCTCCCCCGGACTGTATACAATGTATATATATATATACAGTACCCCCCAGAAGTGAGTCCCCCCTCCCCCGGACTGTATACAATGTATATATATATATACAGTATCCCCCAGAAGTGAGCCCCCCCTCCCCCGGACTGTATACAATGTATATATATATATATATATAGTATCCCCCAGAAGTGAGCCCCCCCTCCCCCGGACTGTATACAATGTATATATATATATATATATATAGTATCCCCCAGAAGTGAGTCCCCCCTCCCCCGGACTGTATACAATGTATATATATATATATATATAGTATCCCCCAGAAGTGAGTCCCCCCCTCCCCCGGACTGTATACAATGTATATATATATATATATATATAGTATCCCCCAGAAGTGAGCCCCCCCTCCCCCGGACTGTATACAATGTATATATATATATATATATATAGTATCCCCCAGAAGTGAGCCCCCCCTCCCCCGGACTGTATACAATGTATATATATATATAGTATCCCCCAGAAGTGAGTCCCCCCTCCCCCGGACTGTATACAATGTATATATATATATCCAGTATCCCCCAGAAGTGAGCCCCCCCTCCCCCGGACTGTATACAATGTATATATATATATCCAGTATCCCCCAGAAGTGAGCCCCCCCTCCCCCGGACTGTATACAATATATATATATATATATATATAGTATCCCCCAGAAGTGAGCCCCCCCTCCCCTGGACTGTATACAATGTATATATATATATATATATCCAGTATCCCCCAGAAGTGAGTCCCCCCTCCCCCGGACTGTATACAATGTATATATATATATATACACAGTATCTCCCAGAAGTGAGTCCCCCCTCCCCCGGACTGTATACAATGTATATATATATACTGCATCCCCCAGAAGTGAGTCCCCCCTCCCCCGGACTGTATACAATGTATATATATATATATATACACAGTATCTCCCAGAAGTGAGTCCCCCCTCCCCCGGACTGTATACAATGTATATATATATACTGCATCCCCCAGAAGTGAGTCCCCCCTCCCCCGGACTGTATACAATGTATATATATATATATATACACAGTATCTCCCAGAAGTGAGTCCCCCCCTCCCCGGACTGTATACAATGTATATATATATACTGCATCCCCCAGAAGTGAGTCCCCCCTCCCCCGGACTGTATACAATGTATATATATATATATATATATATACAGTATCTCCCAGAAGTGAGTCCCCCCTCCCCCGGACTGTATACAATGTATATATATATACTGCATCCCCCAGAAGTGAGTCCCCCCTCCCCCGGACTGTATACAATGTATATATATATATACAGTATCTCCCAGAAGTGAGTCCCCCCTCCCCCGGACTGGATATGGATATATATACATACAGTTGTGTTCAAAATAATATCCGTGTGATGAATAAAGTGAATAAAGCTGCAAATCCTTTTAATCCTTTTACTTCCATCCACACAAATGCATTGGGAACACGACACATTCTATTCCAAATCACAACATGAAGAAAAATACATCAAATTTGTGTTGTTCCTCTAAAAAAATGGAAGAAAAGTGAATATTAGACGGTTCAAAAAAATGGCCGTGTTTGTATTCTTCTTTACAAACTCCAACATTCACTATATAAACTGAGAAATGTTTGAAGATTTTGCTATCCTTTGAATGACTTCATGAATATTTGGTTGTAGTCGCCCTGTTTCTGAGAACTGCTGTACATCTGTGTTGCATGGAGTCCCCCAACTTCTGGCCCCTGTGATCAGGTATTCCAGCCCAGGATGATTGGACCACATTCCACACTTCTTCTCGATTTCTTGGTTTGGCCTCAGAAACGGCATTTTTGATGTCACCCCACAAGTTTTCTATTGGATGAAGATCCGGGGATTGGGCTGGCCACTCCATAACGTCCATCTTGTTGGTCTGGAACCAAGATGTTGCACGTTTACTGGTGTGTTTGGGGTCGTTGTCTTGTTGGAACCCCCATTTCAAGGGCATTTCCTCTTCAGCATAAGGCAGCATGACCTCTTCAAGTATTCTGATGGATTCAAACTGATCCATGATCCCTGGTATGTGATAAATAGGCCCAACACCGTAGTATGAGAAACATCCCCATATCGTGATGCTTGCACCACCATGCTTCACGGTCTTCACAGTGTACTGTGGCTTGAATTCAGTGTTTGGGGGTCGTCTGACAAACTGTCTCCACCCACTAGACCCAAAAAGAACAATCTTACTTTCATCAGTCCACAAAATGTTGCGCCATTTCTCTTTAGACCGGTCAATGTGCTCTTTGGCAGACTGTAACCTCTTCAGCACACGTCTTTTCTCCAACAGTGGGACTTTGCGGGGACTTCTGCAGATAGCTTGGCTTCACATAGGCGTCTTCTAATTGTAACAGTCCTCACAGGGAACGTCACACCTTCTTTCATCTTCCTGGAGCTGATTGTTGGCTGAGTCCTCACAGGGAACGTCACACCTTCTTTCATCTTCCTGGAGCTGATTGTTGGCTGAGTCCTCACAGGGAACGTCACACCTTCTTTCATCTTCCTGGAGCTGATTGTTGGCTGAGTCCGCCCCATTTTGGCTATTCTTCTATCCATTCCAATGGTAGTTTTTCGCTTTCTTCCGCATCTTTCAGGTTTTGGTTGCCATTTTAAAGCATTTGCCATCATTTTAGCTGAGCAGCCGATCATTTTCTGCACTTCTTTATATGTTTTCCCCTCCAATCAACTTTTTAATCAAGGTACGCTGTTCTTCTGAACAATGTCTGGAACGACCCATTTTCCTCAGAATTTCAGAGAGAAATGCACTGTAACCAGCATGTCCAACATTTGCTGCCTTCCTTCCTTAAATAAGGGCAATAATTGCCACCTGTTTATCAAAGAATGAATGACCTCACTAATAGAACTCCACACGGCTATTATTGTGAACACGCCCCTTTCAATGAGTGATTCAATGACACAGAATCAGCAGCATGCATGTCATGACTGTTGGGTCTGTTGGATTTCTATGACTCTACTACACCTGCTAGGAAATTATCTGCTATGTAGAAATATCATTTCCACCAAAAAACAGTGATTGATCCCCGGCTGATAGTGAATGTTCGGTCTAACAATGGAATGTTCGCCCCTCACACAGAAACGATCGGTCTAACAATGGAATGTTCGGTGTAACACTGAGAGACAGAATACAACAACAAATTCAGCAGAAATGCGTCTAACAAATGATGACTGATCTGCATGTTCATGAGGGAAAGAAGGATTTGATCCCCTACCATTCAGCAGGATTTCTGGCTCCCAGGTGTCTTTCATACAGGTAACAAGCTGAGATTAGAAGCAGTCTCTTAAAGGGAGTGCTGCTAATCTCATTGTGTTACCTGTATAAAAGACACCTGTCCACAGGAGCCATCAAACCATCAGATTCCAAACTCTCCACCATGGCAAAGACCAAAGAGCTGTCCAAGGATGTCAGGGACAAGATGGTAGACCTACACAAGGCTGGACTGGGCTACCAAACTATGGCCAAGCAGCTTGGTGAGAGGTGACAACAGTTGGTGCAATCATTCACAAATGGAAGAAACACAAAACAAGTGTCAGTCTCCCTAGGTCTGGTGCACCATGCAAGATCTCACCTCGTGGAGTGTCAATGATCATGAGAACAGCGAGGAATCATCCCAGAACTACACGTGAGGATCTTGTCAATGATCTCCAGGCAGCTGGGACCACAGTCACCAAGAAAACAATTGGTAACACACTACGCCGACAAGGACTGAAATCCTGCAGTGCCCGCAAGGTCCCTCTGCTCAAGAAAGCCTATATCCAGGCCCGTCTGAAGTCTGCCACTGATCATCTGAATGATGCAGAGGAGGACTGGGGGGAAGTGTTGTGGTCAGAGGAGACCAAAATCCAGCTCTTTGGCATCAACTCAACTCGCCATGTTTGGAGGAGGAGGAATGCTGCCTATGACCCCAAGAACACCATCCCAACTGTGAAACATGGTGGTGGAAACATTCTGCTTTGGGGAGTTTTTCTGCTAAGGGGTCAGGACAACTGCACCGCATCAAAGGGACGATGGACGGGGCAATGTACCATCAAATCTTGGGTGAGAACCTTCTTCCCTCAGCCAGGGAATTGAAAATGGGTGGTGGATGGGTGTTCCAGCATGACAATGACCCAAAACACACGGCCAAGGCAACAAAGGAGCGGCTCAAGAAGAAGCACATTAAGGTCCTGGAGTGGCCTAGCCAGTCTCCAGACCTTCAGCTGATGGAAAATCTGTGGAGGGAGCTGAAAGTTCGAGTTGCCAAACGTCAGCCACCAAACCTTAATGACTTGGAGAGGATCTGCCAAGAGGAGTGGGCCAAAATCCCTCCTGAGATGTGTGCGAACTTGGGGGCCAACTCCAGGAAACGTCTGACCTCTGTGATTGCCAACAAGGGATTGGCCACCAAGTACTAAGTCATGTTTTGTGAAGGGGATCAAATCCTTCTTTCCCTCATGAACATGCAGATCAGTCATCATTTGTTAGACGCATTTCTGCTGAATTTGTTGTTGTATTCTGTCTCTCAGTGTTACACCGAACATTCCATTGTTAGACCGATCATTTCTGTGTGAGGGGCGAACATTCCATTGTTAGACCGATCATTTCTGTGTGAGGGGCAAACATTCAGCATCAGGGGGGAGCAAATACGCATTTCCTGCACTGTACATCCTCATTGGGGGAGGGGTTTAGGAATTACAGCTCTAAGAGTAGCCACCACCCACCACCCTTTTTCAAGAGACCAAAAGTAATTGGACAAATTAATATAATCATAAATAAAATGTTGATTTATAATATTTTGGTGAGAATCCTTTACTGGCAATGACTGCCTGAAGTCTGGAACCCATGGACATGACCAAAGATTGGGTTTCCTCCTGTCTGATCCTTTGCCTGAAGTCTGGAACCCATGGACATGACCAAAGATTGGGTTTCCTCCTGTCTGATCCTTTGCCTGAAGTCTGGAACCCATGGACATGACCAAAGACTGGGTTTCCTCCTTTCTGATGCTTTGCCTGAAGTCTGGAACCCATGGACATGACCAAAGACTGGGTGTCCTCCTTTCTGATGCTTTGTCTGAAGTCTGGAACCCATGGACATGACCAAAGATTGTGTTTCCTCCTGTCTGATCCTTTGCTTGAAGTCTGGAACCCATCGACATGACCAAAGACTGTGTTTCCTCCTGTCTGATCCTTTGCCTAAAGTCTGGAACCCATGGACATGACCAAAGACTAGGTTTCCTCCTTTCTGATGCTTTGCCAGAAGTCTTGAACCCATGGACATGACCAAAGACTGGGTTTCCTCCTTCATGATGCTTTGCTTGAAGTCTGGAACCCATAGACATGACCAAAGACTAGGTTTCCTCCTTTCTGATGCTTTGCCTGAAGTTTGGAACCCATGGACATGACCAAAGACTGTGTTTCCTCCTGTCTGATCGTTTGCCTGAAGTCTGGAACCCATGGACATGACCAAAGACTGTGTTTCCTCCTGTCTGATCCTTTGCCTGAAGTCTGGAACCCATGGACATGACCAAAGACTAGGTTTCCTCCTTTCTGATGCTTTGCCAGAAGTCTTGAACCCATGGACATGACCAAAGACTGGGTTTCCTCCTTCATGATGCTTTGCTTGAAGTCTGGAACCCATAGACATGACCAAAGACTGGGTTTCCTCTTTTCTGATGCTTTGCTTGAAGTCTGGAACCCATGGACATGACCAAAGAGTGGGTTTCCTCCTTTGTGATGCTTTGCCTGAAGTCTGGAACCCATGGATGTAGCAATCATGCACTCAGAGATGGATGGGAACCTCCATTTTGGCAAAGGATCGTCCATCTTGTATAATTTCTCTCTCCCTCTGTCCTCATCGCCCCTCCCTCTCTGTTGAGTGACATGTGGTTGGTGTGTGTTTGCAGAGATCACAGGCAACACACTCAGTGGGAGGGCCTCCTGGCTATAAAACCTCACTAGCTAGTTGCCCCCTACTGTCTAAGGAACTTTTGCTTGGAAAGGGATTGTAAAATCGTAAACGGAGCCCTTCACTGAGTTCAAAGACATTCCAGATAAGTCATAAACTAAACATCACATTCAGCATCCATTTTCCCCCATGATTACATATCTTGGATTATGGAAGACTTGCATAAACATGGAGCACAGATTCGGACGGCTCACTTTGATACCAATCTCCTGATATATTACACCCCTTATCTGACATATATAGGAGAGCAGAAAATTGTATCTCCTGAACCATTCAAGTAGATATGTCATATTTCATATCTAACCATTCCGCAGATGCGGCTGCATATTAATCTACTAGGGGCACGGCTGCTAAATAAGTTATGAATCATAATAGAAGCCATGAGAGGTTTTGGTCATAACTTCGGTCTCCACCTACACCTCCCTCCCCAAATGAGGCGATTGGTTTACTGCTCCAGGGAGACACGCTGTGGAGTTACTAAAGCTAAGTTAGGCTGAGTGGAGCTGTGTATGAGAGTTGAAGGTCTCCCTGCTTTAACATCAAAACTAACAGTGAGAGATCAAAGCATCCTTTTGGCTCTGAAACCTGATCTGCTTAACCCAGGACATGTGGCAAGTACTTAAACCCTCTAACTTCTTTCTGTTATCTCTTTGCTGTGTTATTGTTCCCTGTATTTATATATATATCTTGGCTACATCTTTTTCTGTAAATATTTTTATTGCACCCTTTTGACCTTTTAGTAATAAATCTTACTTTCTGAAAGTGTTGAACTGTTCTAACGCTCTTTAATGCAAGCTAAGAATCCCTGCCTCTGAAGAGTGCTACTGTGTGGGTGTTCAATCCTTTGTATAACCTGCCTGCAGTGACAGTGGTATACAGACGATTATCCAACCATCGTAGTGTTATTGCTAATATTGCCGAGTTTCCTCTTTCTCTGTACAAAAAGGAGGTGGTGGCAGTGTGAAGGGTTAATTGCGTAATTAACCTGACCCAGTAACAATCGCTCTCAGGCTGCTGGTACATCGATTGTGGTCCAGTGAGCTGGAAAAGCTTTGTGCAGGGTGCAGCTGGGTGTGGCATTGTTACGCTTGTGACAGCGCGGTTTTAGATTGGCTAGTCCTTCGGTCACGGGTTTGGTGAGAAGGGCTGCGGTCTGATGCCGCGATCGTCACAATGGACATGACCAAAGACTGGGTTTCCTCCTTTCCGATGCTTTGCCTGGCTCTACCTGCAGCTGTGTTCAGTTGTTGTTTGTTTGTTGGTCTTTATGCCTTTAGTTTTGCCTTCTATAAGTGAAATGCATGCTCAATGGGGTGGAGATCAGGTGACTGACTCGGCCATTACAAAATATTCCACTTCTTTTCTTTCCTCCTGGGTTGCTTTTGCAGTGTGTTTTGGATCATTCTCCATCTGTACTGTGAAGCGCCGTCCAATCACCTTCTGCATTTGGCTGAATCTGGGCTGACAGTATATCTGTAAACACGACAGAATTCATCCGGCTGCTTCTGTCTTCTGTCACATGATCAATAACCACCAATGACTCAGTGCCACTGGAAGCCATGCATGCCCATGCCATCACCCTGCCTCCGCCCATGCCATCACCCTGCCTCTGCCCATGCCATCACCCTGCCTCTGCCCATGCCATCACACGGCCTCCACCCATACCATCACACTGCCTCCGCCCATACCATCACACTGCCTCCGCCCATACCATCACACTGTCTCAACCCATGCCATCATCCTGCCTCCGCCCATGTCATCACCCTGCCTCCGCCCATGTCATCACACTGCCTCCGCCCATGCCATCACCCTGCCTTCGCCCATGCCATCACACGGCCTCCACCCATGCCATCACATGGCCTCCACCCATGCCATCACACTCTCTCCACCCATACCATCACATGGCCTCCACCCATGCCATCATCCTGCCTCCGCCCATGTCATCACCCTGCCTCCGCCCATGTCATCACACTGCCTCCGCCCATGCCATCACACGGCCTCCACCCATGCCATCACACTCTCTCCACCCATACCATCACATGGCCTCCACCCATGCCATCATCCTGCCTCCACCCATGCCATCATCCTGCCTCCGCCCATGCCATCACACCGCCTCCGCCCATGCCATCACACCGCCTCCGCCCATGCCATCACCCTGCCTCTGCCCATGCCATCACATGGCCTCCACCCATGCCATCACATGGCCTCCACCCATGCCATCACACCACCTCCGTCCATGCCATCACACCGCCTCCGCCCATGCCATCACACTTTCTCCACCCATACCATCACATGGCCTCCACCCATGCCATCATCCTGCGTCCACCCATGCCATCATCCTGCCTCTGCCCATGCCATCACACCGCCTCCGCCCATGCCATCACCCTGCCTCCGCCCATGCCATCACATGGCCTCCACCCATGCCATCACATGGCCTCCACCCATGCCATCACACCACCTCCGTCCATGCCATCACACCGCCTCTGCCCATGCCATCACCCTGCCTCCGCCCATGCCATCACACTGCCTCCACCCATGCCATCACCCTGCCTCCACCCATGCCATCACCCTACCTCCGCCCATGCCATCACATGGCCTCCACCCATGCCATCACACGGTCTCCAACTTGTGGTGACCCCTCTGTATTTGCACCTTGTGGTGAACCCTCTGTATTTGCACCTCGTGGTGACCCCTCTGTATTTGCACCTCGCGGTGAACCCTCTGTATTTGCACCTCGCGGTGAACCCTCTGTATTTGCACCTTGCGGTGAACCCTCTGTATTTGCACCTCGCGGTGAACCCTCTGTATTTGCACCTCGTGGTGAACCCTCTGTATTTGCACCTTGCGGTGAACCCTCTGTATTTGCACCTCGCGGTGAACCCTCTGTATTTGCACCTTGTGGTGACCCCTCTGTATTTGCACCTCGCGGTGATCCCTCTGTATTTGCACCTTGTGGTGATCCCTCTGTATTTGCACCGTGTGGGGAACCCTCTGTATTTGCACCTTGTGGGGACTCCTCTGTATTTGCTCTCGTGAAGTCTTCTCTTGCTTTTAGACTTTGACAATGATGCGCCCACCTCCTGGAGAGTGTCCTTCACTTGTCTGGATGCTGTGAATGGGTTTTTCTTTACCATAGAGAGGATCCTGCGATCATCCACCACTGCTGTCTGGACCTCCATGCCTTGTCATGTTGCTGAGCTCACCAATGCGTTCTTCTTTCCTCAGAATGGACCAAACTGTTGATTTGGCCGCTCCTAATATTGCTGTGATCTCTCTGATGGATTGGTTTAGTTTTTGAACCCTTACAATTGCCGGTGTCACTTGCATGGACGGCTCCTCTGAACGCATGATGGAGGTTCTCAGCAATAGATTCCAAATGCAAATACAGCACTTAGAATAAACTCCAGACCTTTTACCTGCTTCATTGATGAAGAGATAACGAAGGAATAGCCCACACCTGGCCATGAAACAGCTTTTTATTCAATTGTCCAATTACTTTTGAACCTTGAAAAAGGGGAGATAGCGACTCTTAAGAGCTGTAGTTTCTAAAGTCCTCCCCTAATGAGGATGTACATATCCTTAAATGACACCTGAGAGTGCACACTGTTCTCCCATATCCATTATAGAACTCATTCACTCCCTCATTATCTCATGTCTGGACTACTGTAACTCCCTCCTCACCGGCCTCCCTCATCACAGGCTATCTCCGCTTCAGTCTATCCTGAACACTGCGGCCAGACTCATCCACCTTACCAACTGCTCCGTATCCGCCACCCCCCCTCTGCCAATCCCTCCACTGGCTCCACCCCCTCTGTCAATCCCTCCACTGGCTCTACCCCCCTCTGTCAATCCCTCCACTGGCTCCACCCCACTCTGTCAATCCCTTCACTGGCTCCCGATTGCCCAATGGATAAAACTAAAAATCCTAACACTGACGTACAAAGCCGTCCACCATACTGCCCCAAACTACATCACCGACCTAATATCCAAGTACCACCCAAAACGCACACTCCGCTCCTCACAAGACCTCCTACTCTCTAGTTCCCTGGTCTCCTCCTCCCATGCCCACCTCCAGGACTTCCCCCATCCTCTGGAACTCCCTACTCCAATCCATCAGACTGTCACCTACCCTCCTCACCTTTAGGCGCACCCTGAAAATCCATCTCTTCAGAGAAGCCTACCCCACCCTCACCTAAGAGCTGATCTCCTCCGCTCTTCCCACCAGTCCATCCCCCACAGCTATTCCTCCTGTACCACTATCCCCCCCCCTCCTAGATTGTAAGCTCCCAGGAGCAGGGCCCTCGAACCCCTCGTGTATTGTATTGTTACTGTATTGTCTCATGTTCTGTCCCCACTATAATGTACAGCGCTGAGCAAACTATTGGCGCTATATAAATCCTGTATAATAATAATAGAACTAGAGCTGGGATAGTGTTTGATAAATACCTAAAAAAAACTAAAATTGTGCTGCCTGTGTCCAAATATATATGGACCTAACTGTATATACAGTATATACTCAGTGGGGATATGTCATGATTATTTACCCCCCCCCCGACAGATAAATGTGAGCCGTGCCCTGGTCTACATGACAGCAGAAGGGGGGAGCGCACCCACCTAACACACATAGTATAAATGGGCCCAAATTGTATTCCTGGGTCTAATAAACAACAGACAACACTACTGTTTCAGTGCATTTTTATAACAATATATTGTACCTATTTTTCTTTTGTTTTGGGTCATGAATATAAGATCTAGAGGACATTATTATTATTATATTATTTTTATTTGTTTTATTATTATTATTATTATTATTATTTATTTATTTATTCTTTTTTTTGTATATTATTACACAGAATTAGAGTTTTCACTTTCTCCAAATTAATTACAATCAATAGGGTACATAAAATTATAAATAAAAGTGTTTTTGGTGGTTTTTAACCAGTTGTGGACATTGGGTCACACAGACCCAAAAACCTTCATGAAAGGACATGCAGTACATTCTGCCCCACTGCTCCTCCCCCTCACACTTTCCAGCAATTCCCAACTGTCAGAATGACTCCTAGGAATGACTGGGAAAATATAGCTGCTGTCATAAAAAATAGCCTCTGACACAGTGTTTATAAACATCGATCAGACGGGAGATAGAGAGATACAATGTAACATTGTTTATAAACATCGATCAGACGGGAGATGGAGAGATACAAAGTAACATTGTTTATAAACATCGATCAGACGGGAGATGGAGAGATACAAAGTAACATTGTTTATAAACTTCGATTAGACGGGAGATAGAGATACAAAGTAACATTGTTTATAAACATCGCTCGATGGGAGATAGAGATACAAAGTAACATTGTTTATAAACATCAGACGGGAGATGGAGAGATACAGAGTAACATTGTTTATAAACATCTATCAGACGGGAGATAGAGATACAAAGTAACATTGTTTATAAACATCGATCAGACGGGAGATGGAGAGATACAAAGTAACATTGTTTATAAACATCTATCAGACGGGAGATGGAGAGATACAAAGTAACATTGTTTATAAACATCGATCAGACGGGAGATGGAGAGATACAAAGTAACATTGTTTATAAACATCGATCAGACGGGAGATAGAGATACAAAGTAACATTGTTTATAAACATCGCTCAGACGGGAGATAGAGAGATACAAAGTAACATTGTTTACAAACATCGATCAGACGGGAGGTAGAGAGATACAAAGTAACATTGTTTATAAACATCGATCAGACGGGAGATGGAGAGATACAAAGTAACATTGTTTATAAACATCGATCAGACGGGAGATGGAGAGATACAAAGTAACATTGTTTATAAACTTCGATTAGACGGGAGATAGAGATACAAAGTAACATTGTTTATAAACATCGCTCGATGGGAGATAGAGATACAAAGTAACATTGTTTATAAACATCAGACGGGAGATGGAGAGATACAGAGTAACATTGTTTATAAACATCTATCAGACGGGAGATAGAGATACAAAGTAACATTGTTTATAAACATCGATCAGACGGGAGATGGAGAGATACAAAGTAACATTGTTTATAAACATCTATCAGACGGGAGATGGAGAGATACAAAGTAACATTGTTTATAAACATCGATCAGACGGGAGATGGAGAGATACAAAGTAACATTGTTTATAAACATCGATCAGACGGGAGATAGAGATACAAAGTAACATTGTTTATAAACATCGCTCAGACGGGAGATAGAGAGATACAAAGTAACATTGTTTACAAACATCGATCAGACGGGAGGTAGAGAGATACAAAGTAACATTGTTTATAAACATCGATCAGATGGGAGATGGAGAGATACAAAGTAACATTGTCTATAAACATCTATCAGACGGGAGATAGAGATACAAAGTAACATTGTTTATAAACATCGATCAGACGGGAGATGGAGAGATACAAAGTAACATTGTTTATAAACATCGATCAGATGGGAGATAGAGAGATACAAAGTAACATTGTTTATAAACTTCGATCAGACGGGAGATAGAGATACAAAGTAACATTGTTTATAAACATCGCTCGACGGGAGATAGAGAGATACAAAGTAACATTGTTTATAAACATCAGACGGGAGATGGAGAGCTACAAAGTAACATTGTTTATAAACATCGATCAGACGGGAGATAGAGATACAAAGTAACATTGTTTATAAACATCGATCAGACGGGAGATAGAGATACAAAGTAACATTGTTTATAAACATCGATCAGACGGGAGATGGAGAGATACAAAGTAACATTGTTTATAAACATCAGACGGGAGATGGAGAGATACAAAGTAACATTGTTTATAAACATCGATCAGACGGGAGATAGAGATACAAAGTAACATTGTTTATAAACATCGATCAGACGGGAGATAGAGATACAAAGTAACATTGTTTATAAACATCGATCAGACGGGAGATAGAGATACAAAGTAACATTGTTTATAAACATCGATCAGACGGGAGATGGAGAGATACAAAGTAACATTGTTTATAAACATCTATCAGACGGGAGATGGAGAGATACAAAGTAACATTGTTTATAAACATCGATCAGACGGGAGATAGAGAGATACAAAGTAACATTGTCTATAAACATCGATCAGACGGGAGATGGAGAGATACAAAGTAACATTGTTTATAAACATCGATCAGACGGGAGATAGAGATACAAAGTAACATTGTTTATAAACATCGATCAGACGGGAGATAGAGATACAAAGTAACATTGTTTATAAACATCGATCAGACGGGAGATGGAGAGATACAAAGTAACATTGTTTATAAACATCGATCAGACGGGAGATAGAGAGACACAAAGTAACATTGTTTATAAACATCGATCAGACGGGAGATAGAGGGATACAAAGTAACATTGTTTATAAACATCGATCAGACGGGGGATGGAGAGATACAAAGTAACATTGTTTATAAACATCGATCAGACGGGAGATAGAGATACAAAGTAACATTGAGGGTCTGTCAGTTAAAGCAACTTCACATGTAGAGAAATATTTGTTCCCCTCTAACCCCGTATTACCTCTTAGTTGATCTCTCTTATCCCCCATAAATGACTTTTTTCATCTCCTTTTATTTTCCTGATTATTTAATCATTTATATTTTCCAATCGTTAACATTCAGACTATTTTTTCATTTGTATTCATTTTTGTTTGTTTATAATGTGGGAGCTGCATAGAAATAGAAGTGTAAATTTAAAAACCAAAACAACTTTATTTGTAATTCTATAAATACATCTGCAGAGCTGTGTAGCGGAAAGATGATATTTGTGTCATTCTAAAGTGGGACAAATGACAGAATACGATGTATATATGTCCCCCTCCCCCCCCCCCACACACAGTATTATTATCAGGAATCAGATGAAACTTGTCATTGCAAATACAGAGAACACTCTGCGCCCCCCCCCCCCCCCCCCATGCAGAGCGATCTCGGGGCAGATCAAATTCCAGGGATTACAAGCTGCCACCGGGGTCCCCCAGGAATGAGAGAGACAGTAATATATGAAGTGGGGTGCAGGGAGCGGGACGCACACATGATTATCTGCAAAGTCTGCAGTTTAGCGGAATGGGAGAGCGCAACGAAACACAACCTCATTGTAGAGATCATTAACCTAAATACTTCTACATTGCATCATTTGTGCTACTCGGGGCACGGGAAGGGAAGTCATTACCAGGAACATACAGACTGCAGACACGCGTGTGCGTGTCCTTCCATCATCCATCCATCTGTCCTTCCATCATCCATCCATCTGTCCTTCCATCATCCATCCATCTATCTATTATCTATTTATCTATCTATCTATCTATCTATCTATTATCTATTATCTATCTATTATCTATCTATTTATCTATCTATCTATCTATCTATCTATTATCTATTATCTATCTATCTATCTATCTATCTATCTATCTATCTATTATCTATTATCTATCTATCTATCTATCTATCTATTATCTATTATCTATCTATCTATTATCTATCTATCTATCTATCTATTATCTATTATCTATCTATCTATCTATCTATTATCTATCTATCTATCTATTATCTATTATCTATCTATCTATTATCTATCTATCTATCTATCTATCTATCTATCTATCTATCTATCTATCTATCTATCTATCTATCTATTATCTATCTATCTATTATCTATCTATCTATCTATTATCTATCTATCTATTATCTATCTATCTATCTATCTATCTATCTATCTATCTATCTATCTATCTATTATCTATTATCTATCTATCTATTATCTATCTATCTATCTATCTATCTATCTATCTATTATCTATCATCTATCTATCTATCTATTATCTATCTATCTATCTATCTATCTATTATCTATCTATCTATCTATCTATCTATCTATCTATCTATCTATTATCTATCTATTATCTATCTATCTATCTATCTATCTATCTATCATCTATCTATCTATCTATTATCTATCTATTATCTATCTATTATCTATCTATTATCTATCTATCTATTATCTATCTATTATCTATCTATTATCTATCTATCTATTATCTATCTATTATCTATCTATCTATCTATCTATTATCTATCATCTATCTATCTATCATCTATCTATCATCTATCTATCTATCTATCTATCTATCTATCTATCTATCTATCTATTATCTATCTATCTATTATCTATTATCTATCATCTATCTATCATCTATCTATCATCTATCTATTATCTATCTATCTATCTATCTATCTATCTATCTATCTATCTATCTATCTATTATCTATCTATCTATTATCTATCTATTATCTATCTATCTATTATCTATCTATCTATCTATTATCTATCTATTATCTATCTATCTATCTATTATCTATCTATCTATCTATCTATCTATCTATCTATTATCTATCTATCTATCTATCTATCTATCTATCTATCTATCTATCTATCTATCTATTATCTATCTATCTATCTATTATCTATCTATCTATCTATCTATCTATCTATCTATTATCTATCTATCTATCTATCTATCTATCTATCTATCTATCTATCTATTATCTATCTATTATCTATCTATTATCTATCTATCTATCTATTATCTATCTATCTATCTATCTATCTATCTATCTATCTATTATCTATCTATCTATCTATCTATTATCTATCTATCTATCTATCTATCTATCTATCTATCTATCTATCTATCTATTATCTATCTATCTATCTATTATCTATCTATCTATCTATCTATCTATCTATCTATTATCTATCTATCTATCTATCTATCTATCTATCTATCTATCTATCTATCTATTATCTATCTATTATCTATCTATTATCTATCTATCTATCTATCTATCTATCTATCTATCTATCTATCTATCTATTATCTATCTATTATCTATCTATCTATTATCTATCTATTATCTATCTATCTATCTATCTATTATCTATCATCTATCTATCTATCATCTATCTATTATCTATCTATCTATTATCTATCTATCTATTATCTATTATCTATCATCTATCTATCATCTATCTATTATCTATCTATCTATCTATCTATCTATCTATCTATCTATCTATCTATCTATTATCTATCTATTATCTATCTATCTATTATCTATCTATTATCTATCTATCTATTATCTATCTATCTATTATCTATCTATCTATCTATCTATCTATCTATCTATCTATCTATCTATCTATCTATCTATTATCTATCTATTATCTATCTATTATCTATCTATCTATCTATCTATCTATTATCTATCTATCTATCTATCTATCTATCTATCTATCTATCTATCTATTATCTATCTATCTATCTATCTATCTATCTATCTATTATCTATTATCTATCTATCTATTATCTATCTATTATCTATCTATCTATTATCTATCTATCTATCTATCTATCTATCTATCTATCTATCTATCTATCTATTATCTATCTATCTATCTATCTATCTATCTATCTATTATCTATCTATCTATCTATCTATCTATCTATCTATCTATCTATCTATCTATCTATTATCTATCTATCTATTTATCTATCTATCTATTATCTATCTATCTATCTATTATCTATCTATCTATCTATCTATCTATCTATCTATCTATCTATCTATCTGGGAGATGGGACTGGAGGAGGAGGACGACATGGGATGGGAGAGATAAGACTGGAAGAGGAGGAGATGGGATGGGGGAGATGGGACTGGAAGAGGAGAACATGGGATGGGGGAAACTAAACTGGAGGAGGAGGACATGGGATGGGGGAGATAAGACTGGAAGAGGTGGACATGGGATGGGGGAGATAAGACAAGAGAAGGAGGCCATGGGATGGGGAGATGAGACTGGAGGAGGAGGACATGGGATGGGGGAGATGGGACTGGAGGAGGAAGACATGGGACTAGAGGAGGAGGACATGGGATAGAGGAGATGAGACTGGAAGAGGAGGACATGGGATGGAAGGATGGGACTTGAGGAGGAGGATATGTGATGGGAGAGATGGGTCTGGAGGAGAAGGAGGAGAACATAGGATGGAGGAGATGAGACTGGAAGAGAAGGAGATGGGATGTGGGACTAGAGGAGGAGAACATGGTAATGGAGGAGATGAGACTAGAGGAGGAGAACATGGTATGGGGGAGATGGGACTGGAGGAGGAAGACATGGGATGGCAGAGATAGGACTAGAGGATGAGGAGATGGGATGGGACATGGGTAGGATCGCCAGTGGGTAGATACAGTGGGAGAGTCAGTGGATGAGCCGTGGGGATTTTGGGGGGGGCAGACCTTAGGCTGTGGCCCCAAAATTTCTGATGGCTGCCCTGACTCTAGGCTCCCAGATGTGGCAGTGGCTGCATTGCTATACATGTACAGATAGAAGGTGTCCCGATGCTGTTATGTTCTGAGGGCCGGAGCACTTTGTGATCTGGATGCGTTTCTGCTGGAGCTTTTTGATGCTTTTTGATGCACTTTAGTGCGTTTTTTCCCTTTTTCTGCATTTTTGATGCATTTTGAAGAGTTCTGGTTTGTTTGTTTTTTACGTATTCCATGCAGAAAAAATGCAGCGTGTTCTGCTTTTTGTTGCCTGCACTGGACTGCACTGCACTGGTGTGATCTGCGCACACCATGTGACCTACCATCGGGAAGGGGGGGGGGATCCTCTGGAGGGGTTAAAATGCAAAAAAGTGAAAAAAGAAAATGTCAGTGAAAGGGTTAAATGATAATAAACGATATTTTGTGTTTCCATGTTGTCTGACGCTGACAGCGCAGCCGTATACCACGTAGTCGCACGGCCATAAAGCGATCTGCGGCGTTCCCATTCTTGTCGAAAAGGCGCCGAGGATGTAATTACCGCCCCCTCCGTGGAATGGTGGCTAAAATCCGCTCGTCCTCTTTCATGACCCATCATTAGGCAAACAAAATCGCAGCCTGATCATTGTCGGAACGCGGCGCCCAGGATCGCGGGGATAAAACGTAACGGTTACGGTAATATTTTACGGTATGGCGCTAATGTTTGGACAGAACCCCCCCTCCCCCCCCCCACCGTCAGCTGTCAGCCCTGGAAGCCAGTGATTGAACTCTCATCTGCCGCTATAATAAATGCGTCTCCGCGAGCCACCTGGACGTCCTGTCAAGTGCTAAAGTGGCCATTAGTCACAGCCCATTGGCCGCAACGTTCCCTGGATTTTGGTGCATCTGCTAATCCAAACATGCCGCTTCCAGCAACGCGGCCGCTAACAAGCACGGGGAATCAGCTGAAGGACGCCGCGTGAATGTGAAACACGAATTTAAAGCCCAAGTCATGGCTGATTTTTTTCTGTTACATAGAAGATTTTTATTTTTTTATTGTAATTTTTTTGTTACATAAAAAAAATCTTTTTTATTTTTGTTACAAAAAAATCTTTTTTATTTTTGTTACAATAAAATCTTTTTTATTTTTGTTACATAAAAGGGGTTTTTATTTATATTTTTGTTATAATATATATATATATATATATATATATATATATATATAAATATATATATATTTATTATATATATATATCTTTTTACGTAAAAGTTTTTTATTTCTATTCATTTTTATCATTTAAATTTTTTGTTACACGCTTTTTTTTTGTTACATAAAATATATTTTCTATTTTCAGTTTTTGTTACATAAAATATTTTTTTTATTTTATATTTTGTTACATAAAAGTTATTTTTAATTTCTGTTTTAGTTACATAAAAGATTTCATTTTAAATTTTTTTGTTACATAAAATGTTTTTTTTTTTTGTATTTCAATTTTTTGTTACTTAAAAGATTTTATTTTTTGTTACAGTAAAGATTTTATTTTATTTTAGAAGATATTTTTAAAAATCATTTTTTATTTTTCATTATATAGAAGATTTTTTTAATCTTTGTTACATTAAAGTTTTTTTTATTTTAATTTGTTTGTTAGCTAAAATTTTTTTTTGTTTTTTATATTTTGTTACATAAAAGTTATCTAAGCTCTACACATGCCTCGAAGACGCCATTGACATGCCTCCAGGAAAGCTTGCAAGGCCTGGAGCTGTGACTTACAACCCCAACTATCGCCGGAAGACTGGGATCACATTTATGAACATTTACACAAACGGTCCATTTGTGTCTCCACACAAGAAAACTATTTTAAAACATACTCTAGATCAGGGGTCTTCAAACTACGGCCCTCCAGCTGTTGTAGAACTACGAGTCCCATCATGCCTCTGGGAGTCTTGCCTGTGGCTGTCAGAATTTTGCAAAGCCTCATGGGACTTGCAGTTCCTCAACACCTGGAGGGCCATAGTTTGGAGACCCCTGCTCTAGATGGTACGGAGTTCCATCCCTGTTCACAAATTTGACCCTAACAGCTCAGATTCATGTTGGAGATGTCACCAGGCAATGGGTACACTCCTGCATATCTGGTGGGACCAGGGGCGGACTGACAACTCATGGGGCCCCCGGGCAATAGGGGATCATGGGGCCCCTGTGCCCTTACCCAAACTCAAAAAAGCCTATTAAAAATGTACCAGCGGCATCTCATAGGGCCCCCTACTGACCCCGGGCCCTCGGGCAGTGCCCGAGTTTCCAAATGGTCAGTCTGCCCCAGGGGCGGACTGACAACTCATGGGGCCATTGGGCAATAGGGGATCATGGGGCCCCTGTGTCCTTGCCCAAACTCAAAAAAGCCTATGAAAAAGGTACCAGGGGCATCTCATGGGGCCCCTACTGACCCCGGGCCCTCGGGCAGTGCCCGAGTTTCCAAATGGTCAGTCCAGCCCTGCTCTAGATGGTACGGAGTTCCATCCCTGCTTCACAAATTTGACCCTAACATCTCAGATTCATGTTGGAGATGTCACCAGGCGACCAGTACACTCCTGCATATCTGGTGGGACCAGGGGTGGACTGACAACTCATGGGGCCCCGGGCAATAGGGGATCATGGGGCCCCTGTGCCCTTGCCCAAACTCAAAAAAGCCTATGAAAAAGGTACCAGGGGCATCTCATGGGGCCCCCTACTGACCCCGGGCCCTCGGGCAGTGCCCGAGTTTCCAAATGGTCAGTCTGCCCCTGGGTGGGACTGCCCTTTGCTGCAGCCTTTCTGGGAGAAAATCCAATCCGTAATCAGCAAGTAACCCCGTATTCATTAGACCCCTCCCCCACTCAATTCTTACTCCACCCCTCCACACTTCCATTTAGGACGTACCGCAAATCACTTGCCATGCACATGGTCAACGCGGAAAAACAGTGTATCCCGGTCCACTGGCGCTCCACACATGTCCCCGCTATTCGAGAATGATGAGAATGATGAATGGGAATGGTCTGCAAGGATCAACAAAATGGAGGAAATGGAGGAATTGATTTGTATAGCGAAAGAACATCCCGAGAGATTCAGGAAGACTTGGGCTTGTTGGAGCCATTTCAAAACCACCAATGCCTATCACCTCCTAGTTCATGTACACCCCCCCCCCCCCCCAACTGAATGATTAGACACAATGCTGTATTAGGGAACGCCCTGCCCACCGAAGATGCATTTGGTGCATATTTGGTTGGGTTGTGACTCGGCATGGTGGCCTACATTCCAGATTCTTGACCTGCGTGTTGCCCCTTTGACTGACCCTGAATACATTGCATCCTAGACTATACGTCTTTTCTGGCTACCAAATGATGTGAATGATTTTATCCACAATTGTCCACCTTAACATCCCCTTTACTCTCTACCCATTCCCCCCCCCCTTTTTTTTTTGTTTCTCTCCACCTCTTGTTCCCCCCCCCCCCCCCCACTACCTCACTCTACGTTTCCACCTCTTTCTCTAGCTATTATTAAGTGTTCCTGCGTGGCGACCACTTCCTGTTATCTCACATATATATTCTTATTATTATTAATTTACCCCCCCTAACTCCTCCCACATTCCCCCCCTAACTCCTCCCACAGTTCTTACACCACATAGACCATAATATATGGAAACGTGCGGATTGTTCCCGATTGGTGCGCTATTACTTTGTGGAACGTTTCGCCGAATGGTTCCCGAAATATTGCCGTTTTTGTGGTGAAATTGGTCCCATAGGAATGAATGGCGGAATGTTCAACACTGGAGTGGGAGCTGACAAAAGCTAGAGTGTGAGCTGAAAAATCAGGACATGATTTCTAAACTGCCATAACTCCCTCATTTTCCAGCCCACCTACACAAATCTTATATCAAAACGTTCAGCTATCCCGGCTGCTATTAAACATGTCCACGGCTAAGCCATAGTCCTGACAGTTTTCACAATATGACCATTTGTTTGCAACTCACGCCGCCCATTGACATTCATTGAAACTCCACTCTAGCCACCTCAAATTTGAAGGGCAATTTCTAAACTGTGACTGTGCCTTCATTTTTAATATTTAAGAGACATACTATGCATCAAAATGTAGGTCTGGGTCTTGTGATTCTCACAATATAAAGCTCTTCACTGTAAGATTTATAATTTTTAAACTACAACCGTTTGAAGATGGCAACCGCCAGTGAAGTGAGCAAGTTGGAGCAGTTTGTTTTTAACTGCTCTTCTCTGCCCTTGCTGTAGATTGAGTTGCCATAGGAATCCAGGGGTGTGATCAGGCAGCAGAGTGACAAAAGACAGAGTGTGAGCTGAAAAATAAAAGTTGAAATGCATTTCTCACTCCATCCAGCTTGCCATGTGCACTGCTTACATTTCATCAATCAATTGGTTAGTGTCATGTTTACTATCTTTACTCACTCCGCCCACTCCACACAGTTACTCCGCCCACTCCATAAAGTGACTCTGCCCAGTCCAACCTTTTCACAGTTACTCCAGCCACTCCAACCACACAACAGTTACTCCGCCCACCCCACCCAGTTACTCCACCCACTCCAGTTGTAGACTACTGGTGGAGGCAAGAACACTTCACACAATTTCCCCAGAAATTGTAGCTTTTCTAGTTAAGTGTTGTTGCCTGACGACCACTTCCTGTTGTCTCACATATATTTTCTTATTATTATAGCCAAATTTACCCCCCTAACTCCTCCCACATTCCCCCCTGACTCCTCCCACAGTTCTTACACTACATAGACAGTAATATACGGAAATGTGCGGATTGTTCCCGAATGGTTCACAAAATATCAGTGTTTTTGTGGTGAAATTGGTCCCATAAGAATGAATGGGGGAATGTTCAAAACTAGAGTGGGAGCTGACAAAACCTTTTCACAGTTACTCCTCCCACTCCAGTTGTAGACTACTGGTGGAGGCAAGAACACTTCACACAATTTCCCCAGAAATTGTTGCTTTTTTAGTTATTATTATTATATTATTATACAGTATTTATATAGCGGCAGAAGGTCGCTCAGCGCTGTACATCATAGTGGGGGACAGAACATGAGACAATGCAGTAACAATACACGAGGGGTGCGAGGGTCCCGCTCTTTCCAGCTCACAATCTATTCTCCTTTCTGACTTTTCTTTATCTCAAGCTTTTTTCTACGCCTTCATTATTCATATATTCCCAACAAATATGGCATTTCATCTCGCATACAGCTGTGCCGGATTCCACACGGCTTACACGCTCCCGAAATGGACACACAAACTTTGCCATATAAATCATCCTGTGCTGGCATTTCCCAACACTTAACATTCGCTCAACATAAGAGCTCCCCAGTACATAGGCAGCAATCATTTTACCTATTTTGTTGTATCTACTATACTCTCTGTATCTACTATACTCTTTGTATCTACTATACTCTCTGTATCTACTATACTCTCTGTATCTACTATACTCTTTGTATCTACTATACTCTCTGTATCTACTATACTCTTTGTATCTACTATACTCTTTGTATCTACTATACTCTCTGTATCTACTATACTCTTTGTATCTACTATACTCTTTGTATCTACTATACTCTCTGTATCTACTATACTCTTTGTATCTACTATACTCTTTGTATCTACTATACTCTCTGTATCTACTATACTCTTTGTATCTACTATACTCTTTGTATCTTCTATACTCTCTGTATCTACTATACTCTCTGTATCTACTATACTCTCTGTATCTACTATACTCTTTGTATCTACTATACTCTCTGTATCTACTATACTCTCTGTATCTACTATACTCTTTGTATCTACTATACTCTCTGTATCTACTATACTCTCTGTATCTACTATACTCTTTGTATCTACTATACTCTTTGTATCTACTATACTCTCTGTATCTACTATACTCTTTGTATCTACTATACTCTTTGTATCTACTATACTCTCTGTATCTACTATACTCTTTGTATCTACTATACTCTCTGTATCTACTATACTCTTTGTATCTACTATACTCTTTGTATCTACTATACTCTCTGTATCTACTATACTCTTTGTATCTACTATACTCTTTGTATCTACTATACTCTCTGTATCTACTATACTCTTTGTATCTACTATACTCTTTGTATCTTCTATACTCTTTGTATCTACTATACTCTCTGTATCTACTATACTCTTTGTATCTACTATACTCTCTGCATCTACTATACTCTTTGTATCTACTATACTCTCTGTATCTACTATACTCTTTGTATCTACTATACTGTTTGCATCTACTGCTTTGCCGTATACATCTGTAATAGGGATATATTTCAACCACACGTGTACTTTTGTTTAAACCCACGCCCCGTCTGCGAAACGGGATGCTACATGATGTGTCTATGTTCGGATTGTGATCCGTATTTGTATGTACAATGCTACACCTTACTTTTTATAATAAAAATATTTTTTTAAAAAAAAGTTATTTTTAATTTCTATTTTAGTTACCTAAAATATTTCATTTTAATTATTTTTGTTACATAAAAGTGTTTTTTTATCGTATTTCAATTTTTTGTTACTTAAAAGATTTTATTTTTATTTTTTGTTACAGTAAAGATTTTAAAAATGATTAAACTTTTGTTACATAAAATATGGAGGAAAAATATATTTTAAAAATACTGTTCCCAAATATATTGACATATATTTGAAATACTACAATTTTGGATATAATCAGTATATTTTTAAAATATATATATTTAAAAAAAAAAAAAATATATATATATATATATATATATATATATATATATATACACAGTATGTTGAAATGCATTTATACTGTATGTTGAAAAATATTTATAAAAATACATTTTCAAATATACTGTATGTCTTTAAAAATACATTTAAACTACATTTTGGAATACATTTACAAATATATATTTGAATATATATTAAAATTACTTTTTTTATATTAAAACAAATCTGAAGAATATATTTAAAAAAAATATATTTTTAAAAATATTTTTCAGATATTTTGTAATATATATATATGTGTATGTATGTATGTATATATATATATATATATATATATATATATATATATATATACATACAAACACAACTTTTATATATATATATATATATATATATATATATATATATTATTATATATTGAATACTGCCAAAATTGTAGCATTCCAAATAGATGTCAACATATTTCGGAAGAGTATTTTTAAAATATATTTCAAAATATACTTTTTTTCCACGTGGGAAAGATCGCCTAATTTAAATGATTTTAATAACATTTTGCACATAAATATTTATGAGCGTGGGGGGGGGGGGGGGAGAAATGTAATAACTGAATGTTTGCAAATACAAATATTACCTGGTCAGAGAGAGAAGTTATTTTTTCCTGGTTGATATTTTCAGAGTTATTGCCTTAGATAACGGGGGAGATAAAAGGGGCAGAGAAAGATCTGAAATAAAATTTTATGTACCCCCCCCCCCACTCCCCTCATTGGGATACACAGGGTCCATTTATATGTTTCTCCTCCTGTGTTTGGCCTAAACGCGGCACAAATGACGATTCCAATGATTTCTCATCTATAGAAAACGGAAACAAAGTATCCTTCCCTCCCAGAGAAACATCATAGAGAGCAACATTTCACATCCAATAATAACCAGGAACTCCCAACAGCTGGAATATGTGACATTTCCTGCATACCGCACTCTATATTACCCCAAGTATTGTCCCCGCCCCCCGTATATACACTATATTACCCCAAGTATTGTCCCCGCCCCCCGTATATACACTATATTGCCCCAAGTATTGGGCGGCCGGCCTTTCTACGCACATGACCTTTAATGGCCTCCTAGTCTTAGTCCGTAGGGTTCAATATTGAGTTGGCCCCGCCCTTCCCACACACATGACCTTTAATGGCCCCCCAGTCTTAGTCCGTAGGGTTCAATATTGAGTTGGCCCCGCCCTTTCCACGCACATGACCTTTAATGGCCCCCCAGTCTTAGTCCGTAGGGTTCAATATTGAGTTGGCCCCGCCCTTTGCAGTATAACAGCTTCAACTCTTCTGGGAAGGCCGTCCACAAGGTTTAGGAGGGTGTCTATGGGAAGGTTGGACCATTCTTCCAGAAGCACATTTGTCAGGTCAGGCACTGATGTCGGGGGAGGAGGTCTGGCTCGCAGTCTCCGCTCTAATTCATCCCAAAGGTGTTCTATGGGGTTGAGGTCAGGACTCTGTGCAGGACAGTCAAGTTCCTCCACCCCAAACTGGCTCCTCCATGTCTTTATGGACCTTGCTTTGTGCACTGGTGGGCAGTCATGTTGGGACAGGAAGGGGCCATCCCCAAACTCTTCCCACAAAGTTGGGAGCATAACATTGTCCAAAATGTCACCTTAAGAGTTCCCTTCACTGGAACTAGGGGGCCAAGCCCAACCCCTGAGAAACAACCCCACACCATAATCCCCCCTCCACCAAACTTTACACTTGGCACAATGCAGTCAGGCAAGTACCGTTCTCCTGGCAACCGCCAAACCCAGACACGTCCATCGGATTGCAAGACAGAGAAGCGTGATTGGTCACTCCAGAGAACACGCCTCCACTGCTCTAGAGTCCAGTGGCGGCATGCTTTACACCACGGCATCCGACGCTTTGCACTGCACTTGGTGATGGAAGGCTTGGATGCAGCTGCTCGGCCATGGAAACCCATTCCATGAAGCTCTCTACGCACTGTTGTTGGGCTCATCTGAAGGCCACACCAAGTTTGGAGGTCTTTAGCTATTGACTCTGCAGACAGTTGGCGACTTCTGCGCACTGTGCGCTTCAACATGCGCTGACCCCGCCCTGTCATGTGACGTGGCCTACCACTTGGTGGCTGAGTGGCTGTTGTTCCCAGTGGCTTCCACTTTGTTATAATCCCACTAACAGTTGAGCGTGGAATATTTAGTAGCCAGGAAATGTCACGGATGGACTTATTGCCCAGGTGGCCACCTATCACGGGACCACGCTTGGAGTCAGTGAGCTCCTGAGAGCGACCCATTCTTTCACCAATGATTGTAGAAGCCGTCTGCATGCCTAGGGGCTTGATTGTATACACCTGTGTCCATGGAGGGGATTGGAGCACCTAAATCACCTGATATGGAGGGGATTGGAACACCTGAATTACATGATTGGAAGGGGATTGGAACACCTGAATCACATGATTGGGAGGGGATTGGGACACCTGAATCACATGATTGGTAGGGGATTGGAACACCTGAATCACATGATTGGGAGCGGATTGGAACACCTGAATCACATGATATGGAGGGGATTGGAGCACCTGTATCACATGATATGGAGGGGATGGGAACACCTGAATCACATGATTGGGAGGGGATTGGAACACCTGAATCGCATGATATGGAGGGGATTGGAACACCTGAATCACATGATATGGAGGGGATTGAAACACCTTAATCACATGATATGGAGGGGATTGGGACACCTGAATCACATGATATGGAGGGGAATGGAACACCTGAATCACATGATTGGGAGGGGGGGCAGGGCCAACACTTTTGGCAATATGGTGGATATATGAAAGGTGTCTTTGGAGAAGATTCCGATGAGTTATATTGATTTCCGAAAGTTCTTATATGGACAGTAATTATAGATCCATCTAGAGGAACATTTCAGTGAGACACTTTTATCCATACTTGTCAGACAAGCCTAGGCAGGTCATACATGGAGCGAATTTCGTTCCTGCAACCTCGAGTTCCACTCTATTTCACCATCAATGCAGTCAGTGTTGACAGGGGAATCCCTCCCACTGAGCCATTGTGTTCTCCTGGAGGGGAAAGCCAGTGATAGGAATAGGTTTACCTGAAGAGATCGGTTTTCAGAGATCGCCTAAAACTGGGCAGAGTAGGCGATAGTCTGATAGATTGGGATAGAGAGATCCAGAGGATGGGGGAGGCTCTGGAGAAGTCCTGGAGATGAGCATGGGAGGAGGAGACAAGGGAGCTAGAGAGCAGGAGGTTGTTGGAGGAGCGGAGTGGACAGTTTTGGTGATATTTGGAGACCAGATTGGTGATGTAATTGGAGGCAGAGTTATAGATGGTTTTATATGTTGTTGTTAATGTTTTGAATTTTATTCATTTGGCAATGGGAAGTCAGTGGAGGGATTGGCAGAGAGGGGTGGAGGACACTGAATGGAGGCCAGTGGAAGGATTGGCAAAGAGGGTTGGATGACACTGAATGGACGCCAGTGGAACGATTGGCAGAGAGGGGTGGAGAACACTGAATGGCGGCCAGTGGAGGGATTGGCAGAGAGGGGTGGAGGACACTGAATGGAGGCCAGTGGAAGGATTGGCAAAGAGGGTTGGATGACACTGAATGGACGCCAGTGGAAGGATTGGCAGAGAGGGGTGGAGAACACTAAATGGCGGCCAGTGGAGGGATTGGCAGAGAGGGGTGAAGAACACTGAATGGAGGCCGGTGGAGGGATTGGCAGAGAGGGGTGGAGGACACTGAATGGAGGCCGGTGGAGGGATTGGCAGAGAGGGGTGGCAGATATGGAACAGTTAATAAGGTGGATGAGTCTGGCAGCAGCATTCATGATAGACTGAAGAGGGGATAGCCTGCGCTGAAGTTGGCCAATGAGGAGGGAGTTACAATAGTCAAGGTGAGAGATAACCAGGGAGGGAATAAGTTGCTTAGTGGTTTCAGACGTTAAGAATGTGCGTATCTTGGAGATGTTGGGGAGGTTGGAGATGTGGCGGAGGTTGGAGATGTTGCAGAGGTTAGAGATGTTGCGGAGATTGGAGATGTTGCAGAGGTTAGAGATGTTGCGGAGGTTGGAGATGTTGCGGAGATTGGAGATGTTGCCGAGGTTGGAGATGTTGTGGAGGTTGGAGGTGTTGCGGAGGTTGGAGATGTTGCGGAGATTGGAGATGTTGCCGAGGTTGGAGATGTTGTGGAGGTTGAAGGTGTTGCGGAGGTGAAGTCTACAAGATTTGGACAGCGTTTGGATTTGGGTCTGAAAAGACAGATGGGAGTCTAGGATTACACCTAGTACCCTGGCATGAGTGGAGGGACTGATGGTTGTATTATTGATCTTGATGGAGAAGTTGGGGGAGGGGGCACGGGCTGGAGGGAATAGTATGAGATCTATGGAGGCTCTTTATGTGGATTGTATCCATAAGTCTCGTTAGCGTTGTTATTTCGTAATCCTAGATAAGAGTTTCAACCATAATGAGTAGCTAAGGGCCACCTATGGGCCATCCTCATAATTTAGACCTTATCTAGAATATCTTGGTCGATGGCTACAAGACGTTCCATGTGCATGATCCATCGAGTGAGTCTACCCATTCCGCTGGTGAGGGAGCCTGCCTAGACTTCCAATCTCTTCCAATCTCTTACTTCCCACTTACAAAGATGAGAGAGGCCTGTAATTGGCATCATAGGGAGACGTCAACTATGAGAGACAAAATGAGAAAACAAATCCAGACAATCACATTGGCTGATCTGGAAAGAATTTATTTGCAAATTATGGTGGAAAATAAGTATTTGGTCACCTACAAACAAGCAAGATTTCTGGCTCTCACAGACCTGGACCTTCTTCTTTAAGAGGCTCCTCTGTCCTGCACTCATTACCTGTATCAATGGCACCGGTTTGAACTTGTTATCAGTATAAAAGACACCTGTCCACAACCTCAAACAGTCACACTCCAAACTCTACTATGGTGAAGACCAAAGAGATGTCGAAGGACAACAGAAACAAAATTGTAGACCTGCACCAGGCTGGGAAGACTGAATCTGCAATAGGCAAGCAGCTTGGTGTGAACAAATCAACTGTGGGAGCAATAATTAGAAAATGGAAGACATACAAGACCACTGATAATCTCCCTCCATCTGGGGCTCCACGCAAGATCTCACCCCGTGGGGTCAAAATGATCACAAGAACGGTGAGCAAAAATCCCAGGACTGCACGGGGGGACCTAGTGAATGACCTGCAGAGAGCTGGGACCAACGTAACAAAGGCTACCATCAGTAACAGACTACGCCGCCAGGGACTCAGATCCTGCAGTGCCAGACGTGTCCCCCTGCTTAAGCCAGTACATGTCCGGACCCGTCTGAAGTTTGCTAGAGAGCATTTGGATGATCCAGAAGAGGATTGGGAGAATGTCATATGGTCAGATGAAACCAAAATAGAACTGTTTGGTAGAAACACAACTCGTCGTGTTTGGAGGAGAGAGAATGCTGAGTTGCATCCAAAGAACACCATACCTACTGTGAAGCATGGGGGTGGCAGCATCATGCTTTGGGGCTGTTTCTCCGCAAAGGGAGCAGGACGACTGATCCATATACAGGACAGAATGAATGGGGCCATGTATCGTGAGATTTTGAGTGCAAACCTCCTTCCATCAGCAAGGGCATTGAAGATGAAACGTGGCTGGGTCTTCCAACATGACAATGATCCCAAACATACCGCCCGGGCAACGAAGGAGTGGCTTCGTAAGAAGCATTTCAAGGTCCTGGAGTGGCCTAGCCAGTCTCCAGATCTCAACCCCATAGAAAACCTTTGTAGGGAGTTGAAAGTCTGTGTTGCCCAGTGACAGCCCCAAAACATCACTGCTCTAGAGGAAATCTGCATGGAGGATGGGCCAACATACCAGCAACAGTGTGTGCCAACCTTGTGAGGACTTCCAGGAAACGTCTGACCTCTGTCATTGCCAACAAAGGATATATAACAAAGTATTGACATGAACTTTTCATATTCACCAAATACTTATTTTCCACCATAATTTGCAAATAAATTCTTTCCAGATCAGCCAATGTGATTGTCTGGATTTGTTTTCTCATTTTGTCTCTCATAGTTGAGGTCTCCCTATGATGCCAATTACAGGCCTCTCTCATCTTTGTAAGTGGGAGAACTTGCACCATTGGTGGGGACTAAATACTTTTTTGCCCCACTGTATGTGAATCTGATTGATGGCACCACCAACAGAGATCAGAAAGAGTGGGAAAGATACAATGTGTAGCACTCCCCCTCCCCCCCCCCCGTAGGGGTTGCTGAGTTTTGGGTCTCCCTATAGTCCTGCACAGCTAGGCAACGCACATTTTTTTCATATAGCTTTGCATCCACAAGACAGTAACCAGTCTTTGAGCTTGGGATTTTTTGGGGGATTTTATTAGGGGAATTTCAAACTTAGATGGGGTAAGGGGTGCATGGGATGCCCAAAGGAATTGCAACAGAGGACAAACTTCCTTGGACTACATACAAGTCTCTTCACAACAAAACTCCTCTTCTGGAGAGCTAGCCAGCATCTCCCGTTGTACCACCCCACACCCTAGATACTGCTCTGTCCAGCTGTTCTGGGTGAATCAGTCTTGGGTAGCAGCTAATCCAGAGTGCTTCTCCACCATACTGGCCCAGGGGGTGCAGGTCTACTCACTCAGTCCTCCTCCTATGAGCTGGTGTATTGGTGATTGCTCTCAGGCCTTCTGCTGGGCTGCTTCTTCTCTGCTGCATAGGTGGTCTTTCAGGAGAAAAGACGAGGAAGCCCAGGCAAATGCGCCAATGTTTAAGATGGCTGCACCAATTTGCGCAAAAATGTGTGCATGCGCATAGGCAGGCAGCACGTAATCGCGCATTCCTGTGCGTGAAAGTGCACCGGCACACGCAGGGTGCGATATTTGCTATCAATCAGTGGCCTTCATAAGGACTGCAACTCTGCTCAGTGATTGCTGGATTATCATCAGTCCCCCCAGTTCCTGTGTTCCTGTATTTACTATTGATTAGCCGTTACCAAACCGGCTTGAACCTGACCTTGCTTTGGCTCTCTTCCTGGTTCTCTACCTCAGGTTGATCGTGGCCTTGATCCTGTCTGATGCTCTGTGTGTGACCCCGGCTTGATCCTGACCTTGCTCCTGTCTGCTGCTCTGTGTGTGACCTCGGTTTGATCCTGATCTTGATCCTGTCTGCTGCCCTGTGTATGACTCCGGCTTGATCCTGATCTTGATCCTGTCTGCTGCTCTGTGTATGACCCCGGCTTGATCCTGACCTTGCTCCTGTCTGCTGCCCTGTGTATGATCCCGGCTTGATCCTGACCTTGCTCCTGCCGGATGCTCTGTGTATGACCCTGGCTTGATCCTGACCTTGCTCCTGCCGGATGCTCTGTGTATGACCCTGGCTTGATCCAGACCTCGCTCCTGTCTGCTGCTCTGTGTATGACCCCGGCTTGATCCTGACCTTGATCCTGTCTGCTGCCCTGTGTATGACCCCGGATTAAACCTGACCTTGATCCTGTCTGCTGCCCTGTGTATGACCCCGGTTTGATCCTGACCTGGCTTCTGTCTGCTGTTCTGTCTTGACCCTGGCTCTTGCTACTGAATACTCTACTCATCCTCCGGGATCCACGAGTCCTCTAAAGAAACTCCTGCATCTGGAGCACCCAAGGGTTCCATTTCATCTGGCATCACCAAGCAGCAACACCGCTGGCAACCTGTGCTTCTTTGGGCACTGCACCTCCTGTTTCCACCTCCAGGGGAGCCCTCTCTCTACTCCAGCCTCCGGTCAAGTACGTGACATAGTCCTTGCACAGAGGGCCGATGAGGTCTGAGCTTTCCTCCTTTCCAGCTCCTCTACCTGTAGATGAGCCCCTTCCCATCTAGGCCCCCTCCCAGGCTCATGCTCTGCAGCCTCTTAGTTCTTCATCTTCCTCCCGAATTGTCCTGCCACTGAGTAGACTCCCTTACTCTTAAGGGCTGCCCTGGCCTCGTGCCAAGCCTCCTGTTTGGGATTGGCCAAGATCCCTTGAGAGTGTAGGACAGTCACTCCTCACTCCCTCCCACTGCTTCTAGAATCTTCTCCAAAATTCCAGAGCATAGGGAAGCTCCAGAGAGCTGGTCTGCAGAGCCTCTCAGCCCTGACCTGTATTGGACCTCCCTCTGACTTTTACCACAGGCTCCTACTCAACAATTGAACTCTAGCTCCACCTAGCTATCTAGGAGGGTGCTACAGGGCATGGAAGGATGATGGAAGGACACAGGAACCATGGAACTGGAACCAAAGACTGGAAGCGATGGTACCAGTCAAGCACAGTACAATACGGTAGGGCACCTAGATGGTATCAGACAAGTACAGTGGGTAAGGCACCCAGGGTACACCACATCCTGTAGTGCCAGGTCACAAGCCAAGTTTGGTAACAGTGGTACAGAAAGGCACCAAATCAGAAGCAGAAGCAAGGTCAGGAACAAGCAGAGGTTGGCCACACGCAGGCAGCACACTACGCAGTCAATAGAGAAAATGTTGGACAGAAGTCCAGGCAGAGGTTGGTAACAGAAATGGGCAGAAAACATAAGCAGACAAGTATTATCCAGAAGCAGGTCAAAAGAAAGCCAGGTGTCAGGACCTGGATCACCTGCTGGTGGCACTGTGCTTCCTAGAGTAGAAGGTGTCCATCAGTGAGAGTCCCCAAGCAACCATCGGATCCCAGTAATAAGTTTCCACCTGATGCTGGCTGCTGGGAGGGTGTTTAGGTAGAGGAGGACCTAACTACCCTGTCGGCAGCCAGCATCTGGTGGAAACTGAATATTGGGATCTGCTGCCTGCTGGTAGACAGCCACTGGTGCACACTGGAACTAAAACCTTCTGCTCTGGGAAGCACAGTGCCACAAGCAGGTGATCCAGGTCCAGATACCAGGTCAATATCTGGTGGAAACTGAATATTGGGATCTGCTGGCTGCTGGTAGACACCCACTGGTGGACACTGGAAATAAAACCTTCTGCTCTGGGAACTACAGTGCCACAAGCAGGTGATCCAGGTCCAGATACCAGGTCAATATCTGGTGGAAACTGAATATTGGGATCTACTGGCTGCTGGTAAACACCTACTGGTGCACACTGGAACTAAAACCTTCCGCTCTGGGAACTACAGTGCCACAAGCAGGTGATCCAGGTCCTGATACCAGGTCAATATCTGGTGGAAACTGAATATTGGGATCTACTGGCTGCTGGTAAACACCTACTGGTGCACACTGGAACTAAAACCTTCCGCTCTGGGAACTACAGTGCCACAAGCAGGTGATCCAGGTCCTGATACCAGGTCAATATCTGATGGAAAATGAATATTGGGATCTTCTGGCTGCTGGTAGACAACCACTGGTAGACACTGGAACTAAAACCTTCCGCTCTGGGAGGCACAGTGCCACAAGCAGGTGATCCAGGTCCTGATACCAGGTCAATATCTGGTGGAAACTGAATATTGGGATCTGCTGGTAGACACCCACTGGTGGAAACTGGAACTAAAACCTTCCACTCTCGGAAGCACAGTGCCATAAGCAGGTGATCCAGGTCCTGATACCAGGTCAATATCTGGTGGAAACTGAATATTGGGATCTGCTGGCAGACACCTACTGGTGGACGCTGGAACTAACACCTTCCACTCTGGGAAGCACAGTGCCACAAGCAGGTGATCCAGGTCCTGATACCAGGTCAATATCTGGGTCAAGCATAAGCTTCAGCATCAGTAATTGCTAACAGGCCATTCTGCTATGAACCTATGCAGACCTCAGGTTTAAATAGCCCACCAGAGGCACGAGTAACTGTGGTGAACATTCCTGTACATTCAAGCACATGTTATGCAGGTACATTCTTGCACATTTATTTCTGCTCCTATATCTCTGATGGATATGCATGTAAGTCTCATGGCTCAGAGCTAAGGCCATGTTACCAGAACACCATGGAACTCCATAAAAGGGTCCAACACTTTATCAAAGGATCACATTACAGCAAAGGACAGTACAGCTGGCACACTCTTTCTGATGGCTGGAATGATGGTCCAAATACCCTTTACTCAACCGCACTGAATTAAAATAGACAGATCTGTCTTTATAATCCTGGGAGTACCCCGCTATATCAGGGCCTTGTCTCTAAAAAGCCAGTAAGTTTCTAAAGAACCAAATAATGACCCTTCATAAAAGGTCTCACAATCCTTGCAGAGCACCTTCAGAATGAAAGGCTGGATTGAAGAGTGTACAGCATATAGCCCGGGGTTATGAATTTTGATTACAGAGGAAATAATTTAACTGGAGGAACTAAAAAGCTTGAAAGAGAAGAGTACTGTATGTCAACATTGGATGAATATAAAACACTTCAGGACTTTGAACGCGTGACCTGGAGATTGAAACAGGAGGAAGAAAAAAATGGAAAAGAAGAAGATAGGACAACTATGTCTCCTAGAGATACGGTGGATTAGGAAAAGGGTGAAATAACGTTTAAAAAAAAAAAAGACAAGTTTGAAAACTTTTAAACGCTCGCTTATATGTATCCCGATAAATACCGCCAGATCCTGTATCCCAGTGTAGGGAGGACCCCCCCCCCCCAACCTGCCACAGTGGTTTGCATGAATCAACAAGGAAAAATTCTTGGAGGACCTTTCAATCAAGAGAGCCGAAGAAGGCCTTTGCTGGAAGTGGTTCTACTGGAACACCTATGGAGATGGAATTTATTTGTGCCATAAAAGGTTTAATGCTATTGTACTTTGATGGGAAATGATAAAAACTGAAGCTGACAGAACCTTGACCAGCTATGCATAGCAACCAATCAACTTCTAGCTTTCATTTTCAAAGCTGAAGATAGAATCTGATTGGTTGCCACACACAGCTGCTCCGGTTTGGATACATTCCTCCCATTGTTTTTCTTTGTTTGTTATAGTTCAAAACTGAGACAATGACAAGGAAGTTTTAGCCATGTTAGAAGGTGACAACAGATCACCTGAGTTCCAGGTATGGATATTTTTGCATAGCGTAGCATTACCCCCTTAGGAGTCGCTGAGTTTTGGGCCCTTCTATAGTCCTGCACAGCCAGGCAACACGCATTTTATTCAGACTTTGTACACTGGAGACAGAAATGCTGGGGTATTGAACTTGGATGAGGGATGTATGAGATGCCCAAGGGAATTGCAACTGAGGACAACTCCGTAACAACTATGTACAAATCTCTATACAGCAGATCTCTTCTTAGAGAGCTCTCCAGCTTCTCTGGTGTACCACTCCAGACCCCAGATGAGTCTTCTTCTCATCCAGCTGTACTGAGGGAATCCTTGAGCAAGGGGTCCCAGAATCGGTTGCTTTAAATGCACAATCCCAGATGGAGGCTGGTCAGGTTTCCCACCAGAAACTTTATCTGGCCCAGTGGGTGTAGGATTACTCACTGTTCCTCGCCTTCAGGCTGGTTGGGTTGGTGGCTGCCTTCAGGCCTTCTGCTGGGCTGACTCCTTCCCTGGCTCTACAGGTGGTCCTCTCTCTGGGGACCAATGAGGTCAAGCAATCCTTGTTTCCAGCTTCAGCCTGGAGGTAGGCCCTTTCCCACTAGGCTACCTCCCAGGCTCCTACACCCTAGATTCTCACTTTATCTTCCACCCAAACTCTCCTGCTGCTGAGCAGGCTCAGTCACACTTAAGGTCTGCCCTGGCCTCATGCCAAGCCTCCTTCTTGGGGATTGGGCAGAGTCCCTTAAGTGTGCAGATCAGCCCTTCCTCACTCCCACCCACTGATTTCTACAAATTTCTCAATAGTGGGGTGAGGTATCAGGGAACTGATCTGCAAAGCCCTCAGCCCTGACCCAAATGTGACCTGGCTGACCCATGCCCAGGCTGACTCACCCCAGGCTGCTATTCAGCCTCTATCTAAAAAAACCTATCTAGCTCTCCGTAGCTAACTAGAGGGCCACTACAATAGTTCTAGTGGCCCTACTTGTTCCAATGTAAGAATGTATGTGCCATACCTGGCCATTCCACGTGGAAGCTGGAGATACCTGTACAAGGCAGTAGACTACTGTGATTGTTGCCAGCTTCCGGTGCCGAGCGGCTGCTTTGGCGTTCACTCAACACGGGTAGCATTCAGAGAACACCTTAAGGGGAAATCAGTAAGGCTGCTGCGCCACTTTTCTGGCGTTGATCCCTCTTGTCAATGTATCGCACCAAAATCATGAAGCATTTGTGACTTTTTTGGTTCTGACAGCGACTCGTGCACCAAATTTGAGTAGTTTGTATTTTATGAAAGTGGAGCTAATTAAGACCAACTCTCTTGTGGTGTACAGAGAGAGACCCTGGCAATGACAGATTTTGCAAAAGTTTCCCGCTTGCATTTTAAAAGTGGCACATCATGCTCCAAATTCAAGTAAAAGTTCTAGACAGGGACACGAACGTTGCGCCACTTTTAGAATGCACTCTTGGCACTTTTGCAAATCTGTCTGAGCCAATCCTTATGAATTCCAGGGCTTGTATTTTCTTGAGGGTAAAGCATTCTCTGATTGGACAAGGTGGCGATTGTGACGTCATTACCCTTCATCATTGAGAATGAGAAAAATGCAAAGTGTTCTTTGATTGGTGCCCATGCCAAATGAGTGACCTTCTGTCTTCACGATGCAGCAGGGCAGCCACTTGGCACGGGACACAGGAACTAGCAGCAATCAATGTAGTAGCGGGGTAGTAGCGGTGCCTACTACAGTGATTTTCAGCACAGAGATCCAAAGGTAAGGCACATACTGTACATACTGACTACTGACATTGGTCCATGCTGGTCCTCTGTAACCATGTCAAAATAGCCATACCTTAACTTCCATTTCAAAGATACAGTATATTATTATTATTATTATACAGTATTTATAAAGCGCCAATAGTTCGCTCAGCGCTGTACATTATAGTGGGGGACAGAACATGTGACAGAACAATACCAATACAATGCAAAACATGAGCGGATCGAGGGCCCTGCTCCTTGGAGCTTACAATCTAGGAGGGAGGGGATGGCGGTACAGGAGGAGATAGCTGTGGGGGATGGAGTGGTAGGAAGAGTGGAGGAGGTCGGCAGGTTAGCAGGGGGTGGGGTAGGCTTCCCTGAAGAGGTGGGTTTTCAGGGTGTGCCTAAAAGGAGAGGAGAGTAGGTGATAATCTGATGGGTTGGGGCAGGGAGTTCCAGAGGATGGTTGACACCCTGGAGAAGTCCTGGAGGCAGGCATGGGAGGAGGAGACCAGGGAACTAGTGAGAAGGAGGTCTTGTGAGGAGCGGAGTGTGCGTGTTGGGCGGTACTTGGATATTAGGTCAGTGATGTAGTTCGGGGCAGTATGGTGGATGGCTTTGTACGTCAGTGCTAGGATTTTGAATTTGATCCGTTGCGCAATCGGAAGCCAGTGGAGGGATTGGCAGAGGGGAGTGGAGGACACTGAGTGGAGGCCAGTGGAGGGATTGGCAGAGGGGGGTGGCGGAGACGGAGTGGTTGGAAAGGTGAATGAGTCTGGCAGCCGTATTCAGGATGGACTGAAGCGGGGATAGCCAGCGGCGAGGCAGGCCAGTGAGGAGGGAGTTGCAGTAGTCGAGTCGTGATATGATGAGGGAGTGGATGAGCTGTTTAGTGGTTTCTGGGGTTAGGAACGTGCGGATTTTGGTGATGTTGCGGAGGTGGAGTCTGCATGTTGCGGAGGCGGAGTCTGCATGTTGCGGAGGCGGAGTCTGCATGTTGCGGAGGCAGAGTCTGCATGTTGCGGAGGCGGAGTCTGCATGTTGCGGAGGTGGAGTCTGCATGTTGCGGAGGTGGAGTCTGCATGTTGCGGAGGTGGAGTCTGCATGTTGTGGAGGCGGAGTCTGCACGAGTTTGTTAAAGATTGGACTTGGGGCTGGAAGGATAGGTTGGAGTCCAGAATGACACCAAGTACTCTGGCCTGCGGGGCGGGTTTGATGGTGGCGTTGTTGGATGTGACGGAGAAGTCAATGGGGGGTGGGGTCCGGGCTGGGGGGAAAACAGGAAACTCGGTCTTGGAGAGGTTCAGTTTAAGGAAGTGGAGTATATGGCATCAGTCGCTTAACAATCTTCACCGATACATGTTCTTCCTTGTTGACTACTTTAAATGATGCCTCTTTTAGAACCAGCAACCAGTAAACAGCCATGAGGTAAAAGGAGAAGAAAGAGGAATTTCCAGACAGGACTTGAAAATTATTGCTGAAGGATCTGAAGGGTTCAAGGTCATCAATCTGGGCTCGTGTAGCACATTCTAGTTTAGCTAGATAGGATTTCTTTGTGAGTCAGAGGCTTGTTAGAAGCCTGGGATGAGTCAGCCTGGGAGAAAAGTAGAGAAGTCACCTCAGTGCAGGCTGGGAGGCTCTACAGGCTGGGGCTTCTGGAGCCCACCCTTCTACAAAACTGGAGGAACCACTAGAAGAGTGTCGGATAAGGGAAGGAAGCCTGGATTTGCATGTTTAGGGGAACTTGGCCACTCCCCAGGCAGGAGGCTGGGCATGGTGGCTAAGAGCAACCCTTAAATATGGCAGAGACTGTGCAGTAGGGGAGTTGTGTTCGGGGAGACGATGGACTGAGAGAGGGTGCTGGAAAGTGGAGCCTGGGATAGGGCCCCTGATGGGGCAGGGCCTACCAACAGGCTGACGCTGAATGGAAGGATCTCCACTGTACCACTGTCTCCTAGGGAGGATATCCTGTCATCAGAGGAGGAGCCAGCCAGTGTGAGTACTCCTACACTCCCTGGGCCAAAGAAGGGAGAGGGCAGTCAGGTGCAATAACCCAACTAGTCCTCATCCAGGACTACTTCATTGTAGATCTTGCAATCCCTTGCCCAGGAATACCCTCAGGACAGCAGGGTGAAAGGGGAAAGATTCATCTGGGGTCTGAGGAGCTACACCAAAGGGGACATCAGCATTCCCTAAAAAGACAGTTGTCATTTCTTTGGTCTATATTTTTTCTACAGTGTACAGTGTTTGAAGTTGTCTTCAAGTTTTACAGTTCCTTTGGCATCCCATATACCCCTAGACCACATCCGAGTTGTTAACCCCTAATAAAAAAGAAAACAAAACCAAGCTCAAGGACTGTTCTACTGGCTCTGTGAGTGAAGATGTGGAAAATGCGTGTTGTCTGGCCATGCAGAGCTTAGGGGGCACCCATCAAATTCAGAGGCCCTTAAGGGGATGAGCGCTGCACACACTTCAGCTGAAATCAGTATTACTACTTCATTTGGACTTCTTCCAGAAAAGAGCAGAAGAGAAATTTGAGGTGTATAAAAATCTCAGACCCTTCATAAGAAAAGTACAGCTGAAGTCAAAGTCAAACCCAGCAGAATATATCATCCATTGATGCTGAGGAGTATATGGACGAGGCGGGTGGGACGGATGTTGGTGACTTCGATTTAGAGGCATTATTGGAGGAAATTTAGAGTGAAAATTTAGATTCTGTGGAAATTCCATTGCAAACAGGATTTAGACCCAAGTCCTCCACAATGCCTCCCCTTTCAAGTGATAGACATCTATCCCCGTTAATAGAATTAGAGGAAAGGTATTGTGGGGTAGGACACCTTGACCCCCAATGAGAGGAGGTCCTTGCAGGAATTACAGAAGGTGAAGGATATTGTTGGTAAAATGAGTGAGAAGTGGGGTAATGGGGGGGTTCAAACTTCAAGTCTGAACTAAACCTTGGTCGTTCAGGCATTCGTACAAACGCCCAGACATTTGCCCGGTCAATGGAAGCCGAACTTCATGTACAATAGGGGTGTCACTTCCACTATTATACACAACAGCTTTCTGCTGTCAATGGTTGTTAAGGATGCAAGGGGGTGCAGGCATCAACGAGTCCCTAACAACCGGTGACACCACCTGGCCCGATCCACTTATATGGGCGGAAATCCCCAGACATGTACGCAAATGAGCCAGGGATAGTTAAAAGAAATGAGAAGGCGCACGTTTGTCCCCCCTCCCCCTTTTCTGGCCAGCCAGGCTGCATGCGGATGAGGGTCTGGTATAGTTTTTTGGGGAGGACCACATGCTTTTTTCTAGATTTTTGTACAGAATCTTCCCTTTAATCCATACCAGACCTTAAAAGTCTCCTATGAAATTTGGGGTTGGGGGGGTTGGACCCCACTCCATTTTTTTTTGTTTTGCTTGAGGTCCCCTGTAAAATTCATAATAGTCCTGAAGAGCAAGGTATGATTTATGGCAGAAATTCTCACCACTGTTTTTTAAAAAATGTTTTGGATCCACCACTAACATTTATAGCCGACCTTCATCTAGGACATTAGTTTCCAAACTGCGGCCCGGGGGCCAGGTGAGGCTGTTTTTTTGCCTTTATCCAGTCCTTAGGATACTATTCCTCCCATTGACACCAATGATGGGGCACTATTCCTCTCAATGACACCAATGATGGAGCACTATTCCTCCCACTGACACCAATGATGGGGCACTATTCCTCTCAATGACACCAATGATGGAGCACTATTCCTCCCACTGACACCAATGATGGGGCACTATTCCTCCCACTGACACCAATGATGGGGCACTGTTCCTCCCACTGATACCAATGATGGGGCACTATTCCTCCCACTGACACCAATGATGGGGCACTATTCCTCCCACTGACACCGATGATGGGGCACTATTCCTCCCACTGACACAAATGATGGAGCACTATTCCTCCCACTGATACCAATGATGGGGCACTATTCCTCCCACTGACACCAATGATGGGGCACTATTCCTCCCACTGACACCAATGATGGGGCACTATTCCACTATTCCTCCCAATGACACCAATGATGGGGTACTATTCCTCCCACTGACACCAATGATGGGGCACTATTCCACTATTCCTCCCAATGACACCAATGATGGGGTACTATTCCTCCCAATGACACAAACGACGGGGCACTGTTCCTCCCACTGACAAAAATGATGGGGCATTATTCCTCCCAATGACACAAACGATGGGGAACAAATTCTCCCAATGATACAAATGAAGGGGCACTATTCCTCCCACTGACACCAATGATGGGGCACTATTCCTCCCACTGACACCAATGATGGGGTACTATTCCTACCACTGACACCAATGATGGGGCACTATTCCTCCCACTGACACCAATGATGGGGCACTATTCCTCCCACTGACACCAATGATGGGGCACTATTCCTCCCACTGATACCAATGAGGGGGCACTATTCCTCCCACTGACACCAATGATGGGGCACTATTCCTCCCACTGACACTAATGATGGGGCACTATTCCTTCCACTGACACCAATGATGGGGCACTATTCCTCCCACACAGACCAATGATGGGACACTATTCCTCCCATTGACACCAATGACGGGGCACTATTCCTCCCACTGACACTAATGATGGGGCACTATTCCTCCCACTGACACCAATGATGGGGCACTATTCCTCCCACTGACACCAATGATGGGGCACTATTCCCCCCACTGACACCAATGATGGGGCACAATTCCGCTTACTCACACCAGTGATGGGGCAATATTCCTCCTGCTGAAAGCAATGGTGGGGCATTGTTCCTTCCACTGACACCAATGATGGGGCACTAATCCTCCCACTGTCACCAATGATGGGGCACTAATCCTCCCACTGTCACCAATGATGGGGCACTAATCCTCCCACTGACACCAATGATGGGGCAGTATTCCTCCCACTGACACCAATGATGGGGCATTTTTTAGTTACACTCAGGACATTATCTACGCCTACTGGTCAAAGTCCAGCCCCTCTAACATCTGAAGGGCAAGAAACTGGCCCTTTCTGTATAACATTTGGAGACCCTTGTTCTAGGATAAGAGTCTGGTATAGATGGAAGGAATCCCCTTTACAAACAGAAGGAAATGTCCAGGAACTGCCTCCCCAGAGGACATATTAGGGTCTTTAGGAGGAAAAATGCGATGCTGTGACTCTTTATTGCTGCTCGAAGCTTTTTCCTATTTGTATTTATATATTTTTGTACATTTGTCTGTCAGGCCTCGCAGTGTTACTTTATTGATCTAACAATGGAAGCTTCCAATGCACCATATAAATCAACTGCCACTTTGCAGCAGCTGGCGAATGTGAACATTTTCCCCATTGAAAGGACGAAGAGGAATTTGTTAGACCTCGTGTCACCCTTCCCGTTGATATCCAGCGTGTCACTGATGTATTGCCTGCGGCCTTCCCTGATGATCGCTATCAAAGTTCTCTGTGAACAACCTTTTGACTTGATAAGGAATTAGTCGGCTCCATTCCATCAGACGGGCCTTTGCCTTCCTTCTTTTAAGCAGCGATTTCCTTCTGTCGCTTTGATCTCTGCGCAAGAAAATTAGTTCCTTCGGACTTTATAGTTAAGAGCTTTATTTTCTATTAATCTTCAATTCTCACTGGTTTCCAGAGAAAAGTCAGCTTTTTGATAACTGACACTTTGTAAAGATATAACAAAGACAGATGATACAACATCGCCAAAAGGGATGAGGAGAACAGAGATATCTCATTCCAAATATTAATACATTCGCAGTTTTAGTAGAACTGTTAGGACCAACTTTGCAGGAAGCCGTCATCCTTTAAAGTGACCGTCAGCATGAAATAATCCCCAGATTTAAGTTCACTGAAGTAAAAGATGTATTCTATTCCCTTCTCCTGCTTCCTGTGTCTCCTACCTCCCCTCCATTCCCTGTAATAGAGGTATTATACCCCCCTCTCCGGTGTCCCGTGTCTCCTACCTCCCCTCCATTCCCTGTAATAGAGGTATTATACCCCCCTCTCCGGTGTCCCGTGTCTCCTACCTCCCCTCCATTCCCTGTAATAGAGGTATTATACCCCCCTCTCCGGTGTCCCGTGTCTCCTACCTCCCCTCCATTCCCTGTAATAGAGGTATTATACCCCCCTCTCCGGTGTCCCGTGTCTCCTACCTCCCCTCCATTCCCTGTAATAGAAGAGGTATTATACCCCCCTCTCCAGTGTCCCGTGTCTCCTACCTCCCCTCCATTCCTGTAATATAAGAGGTATTATACCCCCCTCTCCGGTGTCCCGTGTCTCCTACCTCCCCTCCATTCTCTGTAATAGAAGAGATATTACACCCCCCTCTCCGGTGTCCCGTGTCTCCTACCTCCCCTCCATTCCCTGTAATAGAAGAGGTATTATACCCCCCTCTCCGGTGTCCCGTGTCTCCTACCTCCCCTCCATTCCCTGTAATAGAAGAGGTATTATACCCCCCTCTCCGGTGTCCCGTGTCTCCTACCTCCCCTCCATTCCCTGTAATAGAGGAGGTATTATACCCCCCCTCTCCGGTGTCCTGTGTCTCCTACCTCCCCTCCATTCTCTGTAATAGAAGAGATATTACACCCCCCTCTCCAGTGTCCCGTGTCTCCTACCTCCCCTCCATTCTCTGTAATAGAAGAGATATTATACCCCCCTCTCCGGTGTCCCGTGTCTCCTACCTCCCCTCCATTCTCTGTAATAGAGGTATTATACCCCCCTCTCCGGTGTCCTGTGTCTCCTACCTCCCCTCCATCCCCTGTAATAGAAGATGTATTATACCCCCCTCTCCGGTGTCCTGTGTCTCCTACCTCCCCTCCATTCCCTGTAATAGAAGAGGTATTATACCCCCCTCTCCGGTGTCCCGTGTCTCCTACCTCCCCTCTGTTCCCTGTAATAGAAGAGGTATTATACCCCCCCTCTCCGGTGTCCCGTGTCTCCTACCTCCCCTCCATTCCCTGTAATAGAAGAGGTATTATACCCCCCTTTCCGGTGTCCCGTGTCTCCTACCTCCCCTCCGTTCCCTGTAATAGAAGAGGTATTATACCCCCCTCTCCGGTGTCCCGTGTCTCCTACCTCCCCTCCATTCCCTGTAATAGAAGAGGTATTATACCCCCTTCTCCGGTGTCCCGTGTCTCCTACCTCCCCTCCATTCCCTGTAATATAAGAGGTATTATACCCCCCTTTCCGGTGTCCCGTGTCTCCTACCTCCCCTCCATTCCCTGTAATATAAGAGGTATTATACCCCCCTCTCCGGTGTCCCGTGTCTCCTACCTCCCCTCCATTCCCTGTAATAGAAGAAGTATTATACCCCCCTCTCCGGTGTCCCGTGTCTCCTACCTCCCCTCCATTCCCTGTAATAGAAGAGGTATTATACCCCCCTCTCCGGTGTCCCGTGTCTCCTACCTCCCCTCCATTCCCTGTAATAGAAGAGGTATTATACCCCCCTCTCCGGTGTCCCGTGTCTCCTACCTCCCCTCCGTTCCCTGTAATAGAAGAGGTATTATACCCCCCCTCTCCGGTGTCCCGTGTCTCCTACCTCCCCTCCATTCCCTGTAATAGAAGAGGTATTATACCCCCCTCTCCGGTGTCCCGTGTCTCCTACCTCCCCTCCGTTCCCTGTAATAGAAGAGGTATTATACCCCCCTCTCCGGTGTCCCGTGTCTCCTACCTCCCCTCCATTCCCTGTAATAGAAGAGGTATTATACCCCCTTCTCCGGTGTCCCGTGTCTCCTACCTCCCCTCCATTCCCTGTAATATAAGAGGTATTATACCCCCCTCTCCGGTGTCCCGTGTCTCCTACCTCCCCTCCATTCCCTGTAATATAAGAGGTATTATACCCCCCTCTCCGGTGTCCCGTGTCTCCTACCTCCCCTCCATTCCCTGTAATAGAAGAGGTATTATACCCTCTTCTCCGGTGTCCCGTGTCTCCTACCTCCCCTCCAGTATTGGAGAAACACGTTGGGTGGAGTCTTCTGTGACGTCACCATGCTATGACACCGCGGGAATTTTGAATTTGTATATTGCCTTTATGCACCTTATCTATGTAAAAGTGAAATATTTTACTGAATACATTTTTTGAGTTTTCTCAGGTTGCACTATGAAGTCTCTTCTGTTTTAATCCTTCTCTACATTGTATGGAGAGGGGTTCGATGTGAGGAATTCGTCTGGATGAGCCCTCATCCGTCCATCCATCTCCCTTGATATTACTAGCACGGGTGTCAGTGTGGAATGTGGGCACCATCTGCTCGTTTGATCTCCTAATTGGAGAACAATGTGCCTGGTAAGAGGCTGATCTGTCACATCCAACAACGCTACCATCAAACCCGCCCCGCAGGCCAGAGTACTGGGTGTCATTCTGGACTCCAACCTATCCTTCCAGCCCCAAGTCCAATCTTTAACAAACTCATGCAGACTCCACCTCCACAACATGCAGACTCCGCCTCCGCAACATGCAGACTCCACCTCCGCAACATCGCCAAAATCCGCACGTTCCTAACCCCAGAAACCACTAAACAGCTCATCCACTCCCTCATCATATCACGACTGGACTACTGCAACTCCCTCCTCACTGGCCTGCCTCGCCACAGGCTATCCCCGCTTCAGTCCATCCTGAATACGGCTGCCAGACTCATTCACCTTTCCAACCGCTCTGTCTCCGCCACCCCCCTCTGCCAATCCCTCCACTGACCTCCACCCCCCTCTGCCAATCCCTCCACTGGCCTCCATTCAGTGTCCTCCACCCCCCTCTGCCAATCCCTCCACTGGCTTCCGATTGCGCAACGGATCAAATTCAAAATCCTAACGCTGACGTACAAAGCTGTCCACCATACTGCCCCGAACTACATCACCGACCTAATATCCAAGTACCGCCCAACACGCACACTCCGCTCCTCACAAGACCTCCTTCTCTCTAGTTCCCTGGTCCCCTTCTCCCATGCCTGCCTCCAGGACTTCTCCAGGGTGTCACCCATCCTCTGGAACTCCCTGCCCCAACCCATCAGACTATCACCTACTCTCCTCTCCTTTAGGCGCACCCTGAAAACCCATCTCCTCAGGGAAGCCTACCCCACCCCCTGCTAACTTGCCGACCTCCTCCACTCTTCCTACCACTCCATCCCCCACAGCTATCTCCTCCTGTGCCACCATCCCCTCCCTCCTAGATTGTAAGCTGGAAAGAGCAGGGCCCTCGATCCGCTCATGTTTTGCATTGTATTGGTATTGTTCTGTCACATGTTCTGTCCCCCTCTGTAATGTACAGCGCTGAGCGAACTATTGGCGCTTTATAAATACTGTATAATAATAATAATAATAATAATCTGTCTGTTGTGGCGAGCTCTTGTGGACACCATAGCGCTCTGTTGAAGGATTTCTTTTCAGCACATAGCACTTTCACATTGGATTCGGGACTTTTTGCTAATTTATTATACCTTTGGACTTTTAGCCCTTTAGATGCATTTTTTTGCACATTTTGTATATGCACATATTCTTTTATGGTCTATTTGTGATATATTGTGTTTAGGTATTGTGTCAGATTGGTTTAGTGTGGACAGCACAGCGGCTAAATAGTTAGCACTTCCACCTGGCAGTACTGGGGTCGTTGGTTCAAATCCCAACCACGGCACCACCTGCCTGGAGTTTGCATGTTGTCCCTGTGCCTGTGTGGGTTTCCACAGGGTAATCCGGTTTCCTCCCACACTCCAAAGACATGCTGGTAGGTTAATTGGCTCCTGTCTAAATTATCCCTAGTATGTGATTTAGGGCCTTTAGATTGTACACCCCTTGAGGGTTAGGGACTGATGTGAATGTACAAATATATATGTAAAAGCGTGGCGTAAAATTGACGGCGCTATAAGTACCTGAAATAAATAAATAGTGTACAGCGCACTCATTTTTTTTTGTTTTTTCATATTTCTGGTATTCAGGAAGAGAGCAGCGGCAGTTCACTTTATCTATTTGTTTATTTATTCATTCGTTGCTATTTTTTATTATATTTTTTATTATATTTTTTATTATATTCTGTCACTTTTATTATTTGTTGGGTGTAGCGCAGGTCTTCTCTTCTCACACATCTCCACCAATAGGAGCTCTGGTGGAGCCCAGCTGTGACTTGCCTCATGGACACCCATGTCACCTTCCAGGATGCGCTGTTTCAGCGAGAGGAATACGCACTGCGGAGCATTAATAATGAAACTTTAATGGATACATGTACTTGGATAGGATAGGATTCTCTCCATAGCAAGGCCATATGGCAGCGATTCCTTGCACTCCCCTGCGTGCCTGGTATGGAAAAAACAATAAAGATTCCCTTCAAGTTCTCAAACCTAATGAGGACTCAAGCTGCTGGTCCACCATCATGCAGGAAAAGCACCACCCAAGCAACAGGCATTAGATCAGCGTGCAAAAAGCTTGCACTGACCTCTGACTTTACGTTTCCGTTACCACAAGGTCCAGTAGGGGACTAGATAACAACACAGGGAAATCAGACACAATGTTCTCTTCCATTTCCCATCATATAAAATACATTTTTACAAACCCACATTCAGGGGCGGACTGACAACTCATGGGGCCCCCGGGCAATAGGGGATCATGGGGCCCCTGTGTTCTTGCCCAAACTAAAAAAAGCCTATGAAAAAGGTACCAGGGGCATCTCATGGGGCCCCCTACTGCACACACAGGAGCAGACACAGTTCTACATGGGCTTTGGACTTGGATATGAACTAAACAGTGCGGACCCTGAATAACCAGGTTGATCATAACAAGCCCCTTGGATATATTCCTAAATATGCAACCAAGCAAAGACTTCATATTTTTGCAGAATCCAGAAAACTTTAGGATCCGTATACAGCAGGCTCCCATTTTGGAAATACATACAGTATGTTGCACCAACCAGCCCAAACTACCAAAGTACCCAAAGTACCAACCAGCCCGAAATAATTGCCGCTGTCCACAAAGTACAGCGTCTGCAATCCTTCTGAATCAAACCAGCAGAGCACCAGTGCCTTTCAAGCAGCGTGCCTGGTGGTGTATGTTAGTCCGACCCAGGGGCAGACTGACAACTCATGGGGCCCCGGGCAATAGAAGATCATGGGGCCCCTGTGTCCTTGCCCAAACTAAAAAAAGCCTATGAAAAAGGTACCAGGGGCATTCCATGGGTCTCCCTACTGACCCCAGGCCCTAGGGCAGTGCCCGAATTTCCAAATGGTCAGTCCGCCCCTGCCCACATTACATGTTTTCAGAGTTGGAAAGCGTAAATGTAATTTTCATTCTCTGACCCGTGCTGGGGTTTTGTGTGCGGCGGCTTGTCCTACGACGGGGAGGAGATAACATGACATTCCCCCGCAAGAGGGCTACCAAATAAAACGGTAAGTCGAGTCTAGAACAATGCGGGATGACATTTCGGCACACTGTCCCTTCCTGACGTTGCATCTCCTCTGGGCCGGGGCAGATTTATAAGAAGAGGCAAAGGTTGCCCCGGCTTGGGTTAATTCTTTTATTCTGTCTGCTCCGGCTGTGGACATCTCTGTCTACGAAGGGATAATAGCCATCATAAAAATATTATTAGAGGCAATTTAACTTACAGAAATATTGACAGAGCTCTTGGACTGGGAGGGAAACACAACCCACTTAGAAAAGGCGCACGACTGGGAAAATTATAGGCTGTTTAGTGGCAGAAATGAGGCTATCTATAATTCTCTGACATTTCTGGATTAAGCATTGCCTGCTGGCATTCTTTATTTAGCAAAAAGTCCAGGACCGACCCCAGAGGTATAGTTAATAGTGACAGGGGCGAAGTTCAGAATCTGGACTCGTGCCCTTCATATGTCACAAGACGACCTTCACAAATAAAGTACAGGTAAGGGGACTCCGGGCAATGCTCTGCGGGAAATGCCTGCAAATAACCTGCTGGGAAAAGTATGTAAATAAGGTCAGAATGGCAATCCAGAATTACATTTTAATGTTCTGGGTTATGAATGAAGGGACTCGGCCCTAAGCACTGAAGCAGTGTCCCTGTTCTAAATTGAATGCTGCTGGCTGTAGTCAGCCTAAACCTGGATTGATAGTTCTGCTTTCCACAGGTCGTCCCCCTAAGATGAGGTTCTTGTCTACTTCTGCCTGCTGTTAGCTATAGAGTAAGAAGATCCAATGTTCTGTGTAACGGAACCGGACCACGACTGCACTGGGGTATTTCCGTGAGGTTCCCGCTTCCCTGTCCGAACACCGACCACGGACACCACGCATGAACGAAACCAGGAAATAGACTGATTTATTATAACACAGACACAAGATATAAACATTCAAGGGAACAATTCTCCCCTCCCTGCATATGGACACAGGGCGGGGCAAACCAAATCTAGCAACAAGAAACACATCAGCAGACACCCCCCACCAAGCCAATACACAAACACATACAGTGGGGCAAAAAAGTATTTAGTCAGCCCCCAATTGTACAAGTTCTCCCACTTACAAAGATGAGAGAGGCCTGTAATTGGCATCATAGGGAGACCTCAACTATGAGAGACAAAATGAGAAAACAAATCCAGACAATCACATTGGCTGATCTGGAAATAATTTATTTGCAAATTTTGGTGGAAAATAAGTATTTGGTGAATATGAAAAGTTCATGTCAATAGTTTGTTATATATCCTTTGTTGGCAATGACAGAGGTCAGACGTTTCCTGGAAGTCCTCACAAGGTTGGCACACACTGTTGCTGGTATGTTGGCCCATCCTCCATGCAGATCTCCTCCTCCATGCAGATCTCCTCTAGAGCAGTGATGTTTTGGGGCTGTCGCTGGGCAACACGGACTTTCAACTCCCTCCAAAGGTTTTCTATGGGGATGAGATCTGGAGACTGGCTAGGCCACTCCAGGACCTTGAAATGCTTCTTACGAAGCCACTCCTTCGTTGCCCGGGCGGTATGTTTGGGATCATTGTCATGTTGGAAGACCCAGCCACGTTTCATCTTCAATGCCCTTGCTGATGGAAGGAGGTTTGCACCCAAAATCTCACGATACATGGCCCCATTCATTCTGTCCTGTACATGGATCAGTCGTCCTGGTCCCTTTGCAGAGAAACAGCCCCAAAGCATGATGTTGCCACCCCCATGCTTCACAGTAGGTATGGTGTTCTTTGGATGCAACTCAGCATTCTCTCTCCTCCAAACACGACGAGTTGTGTTTCTACCAAACAGTTCTATTTTGGTTTCATCTGACCATATGACATTCTCCCAATCCTCTTCTGGATCATCCAAATGCTCTCTAGCAAACTTCAGACGGGCCCCGGACATGTACTGGCTTAAGCAGGGGGACACGTCTGGCACTGCAGGATCTGAGTCCCTGGCGGCGTAGTGTGTTACTGATGGTAGCCTTTGTTACGTTGGTCCCAGCTCTCTGCAGGTCATTCACTAGGTCCCCCCGTGTGGTCCTGGGATTTTTGCTCACCGTTCTTGTGATCATTTTGACCCCATGGGGTGAGATCTTGCGTGGAGCCCCAGATGGAGGGAGATTATCAGTGGTCTTGTATGTCTTCCATTTTCTAATTATTGCTCCCACAGTTGATTTGTTCACACCAAGCTGCTTGCCTATTGCAGATTCAGTCTTCCCAGCCTGGTGCAGGTCTACAATTTTGTTTCTGGTGTCCTTCGACAGCTCTTTGATCTTCACCATAGTGGAGTTTGGAGTGTGACTGTTTGAGGTTGTGGACAGGTGTCTTTTATACTGATAACAAGTTCAAACAGGTGCCATTGATACAGGTAATGAGTGCAGGACAGAGGAGCCTCTTAAAGAAGAAGGTCCAGGTCTGTGAGAGCCAGAAATCTTGCTTGTTTGTAGGTGACCAAATACTTATTTTCCACCATAATTTGCAAATAAATTCTTTCCAGATCAGCCAATGTGATTGTCTGGATTTGTTTTCTCATTTTGTCTCTCATAGTTGAGGTCTCCCTATGATGCCAATTACAGGCCTCTCTCATCTTTGTAAGTGGGAGAACTTGCACAATTGGTGGCTGACTAAATACTTTTTTGCCCCACTGTACATCCCATAATAGTTTGCTCCCAAGCAAGACACACAATAGAACAATGGGATGCACCACATGGCAGTAAACAATGAACAACCCCCCACCCCACCTATACATGTCTACACAATATCAGGACATTTCACCTAGACAATGGTTGGATGAATTAGGATCTCACTAAAGAGCAGACGATCCGGCTCCTTCAATTCACATGTCTAGTTCAGAATCAACAACCAGGAATAGTCTTCATATAGCTGATAAATATTTCTGTCCCATCTGAAGTCATTCCAACCGCATTCTCAGCGTCCATTAGTCACCCTGTGCCCCTAAGAGACATAAGAGGGATATGGGGAGCTGAGACAGGGGTCTTCCCACCTCTCCAAAGTGAGCTGTGTTCCATGGCCCCCCACCCAAAGTGACTCCCGTCACACTGTGAGTTATGAATGTATGTGAAAATTCTAATTTATAAAGGTCATAGTATATCTAGTAGTAGTTCAGATTCAGCTGCACGTATTCTGTCACCTTGAAGATATTTCAAAGTATCTCCAAACCACCTCAATCTGACTTGTTCTAGAATGTTAAAGATGTTTAGTAGTTTCTCAAAGCCACTTCTTCCACTGGACGTGTTCTGGAATGTTGAAAACATTTCATAGCTTGCTAAGTCACTTCTTCAGTAGCTTGGTAAGCTATGGAACACCTTCAACATTACAGAACAAGTCAGTTGTAAAGCTAAGAAGAGGCTTTTCAAGGTGACCAAGCAAGTCCAGCTAAATAAGTTGCTTGGAGAAGCTACAAAACATCTTCAAGGTTACAGAACAAATCGGTTGAAGAGAAGGAGAAGCGAAGGAGAAGAGAAGGAGAAGCTACAAAACATCTTCAAAAATTACAGAACAAGTCAGTTGAAGAGAAGGAGAAGCTACAAAACATCTTCAAAAATTACAGAACAAGTCAGTTGAAGAGAAGGAGAAGCTACAAAACATCTTCAAGGTTACAGAACAAGTCAGTTGAAGAGAAGGAGAAGCTACCAAACATCTTCAACGTTACAGAACAAGTCAGTTGAAATGAAGGAGGAGCTACAAAACATCTTCAAGGTTACAGAACAAATCAGTTGAAGAAGTGACTTGTAGAAGCTACTGAACATCTTGAACATTATAGAACGAGTCCAATTGAAGAAGTTGCTCGGGGAAGCTACAAAACATCTTCAAGGTTACAGAACAAGTCCAGTTGAAGAAATAGCTTTGGAGAAGCTACGAAACAGTGTCAAGGTTACTGAGCAATTCCAGTTGAAGAAGTAGCTTGAAGATGTTACAAAACATCTTCAAGGTTAAAGGATAAGTTCACCTTTTGGCCAAAAATTAATGAATGGACATTTTTTTGCAGGTACAAAAATGTGCATTTATTATTTTTGTTCAAAGGAGCCTGCAAAGCATTGCGCCGGCGATCAGTAGATTGCTGATGCCATGCAGGTCTCCTGCAGACCTGTCAGAATGTCTGCTTGCCATATAGTCAAGCAGATATTCTGATAGGAAGCTTCAATGAAATACCATGGCTCCTCACGGCGCCGTGGTAGTTCATTGAAAACTACAAGCCAACAACTGCTAAGGCTGCTGGGACTTATAGGCACTCATTCACAGAACTCTGTGAATGAATGACGAGGCCGTTTGGGTAGAGCCCCACACGGCCACATTGTTTTCAAATCTGACAGATAGTACAGGGAGACTTCTCCCTGTACTACCTGTCAGAGGGAAGGGGAACGGCAGGAGCGGCTGTGGCTATGGGAACACATTACATGTTCCACCCTAAAAATGGGAGGAACAAATAACATGTTCAAAAGGTGAACTTATACTTTAAAGAACAAGTCAATAGAAGAAGTGGTTTAGAGAAGCTACCAAACGTCTGCAACAATCTAGAACAAGTCTAGTTGAAGAAGTGGCTTGGAGAAGCTACTAAACATCTTCAAGGTTTTAGAACAAGTCAGTAGTAGAAGTGGCTTGGAGAAGATACTAAACATCTTCAAGGTTTTAGAACAAGTCAGTAGTAGAAGTGGCTTGGAGAAGATACTAAACGTCTTTAAGGTTCTAGAACAAGTCAGTAGTAGAAGTGGCTTGGAGAAGATACTAAATGTCTTTAAGGTTCTAGAACAAGTCAGTAGTAGAAGTGGCTTGGAGAAGATACTAAACGTCTTCAAGGTTCTAGAACAAGTCAGTAGTAGAAGTGGCTTGGAGAAGCTACTAAACATCTTCAAGGTTCTAGAACAAGTCAGTAGTAGAGGTGGCTTGGAGAAGATACTAAACGTCTTTAAGGTTCTAGAACAAGTCTGCAGTAGAGGTGGCTTGGAGAAGATACTAAACATCTTCAAGGTTATAGAACAAGTCAGTAGTAGAAGTGGCTTGGAGAAGATACTAAACGTCTTAAACAAGTCCAATTGAAGAAATGGCTCGAAAAGCTTTAAAATATCGTCAGGGTTACTGAACAAGTCCAGTCAAAGAGGTAGCTTGGAGAAGCTATGAAACATCTTCAATGATCTAGAGCAAATCCAGTTGAAGAAGTGCTTTGTAGAAGCTACAAAACATCTTCAGGGTCACAGAACAGGGCCAGTTGAAGAAGTAGCTTGGTAAGCTATGAAACACCTTCAAGGTTACAGAGCAAGTCCAGCTGAAGAGGCATCTTAGAAAAGCTTTGAACCATCTTCAAGGGTGCAGAACAAGTTAATTTAAAGAAGTAGCTTGGTAAGCTACGAAACATCTCCAAGGTCACAGAACAAGTCCAATTAAAGAGGTTGAATGGTAAGCTATGTATCATCTTCAAAGTTACTGAATAAGTCCAATTGGATGAGACTAACTATAACTAGCTGAGTTTTTATTATTTATGTCTCCCTGGCCAACCACTAGAAGGTTTACTGTCAGAGGTGCAAGCTGGGGAGGGTGTAAATATTTGGGGAAGCTCTCTTGCCTCTCAGACTTTGCTTGGAGAGGACATGTGCTCAGCTGCTTCTGACCTCCTAGGCCTGCAGACTGGGTAGGACACATGCACTTTGAGAAGAAAGTAGGCCTGAGCTTAGGGGCGCACAAGCTTTCACTGTCTTCCTGGATGATCTACCCAAGAGGCGTGAAGATGGGTCATGGATTGGAGCTCCAGGGAGAAACTTTGTCCACTGAAGACAGCAACTTAAATGCTTGAACACTGCAGGACGTCCAGTGGCTCACCCAGAGAGTTCATGTGCTACAACTGCTTATCACTGGAAACATCTTTGCATTGTTTCAGCCTGAAAGCCCCTTATTGTGTGTGGCCATAGGCAGGTCCGGAGTCTGCATCTTCCGGGTATCCTGTCACCCGTCTCCCAAAGGTCTTTTAGATTGAATAAACTCTATAAACCCTTTCAAAAGTGACTGATGCCAAGTTCTTCACATCCCACAAAAAATTCTACAAATGTATCTAAACTGTGCATTCAGCACCTGTGCGAATAAAACCGATCATAAGATATGACCCCCAAGTTATAGGTTTGTGGGAAGGGGTCACCTCATGGGTCCCTCCTTATCCCTCCCAGGAAATCATGATTTACCTCTTCCTCTTTGGGCAGATTTCCCTTATGTTGGGTGATGCTTAGGAAGTGTGCTTGGTGGTGTGCAGACTGGAAGGGCAGTGTGGGGCACTGAGGTAGTGCAACCATTTCCTCTGTTCACCCTTGTGGATCAGCCAATTAATGGGCTTCCCTGCACCTGAGGCTAACCCCTGATCTGATGGGAGCAGTTTTCCTGTGTTATGCCAACAAATATGAGTTTCTGTGTTAAGAACCTCAAATGTTTGCAATGTGCATTACTTTATTGGCATGAATTTAAAATAAAGAAGAAAAATGTGGCTTCTGGCTGGAAGAGGAAGGCCTGTGTACCTGGGTGACGGTATGAAAAGTGGTCCTGTACACAGTTAGGTGACTGAACAGGTAGTACCTGACTCTTCGCATGGTAAACTGTTGAGGGAAAACAGAATCCTAACTAACAGGTATAAACTTGCTCGGGTCGGGAGCTGGTGATAGTTAACAGGAGAGGTTACTGGCAGAGAGAAGAGGACCCATCAATGGAACCTGAGTTGGACCTTTGCTTGCATGGTTGGACCTTGGGAGCCTTATCCTGGAACCATATGGAAAATTCAGGGCCTTGCAATGTAAGTAGCTCCCAAGCAAATGGAGGGATCAGTGCTGTGTTGGACCACCATCTGCACACACAGGAGCAGACACAGTTCTACATGGGCTTGGACCTGGATATGAACTAAATAGTGTGGACCCTGAATAACCAGGTTGATCATAACAAGCCCCTTGGATATATTCCTAAATATGCAACCAAGCAAAGACTTCATATTTTTGCAGAAACGCATTCAGTAGAATCCAGAAAACTTTAGGATCCGTATACAGCAGGCTCCCATTTTGGAAATACATACAGTATGTTGCACCAACCAGCCCAAACTACCAAAGTACCCAAAGTACCAACCAGCCCGAAATAATTGCCGCTGTCCACAAAGTACAGCGTCTGCAATCCTTCTGAATCAAACCAGCAGAGCACCAGTGCCTTTCAAGCAGCGTGCCTGGTGGTGTATGCTAGTCCGACCCAGGGGCAGACTGACAACTCATGGGGCCCCCGGGCAATAGGGGATCATGGAGCCCCTGTGTCCTTGCCCAAACTCAAAAAAACCTATGAAAAAGGTACCAGGGGCATCTCATGGGGCTCCCTACTGACCCCGTGCCCTCGGGCAGTCCCCGAGTTTCCAAATGGTCAGTCCGCCCCTGGTCCAACCTAGAGAGCTTCATGCCGAAACGCGTAGGGACGGATCTGCTGATGTCAACACGCATGGCTGCATGCAAGCCGCTGGTGCTTAGCCGGCTTGACTAAGAAGAATTGAGGGCATCATGCTTTTTTGTTCAAGCTATATCATGCGATGAGATCGTCTGCTTTGTTGTATTTGTTGAATGGTGTTTGTACTCGGTGTTTTTGCTGATTTGCAGGTCGTTCTCCTGAACTGCCCTTGAATCGAATGAAAGCATGTTAGAGCGATGCTAGTGAGTATCCACTCAGGGAGAAGTGAGGGAGAAAGACAGTTTTGTGGGAATGTACAGTATAAGGGGTACCAACACCAGGGGCGGACTGACCACTCGAGCACTTTGGCACTGCCTGAGGGCCCGGGGTCAGTAGGGGACCTATGAAATGACCCTGGTACCTTTTATTGGCTGTTTTGAGTGTGCTTTGAGTGTGGGCAAGGACACAGGGGCCCCATGATCCCCTATTGTCTGAGGGCCCCATGAATTGTCAGTCCACCCCTGACCAACAAACTTGTCTTCATTCCCCTGGGAATGGCGGATGTCTAATCACTTCTTATAATAAAGGGGACTTACAGATTTCCCAATAAAACCCCTTCTATTACCCCCCCCCCACCTCCCATATGGGGGCACAAAGGTGGGGAAGAGGCCCTTGTCCTTCAAAATTGGGATAAGGAGGGTGGAGGGGGTGGGGTGTCTGCTTCCCCCATGGCCTGGTATGGTACAGGAGGGGGGCAGGGGGCATTCTCACCGCCCTTCTTTTCCTGACTACCCAGGCTGCATGTCTTGATACGGGTCTGGTTGTCATTGGATACACAGAATATAACTGGATAGAACATTTATAGGTAAAGTTGATCCAGGGAATATCCGATTGCCTCTCGGGGGGTCAGGAAGGAATTTTTCCCCTGCAGGAGGAGATTGGATCGTGCTTTGCTGGGTTTTTGCCTTCCTCTGGATCCACTGTGGGTGTCAGATTATAACTTTTTTTTTTAACCCCTTCCAGTCCGGACACTTTCCCCCCCTTCCAGTCCGGACACTTTCACCCCCTTCCAGTCCGGACACTTTCCCCCCCCTTCCAGTCCGGACACTTTCCCTCCCTTCCAGTCCGGACACTTTCACCCCCTTCCAGTCCGGACACTTTCCCCCCCCTTCCAGTCCGGACACTTTCCCTCCCTTCCAGTCCAGACACTTTCACCCCCCTTCCAGTCCAGACACTTTCACCCCCCTTCCAGTCCGGACACTTTCACCCCCTTCCAGTCCGGACACTTTCCCTCATTTCCAGTCCGGACACTTTCACCCCCTTCCAGTCCGGACACTTTCCCCCCCTTCCAGTCCGGACACTTTCCCCCCCTTCCAGTCCGGACACTTTCCCCCCCTTCCAATCCGGACACTTTCCCCCCCTTCCAGTCTGGACACTTCCCCCCCCCCCCCCTTCCAGTCCGGACATTTTCCCCCCCTTCCAGTCTGGACACTTTCCTCCCCCCTTCCAGTCCGGACACTTTCCCCCCCTTCCAGTCCGGACACTTTCCCCCCCTTCCAGTCCGGACACTTTCCCCCCCTTCCAGTCCAGACGCTCCCCCCCCCTTCCAGTCCGGACACTTTCACCCCTTTCCAGTCCGGACACTTTCCCCCCCTTCCAGTCCGGACACTTTCCCCCCCTTCCAGTCTGGACACTTTCCTCCCCCCTTCCAGTCCGGACACTTTCCCTCCCTTCCCCCCCTTCCAGTCCGGACACTTTCCCCCCCTTCCAGTCCAGACGCTCCCCCCCCCTTCCAGTCCGGACACTTTCACCCCTTTCCAGTCCGGACACTTTTCCCCCCTTCCAGTCCGGACACTTTCCCCTCCTTCCAGTCTGGACACTTTCCCCCCCTTCCAGTCTGGACACTTTCCCCCCCTTCCAGTCCGGACACTTTCCCCCCCTTCCAGTCCAGACGCTCCCCCCCCCTTCCAGTCCGGACACTTTCACCCCTTTCCAGTCCGGACACTTTCCCCTCCTTCCAGTCTGGACACTTTTCTCCCCCCTTCCAGTCCGGACACTTTCCCCCCTTCCAGTCTGGACACTTTCCCCCCCTTCCAGTCCGGACACTTTCCCCCCTTCCAGTCTGGACACTTTCCCCCCCTTCCCCCCCTTCCAGTCCGGACACTTCCCCCCCAAATTAGTTTATAACCAAAATTTATAATTTAAAAAAAAAAAAATAATTTTTATTTTATTTTTTTTATATAAAAACTATAACTGGATGGCTTTTGTCTTTTTCCAGAAAGACTAACTATGTGACTGTGTAATTGGGGGAATACCTGGGGAATAATGGGGTCCTCCCTATTATTCCATCCAGACCCTTATCAGGACATGGAGCCTGGGTGGCCAGAAAGAGGAAAGCAGCCCCCCCCCCGTCCTGTACTATACCTGTACCCCCTTGCCCCAATGTTGAGGGACAAGTGCCTCTTCTCCTCCTCCATCTGCCCCCAAAAATACAGTTTTGAAATGGGGGGGGGGTTATGATGGTACCTGGAGCCCCCTTTATAATAAGAGTATAGCCTATAGAGTAGATATATCATTGTATATTGTTAGCTATATATTAATATATATTATGGATCCGGTATATTTTATTATATGTGTACATTGTATGATACAGAATATAGAGCTGATATACAGTATGATATTATGTATGTGTGAGACATTATACAGCTTGTATATCGTGTTATATTGTCTGTTATACATTATACAGCCTGTATATCATGTTATATTGTCTGTTATACATTATACAGCTTGTATATCATGTTATATTGTCTGTTATTCATTATACAGCCTGTATATCATGTTATATTGTCTGTTATACATTATACAGCACTTATATCATGTTATATTGTCTGTTATACATTATACAGCTTGTATATCATGTTATATTGTCTGTTATACATTATACAGCACTTATATCATGTTATATTGTCTGTTATACATTATACAGCACTTATATCATGTTATATTGTCTGTTATACATTATACAGCCTGTATATCATGTTATATTGTCTGTTATACATTATACAGCACTTATATCATGTTATATTGTCTGTTATACATTATACAGCTTGTATATCATGTTATATTGTCTGTTATACATTATACAGCACTTATATCATGTTATATTGTCTGTTATACATTATACAGCTTGTATATCATGTTATATTGTCTGTTATACATTATACAGCCTGTATATCATGTTATATTGTCTGTTATACATTATACAGCACTTATATCATGTTATATTGTCTGTTATACATTATACAGCACTTATATCATGTTATATTGTCTGTTATACATTATACAGCTTGTATATCATGTTATATTGTCTGTTATACATTATACAGCACTTATATCATGTTATATTGTCTGTTATACATTATACAGCACTTATATCATGTTATATTGTCTGTTATACATTATACAGCCTGTATATCATGTTATATTGTCTGTTATACATTATACAGCCTGTATATCATGTTATATTGTCTGTTATACATTATACAGCTTGTATATCATGTTATATTGTCTGTTATACATTATACAGCCTGTATATCATGTTATATTGTCTGTTATACATTATACAGCCTGTATATCATGTTATATTGTCTGTTATACATTATACAGCTTGTATATCGTGTTATATTGTCTGTTATACATTATACAGCTTGTATATCATGTTATATTGTCTGTTATACATTATACAGCTTGTATATCATGTTATATTGTCTGTTATACATTATACAGCTTGTATATCATGTTATATTGTCTGTTATACATTATACAGCACTTATATCATGTTATATTGTCTGTTATACATTATACAGCCTGTATATCATGTTATATTGTCTGTTATACATTATACAGCTTGTATATCATGTTATATTGTCTGTTATACATTATACAGCTTGTATATCATGTTATATTGTCTGTTATACATTATACAGCTTGTATATCGTGTTATATTGTCTGTTATACATTATACAGCTTGTATATCATGTTATATTGTCTGTTATACATTATACAGCCTGTATATCATGTTATATTGTCTGTTATACATTATACAGCACTTATATCATGTTATATTGTCTGTTATACATTATACAGCACTTATATCATGTTATATTGTCTGTTATACATTATACAGCACTTATATCATGTTATATTGTCTGTTATACATTATACAGCACTTATATCATGTTATATTGTCTGTTATACATTATACAGCTTGTATATCATGTTATATTGTCTGTTATACATTATACAGCACTTATATCATGTTATATTGTCTGTTATACATTATACAGCTTGTATATCATGTTATATTGTCTGTTATACATTATACAGCACTTATATCATGTTATATTGTCTGTTATACATTATACAGCACTTATATCATGTTATATTGTCTGTTATACATTATACAGCTTGTATATCATGTTATATTGTCTGTTATACATTATACAGCCTGTATATCATGTTATATTGTCTGTTATACATTATACAGCCTGTATATCATGTTATATTGTCTGTTATACATTATACAGCTTGTATATCATGTTATATTGTCTGTTATACATTATACAGCCTGTATATCATGTTATATTGTCTGTTATACATTATACAGCCTGTATATCATGTTATATTGTCTGTTATACATTATACAGCACTTATATCATGTTATATTGTCTGTTATACATTATACAGCACTTATATCATGTTATATTGTCTGTTATACATTATACAGCACTTATATCATGTTATATTGTCTGTTATACATTATACAGCACTTATATCATGTTATATTGTCTGTTATACATTATACAGCACTTATATCATGTTATATTGTCTGTTATACATTATACAGCTTGTATATCATGTTATATTGTCTGTTATACATTATACAGCTTGTATATCATGTTATATTGTCTGTTATGCATTATACAGCCTGTATATCATGTTATATTGTCTGTTATACATTATACAGCCTGTATATCATGTTATATTGTCTGTTATGCATTATACAGCCTGTATATCATGTTATATTGTCTGTTATACATTATACAGCCTGTATATCGTGTTATATTGTCTGTTATACATTATACAGCCTGTATATCATGTTATATTGTCTGTTATACATTATACAGCACTTATATCATGTTATATTGTCTGTTATACATTATACAGCACTTATATCATGTTATATTGTCTGTTATACATTATACAGCCTGTATATCATGTTATATTGTCTGTTATACATTATACAGCACTTATATCATGTTATATTGTCTGTTATACATTATACAGCACTTATATCATGTTATATTGTCTGTTATACATTATACAGCCTGTATATCATGTTATATTGTCTGTTATACATTATACAGCACTTATATCATGTTATATTGTCTGTTATACATTATACAGCCTGTATATCGTGTTATATTGTCTGTTATACATTATACAGCTTGTATATCATGTTATATTGTCTGTTATACATTATACAGCTTGTATATCATGTTATATTGTCTGTTATACATTATACAGCCTGTATATCATGTTATATTGTCTGTTATACATTATACAGCCTGTATATCATGTTATATTGTCTGTTATACATTATACAGCTTGTATATCATGTTATATTGTCTGTTATACATTATACAGCCTGTATATCATGTTATATTGTCTGTTATACATTATACAGCACTTATATCATGTTATATTGTCTGTTATACATTATACAGCCTGTATATCGTGTTATATTGTCTGTTATACATTATACAGCTTGTATATCATGTTATATTGTCTGTTATACATTATACAGCGTATATATCATGTTATATTGTCTGTTATACATTATACAGCTTGTATATCATGTTATATTGTCTGTTATACATTATACAGCCTGTATATCATGTTATATTGTCTGTTATACATTATACAGCCTGTATATCATGTTATATTGTCTGTTATACATTATACAGCTTGTATATCATGTTATATTGTCTGTTATACATTATACAGCTTGTATATCATGTTATATTGTCTGTTATACATTATACAGCTTGTATATCATGTTATATTGTCTGTTATACATTATACAGCACTTATATCATGTTATATTGTCTGTTATACATTATACAGCACGTATATCATGTTATATTGTCTGTTATACATTATACAGCACGTATATTTCCAGCTCTGCTTTCTGACAAAAATTTGATGTACAGCTCCGCAGTAAAAGGCTCATCGCCCGAATTCTCGCACATATCGCGTATATATATCAACACATTATTACGGCACACGTCTGCCGCGCTCCTTCTTTCGTCTCCCGGAATACGGCTTAATTGCGGTTACATTTACTAACTTATCTAGCACTGATTTTAATTAGAATTTTAATGTGTAGCCTTCATTTAAAATGTTATGACATTTCCGCGGCTCGTACCTGAAAGGCTTCCTCTGCTCCGGCAATCTCTCTTCCTTCCTCAAATTGTCACGTCGGGATCTTTTTTTTTTTTTTTGTTTAATTATTTTATTTTACAATTATGACTACTGGAGTCTAATGCACTGCGAGCGATTCGAGTCGCCTGCCTCTCATGGTTCAGGTGTGTCTGCTTCATAGTCAGTCATACATTTTATTGTTCATTTCTAAGTGTGGGCTTTGTTTGGCGGCAGCCGCAAGTTGCCGGTCAGCATGTTAGCGATGGCTTCCATTAGCCTCCCTAGCGGCTGATGATGTCAGGATTTCTGTGCTCCAAGCGGTACTTTTTTTGCATGGAAATATGTATTTTTTTTATTGCAGGCCTGTAATTTTTAGGAATAACTCACTGAAATCTGTCTAGTAAACATCTCGAGGAGAATAAAACTGGAAACAAAAAATCATAAATTATAATTTAACCCCCCTGGCGGTATTCCCGAGTGTAGCTCGGGGTAAAATTTCAGTACCAATAGCGGTAACCCCCCCCAGCTACACTCGGGCTTACCATGCGGCGTTGCTCTGGGATTCCCTGCAGCACTTACCTTGTCCTTCTCCCGCGATGTGTCCCCTGCAGCGTCCCCGGCCATCTCCTCCGGCCGATGCCGGCATCCAGCTTCCGTGTTCCGGTCCCTGTGACGTCGGGACATACGGGCGCCGGAACCGGCGGCAAATTTTAAATTTTGAAAAAACGTCATTTTTTAAAAAATGATTATTATATAGTAAAACATTGCTGTTTCAATGCATTTCACATATATTTTGTCCCGAGTGCTTTGTCCGGCGCCCTGCCTGCATTTTTACCGCCCTTTCTGCCTGGAAACTGAGAAACGTCCATGGCGTCCAAAAAGCGTCCCTTTAGGTCAGACGCGGTTTTAGACCGGCTAGAGAACAGCGATAGTAAATCAGAACCACTTGCAGAATTGAGTGATAATGATTGGTGGGGGAAATTCCTCATCAGACACTGAAAACGATTCTGCGACTGAGCTCAGCGATGGGCCAACTTGGCGCTCTATTTCACATTTCAGTGTTTTTGGTGATTATTTTATTGAGTTACATTTATTATTATTATTATATTATTATTTTTTATGATTATTAATTAAATTATAATTTATGATTTTGTGTTTCAAGTTTTATCCTCCCCGGGATGTTTACTAGACTCTTGTCCGGACAGATTTCAGGGAGTTATTCCTAAAAATTACAGCCTACAATAAAAAAACAACATATTTCCATGCAAAAAAATGGACCGCTTTCAGCACCAAAAATCAGAAATAATCAGACCGCCAGGGAGGTTAATAAATAATCATAAAAAATAATAATAAATGTAATCCAATATTATAATCAAACCAAAAACACTGAAATGTGAAATAGAGCGCCAAGTTGGCCCATCGCTGAGCTCAGTCGCAGAATCGTTTTCAGTGTCTGATGAGGAATTTCCCCCACCAATCATTATCACTCAATGATAACCGGACAAGAGTCTAGTAAACATCCCGGGGAGGATAAAATTTGAAACACGAAATCGTAAATTATAATTTAATAAAAAATAATAATATAATAATAATAAATTTAATCCAATAATATAATCAAACCAAAAACACTGAAATGTGAAATAGAGCGCCAAGTTCGCCCATCGCTTATATTCTGTGTATCTAATGACAACCAGATCCGTATCAAGACATGCAGCCTGGGTAGTCAGGAAAAGAAGGGCGGTGAGAATGTGCCCCCTGCCCCCCTCCTGTACCATACCATGCCATGGCGGAAGCAGACACCCCGCCCCCTCCACCCTCCTTATCCCAATTTTGAGGGACAAGGGTCTCTTCCCCACCTTTGTGTCCCCCAGATGGGAGGTGGGGGGGGGGGTAATAGAAGGGGATTTATGGTGGAATCCGGAAGCCCCCTTTATTATAAGAAGTGATTATACATCCGCCACTCCCAGGGGAATGAAGACAAGTGTGTTGGTACCCCTTATACTGTACATTCCCACCAAACAGAAGAAAAATACACAAATTCACATAATAACAGAAGAATCCTTTAACCTCCCTAGCGGTCTGATGATGTCACGATTTCTGTGCTCAAAGCGGTACATTTTTTTGCATGGAAATATGTAGTTTTTTTATTGTAGGCCTGTAATTCTTAGGAATAACTCCCTAAAATCTGTCCGGACAAGAGTCTAGTAAACATCCCGGGGAGGATAAAATCTGAAACACGAAATCATAAATTATAATTTAATAAATAATCATACAAAATAATAATAAATGTAATTCAAGATGGCGGCGGGAGCAGACATGCGATAGGAGCTCCTGCGCTCCTAGCCCCAATCCGCTGCCATCCGGCCCGCAGCGGACCCCAGCGGGGCCCCTAAGACACTCCCGGCCCAGCCCGACCACCAGGGTAAGCTCCTGGACCTTTTCCCGGAGCTCCGGGAATCGCGGCCTACCCGCGCACCCGAAGCCGGGGCCTCAATTTTTGCCGCGACCGGACCGCATCGCCGGACACCCGCCCGGACCGTCTCCGCTCTGAATACCGGGTACCACCGACCTGCCTGCCTGCCCAGGGCCCTCCCCATCAGCCCTGGGTCCTCATTGACTACCCTAGACCACCAGGAACAGCAAGCAAGGACCACCAAGCTGACAGCAGCCCAGGACCACCCCCGGATACCTGCATGGCAGCACCACCAGAACGGGTAAGCTGCCAGCACCGATCCCCACAGACCTGCCAGCCTTCGCAGGGCCCTCCCCACTAGCCCTGTGTCCATCCCTGACCACCAGGAATCAGCTCAGGCCCACTGATCGCTGCTCCGCTGCCCAACCCATACGTCGGTTCTGGGCCCACCCCTGGTCACCCTGCACCCAGCTACCGGGCACCCAGCTACCGCCCCTGGACACCCACCGCCCAGCTACCGGGCACCCAGCTACCACCCAGCTACCGGGCACCCAGCTACCACCCCTGGTCACCCAGCTACCGGGCACCCTGCTACCACCCCTGGACACCCAGCACCCAGCTACTGGGCACCCAGCTACCACCCCTGGACACCCAGCTACCGGGCACCCAGCTATCACCTCTGGACACCCAACACCCGGACCACCCAGCGAATCAAGACGTCGCCCAGCGAATCTCCCGGACCACCCAGCGAATCTCCAGCCACCGAGCCGCCAACATCACCAGACGCTGTGCCTACCAACACCCCCAGACATCGCACCCTACGACCCCTCCACTCGCCGATCCACTGGACCCACTGAAGACCCCTCGGACGCCAGCATACTGCACCCACAGATTGCAGCTACAGAAGGACTCTAATGGACTTCACGGTGATACAGACTCTCCACATCACCTCGCCCTGACCCGTATCCCTTCACCTCCCCCGACCCGTATCCCTTCACCTCCCCCGACCCGAACAGCACTGCACTCACCCCAGCATGCCACCTGCACTTCTCCTCCTCGTCTTCCTCTCCTCCATCCCAAAAATCGCCTCCCTCTACCCGCCCACCCCCCCAAAACAGCTCTACATTGCCCCTTCACTTCTGCCCTCTCCACACTACGGCACTCACCACCTCCTCCTGGTACTCCACTCCCCGGTCGACCCACGTGCCACCACTACCAGACCCACACGCTCCTACACCTCCCATTCCCATGCCACCCTCCTCACCCTTCTCCTTCTCCTATCCGCTGGGGACATCTCCCCGAACCCTGGCCCCTCACCACCTCTCCCCCCCTCCAGGGACCCCCCTGCCCCCGCCAGCCGCCGCAACCCCCTCAACCTCATACCTGTGCGCCTCCTCCCCGCATCCATCCCCCCTCTCTCGGTTGCACTTCTGAACGCCCGTTCGGTTTGCAACAAACTAACTGCCATCCATGACCTCTTTATCTCCCGCTCCCTCAACCTCCTAGCCATCACCGAAACCTGGATACAGGCCACTGACACTACCTCCCCTGCGGCACTCTCCCATGGAGGTCTCATCTGGTCCCATTCACCAAGACTGAGCGGTCACAAAGGTGGTGGTGTCGGCCTGCTCTTATCACCGCTGAGCACCTTCCAGGTCCTCCCTAACCCCCCCTCCCTAACCTTCTCCTCCTTCGAAGCTCACTGCATCCGGCTCTTCTCACCCACCCCCCTAAGGATCGCAGTGATCTACAGGCCCCCTGGATCCATAGCCCGCTTCCTGGATGACTTCGCCGCCTGGCTTCCCTTCTTCCTCTCCTCTGAGCTACCGACCATCATCCTCGGGGACTTCAACATCCCCATCAATGACAACACCCCAGCTACCTCCCAACTCCTCCACCTAACCTCCTCCTTCGCGCTCACACAACACACCCAATCCTCCACCCACATCAATGGGAACACCCTGGACCTCGTCTTCTCCCACCTCTGTACCCTCAACCAGTTCTCTAACACACCCTTCCCTCTCTCCAACCACCACCTCCTCACGTTCTCCACCTCCCCTTCCCCCAACTCCCCCCCCCCAGTGCGCCAAACCATCACCAGCCGCAACCTCCGCAACCTGCACCCGGCCCCCCTCCACTCGGCTGCCGACCGCCTACACGACAGCATCCTTCCACTGTCATGTCCTGACCTAGCCACCTCCACGTACAACGACTCACTATCAGCTACACTAGACTCTCTGGCACCCCTAACCACACGCAACATCAAACCCAGACCGCTCCAACCCTGGCAGAACGACCACACTAAATGCCTCAAACGCCGCAGTCGTGCGCTGGAGAGACTATGGCGCAAAACCAGGTCCCCTCATACATTCTCCCTCTACAAATCTGCCTTCCTCACCTACACCTCCTCCCTCCACGCCGCCAAGCAGGCCTACTTTGTTAACCTGATTAACACCCTCTCCACCTGCCCTCGCCGACTCTTCTCCACCTTTAACTCCCTCCTGCTCTCTCCCCCCCTTCCTCCACTCAGTACCTCACTTACCGCCCACGAGATTGCCACTCACCTCCACAGCAAGATTGACGCTATCCGCAAGGACATAGTCAACTTGCAATCTACCTCCCCATCTAGCCTCCCCCCCTCTATCACCCCCTCATCTCTCCCCTCCTCTGACCTCGCAACGGCACTGCCCCCCACCACACCCAAGGCCCTGCCTACCGTAACCCCCCCATCACTGCACTCCTTCAGCCCTACTACCACTGAGGAAGTCAGCAGAGTCTTCTCAGAAGCCCGTCTCACTACCTGCCCCCTGGACCCTATCCCCTCTCAACTCCTCCGGTCACCCCCCTCTTCCCTCATCCGCTCCCTTACCCACATCTTTAATCTCTCCCTCTCTACTGGCGTATTCCCCTCCCCCCTAAAACATGCGCACATCACCCCCATACTCAAAAAGCCCTCTCTGGACCCCACTGACCTCAACAACCTCAGACCAATTTCCCTGCTGCCACTCACTTCCAAGCTCCTTGAGCGCTTGGTCTTCGATCGCCTAAGCGCCCACCTAGATGACAACAACCTCCTTGACCCACTACAGTCCGGCTTCCGTCCCCTACACTCCACCGAAACTGCCCTCCTCAAAATCACCAACGATCTACTAACCGCCAAAGCCAAAGGCGACTACTCTGTCCTCCTCCTCCTAGACCTCTCCGCGGCCTTTGACACAGTCGACCACCCCCTCCTCCTTAATAAACTACTCTCCCTTGGCATCAGAGACACCACTCTCTCCTGGTTCTCGTCCTATCTATCCCAACGCTCCTTCAGTGTCACCTACAATGGTGCCACCTCCTCCTCTCTCCCCCTCTCTGTTGGGGTCCCCCAGGGCTCTGTCCTTGGACCCCTTCTCTTCTCCATCTACACCTCCTCCCTTGGCAAACTCATACACTCCCACGGCTTCAATTACCACCTCTATGCTGATGATACTCAAATCTACCTATCCACCCCTCACCTCACCCCCACATTCTCCGCCCGCATCACTCACCTCCTAAACGACATCTCTGACTGGATGTCGCTCAATTTCCTCAAACTCAACCTCTCCAAAACCGAGCTTCTCATCTTCCCCCCAGCCCGCGCCCCCCCCCCATCCTTTCCATCACTACCAACAACACCACCATCAATCCCGCCCAGCAAGCCAAGGTCCTTGGCGTCATTCTGGACTCAAACCTTTCCTTTCAACCTCATATCAAATCTCTCACAAACACATGCAGGCTCCACCTCCGGAACATCACCAGGATACGTTCCTTCCTTACCCCAGACACCACTAAACTACTAGTACACTCCCTGATTATCTCACGCCTGGACTACTGCAACTCCCTCCTCACCGGCCTACCCCAGTGCAGGCTCTCCCCGCTTCAGACCATCCTGAACTCAGCGGCCAGACTCATCCACCTCACCAGCCGCTCCACCTCTGCCACCCCCCTCTGCCTCTCCCTCCACTGGCTCCCCATTGCCCAACGCATTAAATTCAAATTGCTCACCCTGACCTATAAGGCCATTCACAACACTGCCCCTAACTACCTCACCGATCTGATCCCCAGGTACCACCCTACCCGTACCCTTCGCTCTTCACAGGACCTTCTTCTATCTTGCTCCCTGGTCTCCTCCTCCCACGCACGACTGCAAGACTTCTCCAGGTCCTCCCCCATCCTCTGGAACTCACTACCCCAATCCATCAGACTGTCACCGTCCCTCCTCACCTTCAGGCGCTCCCTGAAAACCCACCTCTTCAGGGAAGCCTACCCCACCCTCACCTAACAGCCGCTGCCCTTCCCTCCTCCTACCACTTCATCCCCCGCAGCCGCTTCCTCCGGTGCCTCTACCCCCTCCCTCCTAGATTGTAAGCTCGAAAGAGTAGGGCCCTCTAACCCCTTGTGTACTGTTTGATGTTACTGTTCTGTTTCATGTATTGTCCCCCCCTATTGTACAGCGCTGAGCAAACCCTTTGGCGCTATATAAACACGATAAATAAATAAATAAATAAATAAATAATCACCAAAAACACTGAAATGTGAAATAGAGCGCCAAGTTGGCCCATCGCTGAGCTCAGTCGCAGAATCGTTTTCAGTGTCTGATGAGGAATTTCCCCCACCAATCATTATCACTCAATTCTGCAAGTGGTTCTGATTTACTATCGCTGTTCTCTAGCCGGTCTAAAACCGCGTCTGACCTAAAGGGACGCTTTTTGGACGCCATGGACGCTTCACAGTTTCTAGGCAGAAAGGGCGGTAATAATGCAGGCAGGGCGCCGGACAAAGCACTCGGGACACAATGTATGTGAAATGGTTTGATACAGGAATGTTATACGATGTGATTTTAGTGGATTTAGTGAATGTCACTTTTAAAATTTTTTAAATGAGAGTCAATTCCGTCCCCCGTACGTCCCGACGTCGCAGGGGACCGGAACCCGAAAGACAGATGCCGGCATCGGCCGGAGAACATTACAGGGGACACGGCAGGGGGGACATCGCGGGAGCGCAGGACAAGGTAAGTGATCGAGGGATCCCGGAGCAACGCTGCAGTGTATTCCCGAATGTAGCTCGGGGGGGGTTACCGCTTGTGGTGCTGAAACTTTACCCCAAGCTACACTCAGGAATACCGCCAGGGGGGTTAAAGACTCCATTCTGGGAATGCTGTCTTCAAAACTGATGTCTCAGTTCATAAACCTTTGTGTCTCAGTATCAGGGAATTCCTGTTAGCCAGCAGACGCGGAAACAATGTGGCCGGGTGCACGTGTGTAGGGAAGCTGGAGTCTAACGGAAATACCCAAGTGCAGTCTGGGTCCAGTTCCGTTAAATCCCACCACTGCCACCAATGTAACAGAACCGGACCCAGTCTGCACTTGGGTACTTCCGTTAGACTCCAGCTTCCCTGTCTGAACACAGATCCCCGGACACCACCGCTGACCATACAGGACGAGACAACACCAGACTCTTCTTAAGACAGGAAGTCAACTGCTTTATTTTAACACAAACCCAAGATATATACACAGGGCGGGGCATTACAACCAGGAACAGGAAACACATCAGCAGGCCGTCCCATCAGGGGGAAGTGCTGCTGGAAACATCCCCCACCAAACCAAGACACATAATAGAACAATGGGATACACCACCTGGCAGTAGACAATAGGGTAACACATGCATCCCATAATAGTTTGGTAGAACAATGGGATGCAGCCGCATGGCAGAGAACAATGAACAACCCCCACACCAATATTAGAACATTTCCCGTTACAGTGGAAACTTAGACAAAAAAGAAGTCATGCGCATGTAGATAAATTGACTTGTTTTAGGAATGTTGTATTGAAGGTTTGAGCTCCTCGTTCTCCATAATGTCATCTACTCACCGGATGCCGTATTCAACTCAATGTTCAACAGAGAGATAAGGGAGGATTATTTCCAACATTTCTATAGGTAACCCAAGTCTGGTTTTCATAGGGTCTTGCTTGGATTAGTGGAGGAGAGTCCTCCAAGCCAAGATTGTAGATTGTGTCATTGGGGGGATTAGACAATGTTATTGGTTTCCAGGCATCTGCTAATAGCAATAGGCACAGGAGGCTTTGATTCCTACCCACAAGTCTTCAGGAGGGGTTGTGAACCAATGTTTAGCTTGAGACAGCTCTGTAGGTAAGTAGTAGTCCTTTATGTCTGGGACAGCTAATCCTCCTGCTTTCCTATGTTGAATAAGGTGGCTATGAGCACATTGGGATCGTTTTCCTTGTCGTATAAAGTTGTGAAGGGTTTTGTTTAAATCAGAGAGATTGGAGGATTTTAAGTGCGCGGAGCAAGTATAGTATTTCTGGGAGTACGATCATTTTAAGGGAGGCAATTTTCCCCATCCAGGACCGTTCAATTTTTGATAGGCGGGAGGGTGAGGTGATGAAGTGGTTTGAAGTTGGAATCAACTAGTAGGGACATTTGGTCGGTTAGAGTGATGCCAAGGTAAGGTATGGACCCAAGAGTATGGGAGGTGGGCTTTTAAGTGAGTTTGGGCATGAGGGTTAACGCCTAAGTCCAATATTAAAGATTTAGTAAAATTAATTTTGTAGTATGATAAGGTGCTGAAATGTGTAAGGACCAGGGGTGGACTGACCATTTGGAAACTCAGGCACTTCCTGAGGGCCCGGGGTCAGTAGGGGTCCCCATGAGATGCTCCTGGTACCTATTGTCATAGGCTTTTGTGAGTTTGGGCAAGGACACAGGGGCCCCATGATCCTCTATTTTCCGGGGGCCCCATGAGTTGTCAGTCCGCCCCTGGTAAGGACTCGATGTGCAAATGGAAGCAAGATGGTCGGGTTAGTTCAAAGGAGAATGCTATCATTTGCAAACAGGTTTATGACGTGGGACTGCTGGTAAAAATAAAAACCTGATATACACTATGTGGCCAAAAGTGTTGGGCTGCCGGCCTTTACACACACATTAACTTAAATGGCCTCCCAGTCTTAGACTGTTGGGTTCAATATTAAGTTGGTCCCGCCCTTTCCACACACATGACCTTTAATGACCTCCCAGTCTTAGTCCGTAGGGTTCAATATTGAGTTGGCCCCGCCCTTTCCACGCACATGACCTTTAATGACCTCCCAGTCTTAGTCCGTAGGGTTCAATATTGAGTTGGCCCCGCCCTTTCCACGCACATGACCTTTAATGGCCCCCCAGTCTTAGTCCGTAGGGTTCAATATTGAGTTGGCCCCGCCCTTTCCACGCACATGACCTTTAATGACCTCCCAGTCTTAGTCCGTAGGGTTCAATATTGAGTTGGCCCCGCCCTTTCCACGCACATGACCTTTAATGGCCCCCCAGTCTTAGTCCGTAGGGTTCAATATTGAGTTGGCCCCGCCCTTTCCACACACATGACCTTTAATGGCCCCCCAGTCTTAGTCCATAGGGTTCAATATGGAGTTGGCCCCACCCTTTGCAGCTATAACAACTTCAACTCTTCTGGGAAGGCCGTCCACAAGGTTTAGGAGGGTGTCTATGGGAAGGTTGGACCATTCTTCCAGAAGCACATTTGTCAGGTCAGGCACTGATGTCGGGGGAGGAGGCCTGGCTCACAGTCTCCGCTCTAATTCATCCCAAAGGTGTTCTATGGGGTTGAGGTCAGGACTCTGTGCAGGACAGTCAAGTTCCTCCACCCCAAACTGGCTCCTCCATGTCTTTATGGACCTTGCTTTGTGCACTGGAGTGCAGTCATGTTGGAACAGGAAAGGGCCATCCCCAAACTCCTCCCACAAAGTTGGGAGCATGAAATTGTCCAAAATGGCGCCTTAAGAGTTCCCTTTACTGGAACTAGGGGGCCAAGCCCAACCCCTGAAAAACAACCCCACACCAAAATTCCCCCTTCCACCAAACTTTACACTTGGCACAATGCAGTCAGGCAAGTACCGTTTTCCTGGTAACAGCCAAACCTAGACAGGTCCATGAGATTGACAGACAGAGAAGTGTGATTGGTCACTCTAGAGATTACGTCTCTAGAGTCCAGTGGCGGTGTGCTTTACACCACGGTAACCGACGCTTTGCATTGCACTTGGTGATGGAAGGCTTGGATGCAGCTGCTCGGCCATGGAAACCCATTCCATGAAGCTCTCTACGCACTGTTGTTGGGCTCATCTGAAGGCCACACCAAGTTTGGAGGTCTTTAGCTATTGACTCTGCAGACAGTTGGCGACTTCTGCGCACGGCAGCAGAGAAGACGTTCTATGAGTTTCTGTGTAGTGGATAATCTTCAATATACGACGGGTTGCGTCAGCAGCCTGGCAACCTTTTGTGAAGACTGGTTGGTCAGGGTTGCAGATGATGTCAAACAACCTTTTAGCTAAAAGTTTGGCATACATTTCGATGTCCACATTTAACAACGATATGGGACGAACGTTCGATGGAGTATCAAGGGGTTTTCCTGGCTTGGGAAGAGTGACACTACAGGGTTCAAGCATTTCTGCTGGGAATGCGGCAGATGAAACTGCTTCTTGGACTACAAGAAGGAGATGCGGAATTAAGGTTGTTTTTAAATGTTTTATAATATTCATCTGGAATTGGAGACGTAACATTCGGTAGGGAAAGGATGGTGTGTTTTATGGCATCCGGGATTTAGCGTTGAGGGTCTCTAGCTGAGATGTTGATAAGACGGGAAGTCGGAGTGTAGTTAAGAAGTTTTGGATAACAGTATCAGAAGTCTGAGGAGTCTCGGTGTCCTTTACATCATAGAGTGAGTGATAGAAATCAGCAAACGCATCAACTACTGCCTGAGGGGTTCCAAGTTTAACTTCCGTCATCGGGTGTGTGATACGGGAGATGCTGCTGGGCTTTGCTTTTTCCATTTTAAACTTACTAGCCAGGAATTTGCCTGTTTTATTGGTATTCGCAAAACAATTTAGATTGAGTTTTCATAAGAAGTGATTGTTTGGAGGGAATAACAGTTCTCTAAGATTGTGGCTGAGTTTCGATAACTTCATGGCCAGTACATTAGAAGGAGCAGACAGATTTTGAGAGTCAAGGGCAGGGGCGGACTGACAACTCTTGGGGCCCCCGGGCAATAGGGGATCATGGGGCCCCTGTGTCCTTGCCCAAACTCAAAAAAGCCTATGAAAAAGTTACCAGGGGCATCTCATGGGGCCCCCTACTGACCCCGGGCCCTTGGGTTTCCAAATGGTCAGTCCGCCCCTGGTCAAGGGTATGAATCTTGGACAGGAGGACCTCTAATTTGGCTGTATGGATTTATTTTAATTTGGAGTTTATTAAATAAATATAGGAATGTGCTAATAATTTAAATAAAAACAAAAAAAAAAGTGTCCATATGATATTGTGTGAAAGTCCAAACACCATATAAATGCCAGCAAATCATGTGGAAATCATAACGCCGTGATAAACTAGATGAACTCACCAGAGCTGTATGCTGGTCAAATTATAAATCCTCATAAGCGCTATTACTCTGGGAGCGATGAATGTAGGGAATATCCAGACTCTGGAAGCAATACTTTGTAGCTGTAGGCAATTTCCAAACTTTAGGAGCAATCCTCTGCAGCCAATCATTCAGCATTGATGGACCCTTTCATATACAGTCAGGTCCATAAATATTGGGACATGGACACAATTCTAACATTTTTGGCTCTATACTCCACCACAATGGATTTGAAATGAAACGAACAAGATGTGCTTTAACTGCAGACTGTCAGCTTTAATTTGAGGGTATTTACATCCAAATGAGGTGAACAGTGTAGGAATGACAACAGTTTGCATATGTGCCTCCCACTTGTTAAGGGACCAAAAGTAATGGGACAATTGGCTTCTCAGCTGTTCCATGGCCAGGTGTGTGTTATTCCCTCATTATCCCAATTACAATGAGCAGATAAAAGGTCCAGAGTTCATTTCAAGTGTGCTATTTGCATTTGGAATCTGTTGCTGTCAACTCTCAAGATGAGATCCAAAGAGCTGTCACTATCAGTGAAGCCATCATTAGGCTGAAAAAACAAAACAAACCCATCAGAGAGATAGCAAAAACATTAGGCGTGGCCAAAACAACTGTTTGGAACATTCTTACAAAGAAGGAATGCACCGGTGAGCTCAGCAACACCAAAAGACCCGGAAGACCACGGAAAACAACTGTGGTGGATGATTGAAGAATTCTTTCCCTGGTGAAGAAAACACCCTTCACAACAGTTGGCCAGATCAAGAACACTCTCCAGGAGGTAGGTGTATGTGTGTCAAAGTGACCAATCAAGAGAAGACTTCACCAGAGTGAATACAGAGGGTTCACCACAAGATGGAAACCATTGGTGAGCCTCAAACACAGGAAGGCCAGATTAGAGTTTGCCAAACGACATGTAAAAAAGCCTTCACAGTTCTGGAACAACATCCTATGGACAGATGAGACCGACATCAACTTGTACCAGAGTGATGGGAAGAGAAGAGTATGGAGAAGGAACTGCTCATGGTCCTCAGCATACCACCTCATCAGTGATCATGGTGGTGGTAGTGTCATGGCGTGGGCATGTATGGCTGCCAATGGAACTGCTTCTCTTGTATTTATTGATGATGTGACGGCTGACAGAAGCAGCCGGATGAATTGTGAAGTGTTTCGGGAATATTATCGGCTCATATTCAGCCAAATGCTTCACAACTCATTGGACGCTTCACAGTGCAGATGGACAATGACCCAAAGCAGACTGCAAAAGCCACCAAAGAAGTGGAATGTTCTGCAATGGCCAATCACCTGACCTGAATCCGATTGAGCATTTCACTTGCTGAAGACAAAACTGAAGGGAAAATGCCCCAAGAACAAGCAGGAACTGAAGACAGTTGCAGTAGAGGCCTGGCAGAGCATCACCAGGGATGACACCCAGCGTCTGGGGATGTCTATGCGTTCCACACTTCAGGCTGTCATTGACTGCAAAGGATTTGCAACCAAGTATTAAAAAGTGAAAGTTTGATTTCTTGTCCCATTCTTTCGTGAGCATCGGCAACGGCACCGTTTTCATTTATCGGCCAACAATTCGGCCAATAAACGGCCCGCCTATGGCCTGCATAACTGTCTTGGAAAGCTAATACAATTTAAATGTCCTAAGATGGGTGGGAATTTCGCTATCTAGTCATTCTTTGAAGTTTCATTCTGGTTTCTGGTGGAGTTCTTTGAAATGGAAGTGGACATTCACACAAGTATGTTTCTTCCCTGAGCTCCTGTAGATAGCAGTCTTCCCAGAGGGAGGTGTAAATAGCATTCTAACACAAGAAATACACAATAAGACTTCTAATAAAATATACATTCAATATATCCACTTAATCAAAACTAAATGTTTGACACACACAATGGCCGCTCCCTCACATTACCTCCCCCTATCTGTAGTGTGACAGGCGTATGGTCAGACCATGTTGTGTCTTTTATTAAGTAATGTTACATTCTTTGCAGCAACAGTTTATCTACTAAGGAACAATCAATGCGGGACTACAAGTAGTAAGAGTAGGTTTTCTCATTTGCTTGTTGGCACCTCCTAACATCGCAGAGTTCCTCCCCATTGAGGAGATCATGTAAGGAGGGGAGCGACTCCTGATTGGTGAGGAAGTATCCAGATTACAATCCACAATAGTATTAAAACTGCCACATAGTAAGAAGGATCTGGGGGGTCAATGGTGGAGAAGGATCTGGGGGGGTCAATATGAAGAAGGATCTGGGGGGTCAATGGTGGAGAATGATCTGGGGGGTTAATGGTGGAGAAGGATCTGGGGGGGGGGGGGGTGCAATGGTGGAGAAGGATCTGGGGGGATCAATGGTGGAGAAAGATCTGCGGGTATCAATGGTGGAGAAGGATCTGGGGGGTCAATGGTGTAGAAGGATCTGGGGGGGGGTTCAATGGTGGAGAAGGATCTGGGGGGATCAATGGTGGAGAAAGATCTGAGGGGTCAATGGTGGAGAAGGATCTGGGGGCTCAATGGTGGAGAAGGATCTGGGGGGTCAATGGTAGAGGAGGATCTGGGGGGGTCAATGGTGGAGAAAGATCTGGGGGGATCAATTATGGAGAAGGATCTGGGGGGATCAATGGTGGAGAAGGATCTGGGGGGTAAAAGGTGGAGAAGGATCTGGAGGGGGGTCAATGGTGGAGAAGGATCTGGGGGCTCAACGGTGGAGAAGGATTTGGGGGGTCAATGGTGAAGGATCTAGGGGTTCTGGTAGGTCACAAGCTTAAAGCGGAGCTCCACCCAAAAGGGGAAGATCTGATTCTGCTTTAAGCCTTTGTCCCCACTCCCCATTAAGGATTGGCACTTTTGGGGAGCGGGGGGGGTACCCACCTTTTGATAGGTATCCGCTCCCACTTCCACTGCGATCGACGATGCGATCGAAAGCAGAAGTTGTCCCCCCCTCTCCCCGTAGTAATCTGGGACACATAACAGGACCAAGAAGACTACGGGGCCATTCACAAAGCGCAGCACTTCTCGCGCATGCGCAGTGGGCACCCAGCTGTGAATCCGCAAGCTATCACAGCCAGGTACCCACACTGAAGATGCCGGCACCAGGGAGAGAAGACAGCAGGTGAAACCAGCCATGGTGAGGACATTGCCGGACCAAGGGACAGGTGAGTGGCTGTATTTTAAAAGTCAGCAGCTACAGTTTTTGTAGCTTCTGACTTTTATTTATTTTTTTGTTCAGCTAGAACTCCACTCTAATAATGGCAGCAATGCCAAGCTGCAGTTCGTAAAGCGAGCAAAATCCTCTCTTGTATTAGGAGAGGTACAGACTGCAGAGTGAGAGAGATGCCCCCCCCCTCCCCCCCCCCCCCGGATACAAATCATTAGTAAGACCTCATCTGGAATATGCAGTTCAGTTTTGGGCTCCAATTCACAAAAAGAACATTGGGGAACTGGAGAAAGTACAGAGAAGGGCAACCAAACTGATACGAGGCATGGAGGAGATCAGCTATGAGGAGAGATTAGAGGAACTGAATGTATTCTCTACTGAGAAGAGGAGATTAAGGGGGGATATGATCTCCATGTATAATACATAAGGGGGATATGATCTCCATGTATAATACATAAGGGGGGATATGATCTCCATGTATAATACATAAGGGGGGATATGATCTCCATGTATAATACATAAGGGGGATATGATCTCCATGTATAATACATAAGGGGGATATGATCTCCATGTATAATACATAAGGGGGGATATGATCTCCATGTATAATACATAAGGGGGGGATATGATCTCCATGTATAAATACATAAGGGGGGATATGATCTCCATGTATAATACATACGGGGGGATATGATCTCCATGTATAATACATAAGGGGGGATATGATCTCCATGTATAATACATAAGGGGGATATGATCTCCATGTATAATACATAAGGGGGGATATGATCTCCATGTATAATACATAAGGGGGGATATGATCACCATGTATAATACATAAGGGGGGATATGATCTCCATGTATAATACATAAGGGGGATATGATCTCCATGTATAATACATAAGGGGGGATATGATCACCATGTATAATACATAAGGGGGGATATGATCTCCATGTATAATACATAAGGGGGGATATGATCTCCATGTATAATACATAAGGGGGGATATGATCTCCATGTATAATACATAAGGGGGGATATGATCTCCATGTATAATACATAAGGGGGATATGATCTCCATGTATAATACATAAGGGGGATATGATCTCCATGTATAATACATAAGGGGGGATATGATCTCCATGTATAATACATAAGGGGGGATATGATCTCCATGTATAATACATAAGGGGGGGATATGATATCCATGTATAATACATAAGGGGGGATATGATCTCCATGTATAATACATAAGGGGGGATATGATCTCCATGTATAATACATAAGGGGGGATATGATCTCCATGTATAATACATAAGGGGGGGATATGATCTCCATGTATAATACATAAGGGGGGGATATGATATCCATGTATAATACATAAGGGGGGATATGATCTCCATGTATAATACATAAGGGGGGGATATGATCTCCAAGTATAATACATAAGGGGGGATATGATCTCCATGTATAATACATAAGGGGGGATATGATCTCCATGTATAATACATAAGGGGGGAAATGATCTCCATGTATAATACATAAGGGGGGGATATGATCTCCATGTATAATACATAAGGGGGGATATGATCTCCATGTATAATACATAAGTGGGGATATGATCTCCATGTATAATACATAAGGGGGGATATGATCTCCATGTATAATACATAAGGGGGGATATGATCTCCATGTATAATACATAAGGAGGGGATATGATCACCATGTATAATACATAAGGGGGGATATGATCTCCATGTATAATACATAAGGGGGGATATGATCTCCATGTAGAATACATAAGGGGGGATATGATCTCCATGTATAATACATAAGGGGGGATATGATCTCCATGTATAATACATAAGGGGGATATGATCTCCATGTATAATACATAAGGGGGGATATGATCTCCATGTATAATACATAAGGGGGGGATATGATCACCATGTATAATACATAAGGGGGGGGGGATATGATCTCCATGTATAATACATAAGGGGGGATATGATCTCCATGTATAATACATAAGGGGGATATGATCTCCATGTATAATACATAAGAGGGGATATGATCTCCATGTATAATACATAAGGGGGGATATGATCTCCATGTATAATACATAAGGGGGGGATATGATCACCATGTATAATACATAAGGGGGGATATGATCACCATGTATAATACATAAGGGGGGATATGATCTCCATGTATAATACATAAGGGGGGGGGATATGATCTCCATGTATAATATATAAGGGGGGGATATGATCTCCATGTATAATACATAAGGGGGGGGTATGATCTCCATGTATAATACATAAGGGGGGATATGATCTCCATGTATAATACATAAGGGGGGATATGATCTCCATGTATAATACATAAGGGGGGATATGATCTCCATGTATAATACATAAGGGGGGATATGATCTCCATGTATAATACATAAGGGGGGATATGATCTCCATGTATAATACATAAGGGGGGATATGATCTCCATGTATAATACATAAGGGGATATGATCTCCATGTATAATACATAAGGGGGGATATGATCTCCATGTATAATACATAAGGGGGGATATGATCTCCATGTATAATACATAAGGGGGGATATGATCACCATGTATAATACATAAGGGGGATATGATCACCATGTACAATACATAAGGGGGATATGATCTCCATGTATAATACATAAGGGGGATATGATCTCCATGTATAATACATAAGGGGGATATGATCTCCATGTATAATACATAAGGGGGGATATGATCTCCATGTATAATACATAAGGGGGGATATGATCACCATGTATAATACATAAGGGGGGATATGATCTCCATGTATAATACATAAGGGGGCGATATGATCTCCATGTATAATACATAAGGGGGAATATGATCTCCGTGTATAATACATAAGGGGGGATATGATCACCATGTATAATACATAAGGGGGGATATGATCTCCATGTATAATACATAAGGGGGGGGATATGATCTCCATGTATAATATATAAGGGGGGATATGATCTCCATGTATAATACATAAGAAGGGGGGGTATGATCTCCATGTATAATACATAAGGGGGGATATGATCTCCATGTATAATACATAAGGGGGGGATATGATCTCCATGTATAATACATAAGGGGGGATATGATCTCCATGTATAATACATAAGGGAGGATATGATCTCCATGTATAATACATAAGGGGGGATATGATCTCCATGTATAATACATAAGGGGGGATATGATCTCCATGTAGAATACATAAGGGGGGATATGATCTCCATGTATAATACATAAGGAGGATATGATCTCCATGTATAACACATAAGGGGGGATATGATCTCCATGTATAATACATAAGGGGGGATATGATCTCCATGTATAATACATAAGGGGGGATATGATCTCCATGTATAATACATAAGGGGGGATATGATCTCCATGTATAATACATAAGGGGGGATATGATCTCCATGTAGAATACATAAGGGGGGATATGATCTCCATGTATAATACATAAGGGGGATATGATCTCCATGTATAATACATAAGGGGGGATATGATCTCCATGTATAATACATAAGGGGGCGATATGATCACCATGTATAATACATAAGGGGGGGATATGATCTCCATGTATAATACATAAGGGGGCGATATGATCTCCATGTATAATACATAAGGGGGAATATGATCTCCGTGTATAATACATAAGGGGGGATATGATCACCATGTATAATACATAAGGGGGGATATGATCTCCATGTATAATACATAAGGGGGGGGATATGATCTCCATGTATAATATATAAGGGGGGATATGATCTCCATGTATAATACATAAGGGGGGGGGGTATGATCTCCATGTATAATACATAAGGGGGGATATGATCTCCATGTATAATACATAAGGGGGGGATATGATCTCCATGTATAATACATAAGGGGGGATATGATCTCCATGTATAATACATAAGGGGGGATATGATCTCCATGTATAATACATAAGGAGGATATGATCTCCATGTATAACACATAAGGGGGGGATATGATCTCCATGTATAATACATAAGGGGGATATGATCTCCATGTATAATACATAAGGGGGGGATATGATCTCCATGTATAATACATAAGGGGGGATATGATCTCCATGTATAATACATAAGGGGGGATATGATCTCCATGTATAATACATAAGGGGGGGTATATGATCTCCATGTATAATACATAAGGGGGAATATGATCTCCATGTATAATACATAAGGGGGGATATGATCTCCATGTATAATACATAAGGGGGGATATGATCTCCATGTATAATACATAAGGGGGGATATGATCACCATGTATAATACATAAGGGGGGATATGATCACCATGTATAATACATAAGGGGGGATATGATCTACATGTATAATACATAAGGGGGGGATATGATCTCCATGTATAATACATAAGGGGGGATATGATCTCCATGTATAATACATAAGGGGGGGATATGATCTCCATGTATAATACATAAGGGGGATATGATCTCCATGTATAATACATAAGGGGGGGTATGATCTCCATGTATAATACATAAGGGGGGGATGTGATCTCCATGTATAATACATAAGGGGGGATATGATCTCCATGTATAATACATAAGGGGGGATATGATCTCCATGTATAATACATAAGGGGGGATATGATCTCCATGTATAATACATAAGGGGGGATATGATCTCCATGTATAATACATAAGGGGGATATGATCTCCATGTATAATACATAAGGGGGGATATGATCTCCATGTATAATACATAAGGGGGGATATGATCTCCATGTATGATACATAAGGGGGGATATGATCTCCATGTATAATACATAAGGGGGGATATGATCTCCATGTATAATACATAAGGGGGAATATGATCTCCATGTATAATACATAGGGGGGATATGATCTCCATGTATAATACATAAGGGGGGATATGATCTCCATGTATAATACATAAGGGGGGATATGATCTCCATGTATTATACATAAGGGGGGATATGATCTCCATGTATAATACATAAGGGGGGATATGATCTCCATGTATAATACATAAGGAGGGATATGATCTCCATGTATAATACATAAGGGGGGATATGATCTCCATGTATAATACATAAGGGGGATATGATCTCCATGTATAATACATAAGGGGGATATGATCTCCATGTATAATACATAAGGGGGGATCTGATCTCCATGTATAATACATAAGGGGGGATATGATCTCCATGTATAATACATAAGGGGGGGATATGATCTCCATGTATAATACATAAGGGGGGATATGATCTCCATGTATAATACATAAGGGGGGATATGATCTCCATGTATAATACATAAGGGGGGATTTGATCTCCATGTATGATACATAAGGGGGGATATGATCTCCATGTATAATACATAAGGGGGGATATGATCACCATGTATAATACATAAGGGGGGATATGATCTCCATGTATAATACATAAGGGGGGATATGATCACCATGTATAATACATAAGGGGGGATATGATCTCCATGTATAATACATAAGGGGGGATATGATCACCATGTATAATACATAAGGGGGGGATATGATCTCCATGTATAATACATCGGTGGTTCATATAGTGAACTCGGTGCAGTTATTCCCCCTGAGGTCATCACAGAGGACAAGGGGGCGCTCTTTACGTCTGGAGGAAAAGAAATGTCATCTCCAAACACGGAAAGGTTTCTTCACAGTAAGAGCTGTGAGAATGTGGAATAGACTCCCTCCAGGGTTGGTTGTGGCCGGCTCAGTGGATTGCTGGAGGAAAGTCCTGGATTCTTTCTTGGATACACAGAATATAACTGGATATAACATTTATAGGGAACGTTGATCCAGGGAATATCCGATTGCCTCTCGGGGGATCAGGAAGGAATGTTTTCCCTGCAGGAGGAGATTGGATCGTGCTTTGCTGGGTTTTTTTGCCTTTGTCTGGATCAGCTGTGGTTGTAGGATTATAACTTTGTTTTTGGTTGAAGTGGATGGACTTTGGTCTTTTTTCAGCCAGAATAACTTGTAACTATGTTTCCAACTTGCACTTGAGATATCTTTTTGAGTACTTTCTGTAGAAGTCATAATTGCTGCGTGTTGGGAGCATACACGTTCACAGAGTAAAAAGTAGATAATTAATAGCACAAGCCAAAATACAGGTGAAACTCGAAAAATGAGAATCTGGTGCATTCATTCATTCATTTATTTCAGTGCAGCAACTTAAAAGGTGACACTAATATATGAGACTCATTCCATGCAAAGCAAGATAGTTCAAGCCGTGATTTGTCATCATTGTGATGATTATGGATTACAGCTCATGAAAACCCCAAATCCACAATCTCAGAAAATGAGAATATTCCATGCAATCAATAAAACACGGATTGTACATAGAACAATATCGGACCTCTGAAAAGTAGAAGCATGCATGTGTACTCAGTACTTGGTTTGGGCCCCTTTTGCAGCAATTACTGCCTCAGTGCGGCGTGGCATGGAAGCTATCAGCCTGTGGCACTGCTGAGGTGTTATGGAAGACCAGGATGCTTCAATAGCGGCCTTCAGCTCTTCTGCATTGTTCGGTCTCATGTCTCTCATCTTTCTCTTGGCAATGCCCCATAGATTCTCAGTTTGCTGGCCAATCAAGCACAGTCATCCCACGGTCATTGAACCAGGTTTTGGTGCTTTTGGCAGTGTGGGCGGAGCCAAGCCCTGCTGGAAAATGAAGTCAGCATCCCCATAAAGCTCGTCTGTGGAAGGAAGCATGAAGTGCTCCAAAATCTCCTGGTAGACGGCTGTGGTGACCCTGGACTTAATGAAGCACAGTGGACCAACACCAGCAGAAGACATGGCTCCCCAAATCAACACAGACTGTGGAAACTTCACACTGGAATTCAAGCATCTTGTAGTGTGTGCCTCTCCATTCTTCCTCCATACTCGGGGTCCTTGGGCCTCTCCAATCTTCCTCCATACTTGGGGTCCTTGTGCCTCTCCATTCTTCCTCCATACTCGGGGTCCTTGAGCCTCTCCATTCTTCCTCCATACTCGGGGTCCTTGGGCCTCTCCATTCTTCCTCCATACTCAGGGTCCTTGGGCCTCTCCATTCTTCCTCCATACTCGGGGTCCTTGGGCCTCTCCATTCTTCCTCTATACTCGGGGTCCTTGGGTCTCTCCATTCTTCCTCCATACTCGGGGTCCTTGGGCCTCTCCATTCTTCCTCCATACTCGGGGTCCTTGGGCCTCTCCATTCTTCCTCCATACTCGGGGTCCTTGGGCCTCTCCATTCTTCCTCCATACTCCGGGTCCTTGGTTTCCAAATGAGATGCAAAAGTTGAGGACTTTGGACCACTGAGCACCAGACCAGGTCTGTTTTTCTTTAGCCCAGGTAAGACGCTTCTGACGTTGTTTGTTGTTCAGGAGCGGCTTGACAAGAGGAATACGACATTTGAAGCCCATGTCCAGGATCCGTCTGTGTGTGGTGGCTCTTGATGCACTGACTCCAGCCTCCACTCCTTGTGAAAGTCCCCAACACTTTTGAATGGCCTTTTCCTGACAATCCTCTCCAGGCTGCGGTCATCCCTGCTGCTTGTGCACCTTTTTCTTCCACACTTTTCCCTTCCACATAACTTTCTATTAATGTACTTTGATACAGCACTTTGGGAACATCCAACTTCTTCTGCAATTACCTTTTGAGGCTTTCCCTCCTTATGGAGGGTGTCAGTGATGGTGTCAGATCAGTAGTCTTTCCCATGATGGTGATTCCTACTGAACCAGACTGAGAGACCATTTAAAGGCTCAGGAACCCTTTGCAGGTGTTATGGCTGAATGAGCTGATTAGAGTGGGACACTTTGAGCCGAGATTATTCCAGCTTTTCACAATATTCTCATTTTCTGAGATTGTGGATTTGGGGTTTTCATGAGCTGTAAGCCATAATCATCACAATGATGACAAATCACGGCTGGAACTATCTTGCTTTGCATGGAATGAGTCTCATATATTAGTTTCACCTTTTAAGTTGCTGAACTGAAATAAATCAACTTTTGCACCATATTCTAATTTTTTGAGTTTTACCTGTAATATAACGACCTTCGGGGTCAATGATGGGAGTCTTGAGGTTGAAGGAGACCGAGTCACATACGGCTAGTAGCACTCCCCTCTTTTTGGCTGGGATGGATACCATGAAGACATGAGGTTAGTTCTTGTGGAAGCATTCGTGTAAAAGTGAGTTTCTGGTATCGCCAGAATGTCTGCTTTATGATACATTGCTTCTTTCCATACAGATCTTCTCTTAGCCGGGTTCTTGAGGCCTCTTGCTTTAATGGAAAGAAACTTGAGACCCCTGGTAGGATTTCCAGACAATATGGGGAGCCGCTGGAGTGGGTTGATAATGTTGGGTCCTATGACTGTGATCATTAGCTGCACATGTCAAGGTGAGGTTTGAAAGAACCGAGCAGAGGAGTATGACAAACCATATGTGATTCAGTAGGGAATTCATGAGTTTACTATGGACACTTCTAGGCCAACATGAAGTGATGAGAAGTAAAACCTGAGTGCAGTACATGGACTGACGCATCCTGAACTGTAAAGAGCCAAAACTCTGCCATGAACAATCAACAGAAATGAAAATTTAAGAAAAAAGGTCCAATGTGGACTAGGCAGTATATGCTGCCAATACTGTGGGGGTCTTAGGTATAGTGACATGTTCTTCTGACACTTGGGGAACCCAATTGTGAAATAAATTTCTGGTCTCGGGGGAACCCTTGATAAATATGACTATATCTACAAATTGGTGGTCAGTGGGAAGAATGTCCCTTACATTGGTGATCAGTGGGAAGAATGTCCCTTACATTGGGGGTCAGTGGGAAGAATGTCCCTTACATTGGGGGTCAGTGGGAAGAATGTCCCTTACATTGGGGATCAGTGGGAAGAATGTCCCTTACATTGGGGGTCAGTGGGAAGAATGTCCCTTACATTGGTGGTCAGTGGGAAGAATGTCCCTTAGATTGGTGGTCAGTGGGAAGAATGTCCCTTACATTGGGGGTCAGTGGGAAGAATGTCCCTTACATTGGTGGTCAGTGGGAAGAATGTCCCTTACATTGGGGGTCAGTGGGAAGAATGTCCCTTACATTGGGGTCAGTGGGAAGAATGTCCCTTACATTGGGGGTCAGTGGGAAGAATGTCCCTTACATTGGTGATCAGTGGGAAGAATGTCCCTTACATTGGTGGTCAGTGGGAAGAATGTCCCTTACATTGGTGGTCAGTGGGAAGAATGTCCCTTACATTGGGGGTCAGTGGGAAGAATGCCCCTTACATTGGGGAACAGTGGGAAGAATGTCCCTTAAATTGGGGGTCAGTGGTTAGAATGTCCCTTACATTGGGGGTCAGTGGGAAGAATGTCCCTTACATTGGGGGTCAGTGGGAAGAATGTCCCTTACATTGGAGGTCAGTGGGAAGAATGTCCCTTACATTGGGGGTCAGTGGGAAAAATGTCCCTTACATTGGGTGTCAGTGGGAAGAATGTCCCTTACATTGGTGGTCAGTGGGAAGAATGTCCCTTACATTGGTGGTCAGTGGGAAGAATGTCCCTTACATTGGAGGTCAGTGGGAAGAATGTCCCTTACATTGGTGGTCAGTGGGAAGAATGTCCCTTACATTGGGGGTCAGTGGTAGGAATGTCCCTACATTGGGGATCAGTGGGAAGAATGTCCCTTACATTGGGGGTCAGTGGGAAGAATGTCCCTGACATTGGGGATCAGTGGGAAGAATGTTCCTTTCATTGGTGGTCAGTGGGAAGAATGTTCTTTTCATTGGCGTTCAGTGGGAAGAATGTCCCTTACATTGGAGGTCAGTGGGAAGAATGTCCCTTACATTGGGGGGTTAGTGGGAAGAATGTCCCTTACATTGGTGGTCAGTGGAAAGAATGTCCCTTACATTGGTGGTCAGTGGGAAGAATGTCCCTTACATTGGTGATCAGTGGGAAGAATGTCCCTTACATTGGGGGTCAGTGGGAAGAATGTCCCTTACATTGGTGGTCAGTGGGAAGAATGTTCCTTACATTGGGGGTCAGTGGGAAGAATGTCCCTTACATTGGTGGTCAGTGGGAAGAATGTCCCTTACATTGGTGGTCAGTGGGAAGAATGTCCCTTACATTGGGGGTCAGTGGGAAGAATGCCCCTTACATTGGGGAACAGTGGGAAGAATGTCCCTTAAATTGGGGGTCAGTGGTTAGAATGTCCCTTACATTGGGGGTCAGTGGGAAGAATGTCCCTTACATTGGGGGTCAGTGGGAAGAATGTCCCTTACATTGGAGGTCAGTGGGAAGAATGTCCCTTACATTGGGGGTCAGTGGGAAAAATGTCCCTTACATTGGGTGTCAGTGGGAAGAATGTCCCTTACATTGGTGATCAGTGGGAAGAATGTCCCTTACATTGGTGATCAGTGGGAAGAATGTCCCTTACATTGGTGGTCAGTGGGAAGAATGTCCCTTACATTGGTGGTCAGTGGGAAGAATGTCCCTTACATTGGAGGTCAGTGGGAAGAATGTCCCTTACATTGGTGGTCAGTGGGAAGAATGTCCCTTACATTGGGGGTCAGTGGTAAGAATGTCCCTACATTGGGGATCAGTGGGAAGAATGTCCCTTACATTGGGGGTCAGTGGGAAGAATGTCCCTGACATTGGGGATCAGTGGGAAGAATGTTCCTTTCATTGGTGGTCAGTGGGAAGAATGTTCTTTTCATTGGCGTTCAGTGGGAAGAATGTCCCTTACATTGGAGGTCAGTGGGAAGAATGTCCCTTACATTGGGGGTCAGTGGGAAGAATGTCCCTTACATTGGGGGGTTAGTGGGAAGAATGTCCCTTACATTGGTGGTCAGTGGAAAGAATGTCCCTTACATTGGTGGTCAGTGGGAAGAATGTCCCTTACATTGGGGGTCAGTGGGAAGAATGGAAAAAAATGGAATTACATGCACCTGTGAAATAGGTACCGGAAAACTGGGCCTTGGGTGTTGGTGGTAAACCAAAAAAATAGTTGGAAGTTAGCAAAATCAGGATTGAGGAATAGGATAGGCAGCATAGGCAGTCTTCAAGGGATCCCAGATCCCTAACAAATGTAATCAGTTACATCAGCATCAGGGACAAGATAGTTGCTGTTGATTCAGGACTGATTCATGTTGATAAATGTCAGCTGGTCAGCGGAGTCTGTGGACAGACACACTCTTTTATCCGTCACAAAACCTCCAGCAGCACTGAATGTCCATTCGGAAAGCATGCTGGGTGCAGGACTGGCCAGTAGCTCGATGGCATATTGAGCAAGTTCTGGCCAGTGATCCATCCTCAAGACCCAGTAACCCAGTGGATGCTCAGCTGGAAAGGTCTCCAAGTCTGTTGCCCCTAGATAATCCTGCACTATATGATGCAGACTCTGCCGATGGGTGCTTAAACCTAACAGCTCTGGCGCTGAGGAACTGTTTGAAGGCATCGGTCAGTCGGCCTCCTTCTCCACCACTCTTCCTTTGACAGAACGAAGCCTCAGAAACACGTTCTCCAGAAGATGGTAACCTCCCATTGTCTGGAAATGTGTTACACAAATTTTTTTTCAAGGCATCCTCAAGATGTTTCATCCTCTGCGCCCTCTTCGAAGACTGGAGGAGCTCTGCAACTTTATCTTTGTAACGTGGATCATGAAGGGTTGCCAACCAGTACTGATCCCTCTCCTTGATAACATGAATCCTTGGGTCCTTACGCAGGCTTTGCAGAATCAGGGAGCCCATGCAGTGTATGTTTGAGGAGGCAGGAGATTCTGAGTCCTCTGGGTCACGGGGGATGACATTGTCAGGAACTACCTCCTCCCAGCCACGTATTACTCCTAGCTGGGTTCTGGGGACTGAAAACCATCCCTTGAAGACTGCTGTATGTGATCCTCTATTTCCATGCTGCTGCAATCCTCCTCCTCCTCTGCTTCCTCTTCCTGCTGTGTGTTCTGTGGCCCCGCATGAATGGTTTCTGCATAAAGGGGGCCTTGAGAAGACAGGTCATCCTCCTCTTCCACCCACTGTTCTGCCTCAAGTGCCCTGTCCATGATTCCACGCAGCGTGAGCTCCAGCAGGAAGACTACTAAAGGGATAATGTCACTGATGCATGCAGTGTTGCGGCTCACCATCCTTATGGCCTCCTCCAATGACAGGACAGTGCATGCATCCTTTATCAGCAGCCACTGGCGTGACGAAAAGAAGCCAAGCTCCCCGGAGCCTGTCCTTGTGCCATATTCCCACAGATACTCATTGTTGGCCCTCTGCTGCGTGTGCAGCCGCTGCAGCATTGCCAAAGTTGAGTTTCACCGAGTGGGCATGTCACAAATGAGTCGGTTGGTGGGCAGGTTGAATTCCCATTGAATTTTCAGCCAGCCAAACACTGACCATGTATGACTGCCGGGAATGGCCACAGTCTTTTCTGGCCTGCCTCAGAAGATCTTGAGAGCCTGGGTACCTGTTCAAGAAAAGCTGCACCACCAAATTCAGGACACGTGACAAGCATGGAACATGTGTCAAGTGTCCCTGTCGGAGGGCAAAGAGAAGGTGGTGCCATTGTCATATACAACCATTCCTGGCTCAAACTGCCGTGGTGTCAACCACCTGTGAGAATGCCCCTGCAGAACTGACAGAATCTCTGTCCCGGTGTGGCTCTTGTCCCCTACACAGACCAGCTGAAGCACCGTGTGGCATCTTTTAGTTTTACTGCTTGCACAGCCCCTTGAACGCTTATGGAGCACTCAGGGGCGGACTGACCATTGGGGAACCCACAGAAACCTCTGGAGGAACCTTAGGCTTCCATGGAACCTTGGTTGGCTTAGAGACTTCCCCGAGTTTTTTGCCATCAAGCTCTCCGAAACAATTTAGAAAAGTTAGAAAAATGTCAATTGCTACAGAACTTTAGGTGCAAAATTAATTTCAGTCTAACAGCTGTTACACAACATTTCATTATCTTATTATGGAGCTCGAGTTTCCCCGACTGTATTTGATCCAAAAGTGGAATATTTATTATCCTAATAAAATGAATTGTGATATATAAAACATGTTATTTTTCAATTATTACCATAGAAGAAGCTAAAAGAGCAACCTTGTTCTTCATATTTCCTAATTGAAAGTATTTTACATGAATGGGGAAAGCAATGAAATAATAAGATGGTAATTCCTAAAGAGCACTTGAGCTTCCCGGGAATACAAGGTTTACTAGCGGAGGGAGGCGATCACGGTAGGGGCTCTCCACCTTTCGGAGGTCAGTTATTAAACTACAAATCTACATCTACCAGGGGCGGACTGACCATTTAGAAACTCGGGCACTGCCTGAGGGCCCAGGGTCAGTAGGGGGCCCCATGAGATGCCCCTGGTACCTTTTTCATAGGCTTTTTTGAGTTTGGGCAAGGACACAGTGGCCCCATGATCCCCTATTGCCCGAGGGCCCCATGAGTTGTCAGTCCGCCCCTGACATCTACTGTATATTGGCTGTACACCACGGATCTGGACCGGCTTCCTAATAGTACAGTAGAGGACCATGTCTTAGCAATGTGTGTCGATACGTTATATGTAGTCATCACTAGGGATGAGTTCGAACCAAACTTTGGCCAAATGTTCAAACTTTTGCCTGCTTGGCTCTCTGTTTGGCAGTAGCCACACATCATATGTGGAAGCAGTATTTCTACTGCCTCTAGGGCTGGATCTGGCCTGTCTGATCTTGGGATGCAGTAGGCCATACTGTCAACACCCCTTCATTTTATCATCTCCATCAGAATCCCCCCGATCACATTAGAGCCCCCTTTCACATTATATATTGTTACATAGTTAGTCTGGCTGAAAAGAGACAAAAGTCCATCCAGTTCAACCATTACAAAAAAAGTTATAATCCGACACTTACAGTTGATCCAGAGGAAGGAAAAAAACTCAGCAAAGCACGATCCAATGTGCTCCTGCTGGGAAAAAAATTCCTTCCTGATCCCCGAGAGGCAATCGGATATTCCCCAGATCAACTTTCCCTATAAATGTTATATCCAGTTCAGAGGCGGATTGATCATTTGGGAATTTGGGCACTCCCCGAGGGCCCGGGGTCAGTAGGGGGCCCCATGAGAAGCCCCTGGTACATTTCATAGGCTTTTTTGGCTGTGGTTTGAGTGTGGGCGGGGACACAGGAGCCCCATGATCCCTTATTGCCTGGGGGCCCCATGAGTTGTCAGTCCGCCCCTGATCCAGTTATATTCTGTGTATCCAAGAAAAAATCCAGGACTTTCCTACAGCAATCCACTGAGCTGGTCACACCCAACTCTGGAGGGAGTCTATTCCACATTCTCACAGCTCTTACTGTGAAGAAACCTTTCCGTGTTTGGAGATGACATTTCTTTTCCTCCAGATGTAAAGAGCGCCCCCTTGTCCTCTGCGATGACCTCAGGGTGAGGTCTCCCTTAATATCAGTGCCCCCCCCCCCACCGTCACATCAGAGCCAGATCCCATAATGTCAGAGTTCCTCCCTTAATATTAGAGTTCACCTCTATTGACATCAGAGTCAGCTCCCCTGACATCAGCCCAGGGCTGTTCTAATTCAGGGGCCCCAGGATAATCTTGCATTACATTATACCTGCCAAGTGTTCCGGGTTTGCCGGGACAGTCATTCTTTTTACTAAGCTGGCCTGGGCAGCGTCCCAGAACCTGGACTGGGCCCTCTTGATCCCAGGATTGTGTCCTCCTGACTCCCCTGTACCATGCCCTCCTGCCACAGTACAGGAGATGAACAGAGACTGCGGACACAGTACAGGAGATGAACAGAGACTGCGGACACAGTACAGGAGATGAACAGAGACTGCGGACACAGTACAGGAGATGAACAGAGACTGCGGACACAGTACAGGAGATGACCAGAGACTGCGGACACAGTACAGGGGATGACCAGAGACTGCGGACACAGTACAGGAGATGACCAGAGACTGCGGACATAGTACAGGAGATGACCAGAGACTGCGGACATAGTACAGGAGATGACCAGAGACTGCGGACATAGTACAGGAGATGACCAGAGACTGCGGACACAGTACAGGAGATGACCAGAGACTGCGGACATAGTACAGGAGATGACCAGAGACTGCGGACATAGTACAGGAGATGACCAGAGACTGCAGACATAGTACAGGAGATGACCAGAGACTGCGGACATAGTACAGGAGATGACCAGAGACTGCGGACATAGTACAGGGGATGACCAGAGACTGCAGACATAGTACAGCAGATGACCAGAGACTGCGGACACAGTACAGGGGATGACCAGAGACTGCGGACATAGTACAGGAGATGAACAGAGACTGCGGATACAGTACAGGAGATGACCGGAGACTGCGGACACAGTACAGGAGATGACCAGAGACTGCGGACAGTACAGGAGATGACCAGAGACTGCGGACAGTACAGGGGATGACCAGAGACTGCAGACACAGTACAGGAGATGACCGGAGACTGCGGACATAGTACAGGAGATGACCAGAGACTGCGGACACAGTACAGGAGATGACCAGAGACTGCGGACACAGTACAGGGGATGACCGGAGACTGCGGACACAGTACAGGAGATGACCAGAGACTGCGGACACAGTACAGGGGATGACCGGAGACTGCGGACACAGTACAGGAGATGACCAGAGACTGCAGACACAGTACAGGAGATGACCAGAGACTGCGGACATAGTACAGGGGATGACCGGAGACTGCGGACACAGTACAGGAGATGACCAGAGACTGCGGACATAGTACAGGGGATGACCAGAGACTGCGGACATAGTACAGGAGATGACCAGAGACTGCGGACATAGTACAGGAGACGGTCAGAGACTGCGGACACAGTACAGGAGATGACCAGAGACTGCGGACATAGTACAGGGGATGACCAGAGACTGCGGACATAGTACAGGACATGACCAGAGACTGTGGACATAGTACAGGAGACGGTCAGAGACTGCAGACACAGTACAGGAGATGACCAGAGACTGCGGACACAGTACAGGGGATGACCAGAGACTGCGGACACAGTACAGGAGATGACCAGAGTCTGCAGACATAGTACAGAGATGACCAGAGACTGCGGACACAGTACAGGAGATGACCAGAGACTGCGGACATAGTACAGGAGATGGTCAGAGACTGCGGACATAGTACAGGAGATGACCAGAGACTGCGGACATAGTACAGGGGATGGTCAGAGACTGCGGACACAGTACAGGAGATGACCAGAGACTGCGGACACAGTACAGGAGATGACCAGAGACTGCGGACACAGTACAGGGGATGACCAGAGACTGCGGACATAGTACAGGAGATGACCAGAGACTGCGGACACAGTACAGGAGATGACCAGAGACTGCGGACATAGTACAGGAGATGACCAGAGACTGCGGACACAGTACAGGAGATGACCAGAGACTGCGGACACAGTACAGGGGATGACCAGAGACTGCGGACACAGTACAGGAGATGACCAGAGACTGCGGACACAGTACAGGAGATGACCAGAGACTGCGGACATAGTACAGGAGATGACCAGAGACTGCGGACACAGTACAGGAGATGACCAGAGACTGCGGACATAGTACAGGAGATGACCAGAGACTGCGGACACAGTACAGGAGATGACCAGAGACTGCGGACACAGTACAGGGGATGACCAGAGACTGCGGACACAGTACAGGAGATGACCAGAGACTGCGGACATAGTACAGGGGATGACCAGAGACTGCGGACACAGTACAGGGGATGACCAGAGACTGCGGACACAGTACAGGGGATGACCAGAGACTGCGGACACAGTACAGGAGATGACCAGAGACTGCGGACACAGTACAGGGGATGACTGCTGACCTTTGGGGAGGGGGGGGGGGGGTACCCGCTCTTACTTCCGCGGAGTTGTTCTTTGACCTTACCTGTTCCTCTATCCAGCGGCGCGCTGTCTTCCCGGCGTCTGTAGTGCCGGCGCTCGGCTTGATAGCCGGGTGCAGAGTGCGCATGAGCGAGAAGCGCTGTGCTTTGTGATTGGTCCAGCGGCTTCTGGGACCTGTCATGTGTCCCAGGTGCCGCCTTACCATTCACAAAGCGCAGCGCTTCTCGCTCATGCGCAATGGGCACCCGGCTATCAAGCCGAGCGCCGGCACTACAGACGCCGGGAAGACAGCGCGCCGCTGGATAGAGGAACAGGTAAGGTCCCGCTGCAGAGCTGAGCAGCCGGCCCGGTATTCTGACACGACGGCGGTGGAAATACCGGACCGGCTGCTCCATATTCGCTCCATAAGATGCACTGACATTTCCCCCCCTTTTTTGGGGGGAAAAAAGTGCGTCTTATGGAGTGAAAAATACGGTATATGAAAAATATTTTTAAAAATACAAATCTACATTTTGTGAACGCATTTACAAATATGTGTAAAAATATATGTTAAAATGACTTTTTTATGTAAAAAAAATTCTGAAGAATATATTTAAAACATATATTTTAAATCTATTCTTCAGATTTGTTTTAACATATAAAAAAGTAAAAAGTGTGTATGTGTGTGTATATATATTTATTTATTGAAATATATTGAATTTGGCCAAAATTGCAATATTTTAAATATATTTTTCTTCCATATGGGCATCACCATAGCAGTGAATGACGCCATACATCCCGGCCCGCCCCCCTGCACCACGGAAATGAATTATGCAGTGCAGCGGCAGCAGAGACAATGTGGAGCCATGAGGAGGCTGCACACGGCACCACAGCCCTTCCCCTTCCTGATACCAACATCACTATTCTTGGGGGGGGGGGGGGGGGGGCATGCCTGGAATCTAGGGGAGCACAGCCTATACCAGAACCCCCCCCCCCCCAGAACTAGCCCTGCCCGCTTCTATATATGACAGCTTCCCGCTGTCACTGGATCCTAAGTAGGCCAGGAGTGCTGGCACTCGCCGTGTCTCTGGGAGTTGCTGACACCAAGGTACGGCCATACGGCTCATTGAATGACAGCCCCCCCCCCGAACTGTCACTGGCTACATAAGGGAAGGGGTGGAGATAGCGGTTACATCATTGGCCGTTGGCCATATTTTGGAAATGATGTCACCACTATCTTCACCCTTTTCCTTGTGACAGCTCATTCGAAGAGTGTCCCTTCCAGTACTGGGATGGGTTCGCCCAGTGCCAAGGATGTGGACCTGCACCCTCTCCCCTACCCTTTGTCCATGCCGGAGGATGGGCGTACGCGTTGTGCCCATTCACTGCCCCCTTGCACCAGCTGTCCATGGTTGGCATAGAGTGTGCACTGCACTTTTGCCACCATTTTCTTGACCTGAAGCTATGGCCTGGCCTTGTTTATTCACCGCAGGGGCGGACTGACCATTCGGGCAGCACTGCCCGAGGGCCCGGGGTCAGTTGGGGGCCCCATGAGATGCCCCTGGTACCTTTCATAGGCTTTTTTGGGTGTGGTTTGAGTGTGGGCAAGGACACGGGGCCCCATGATTTCCTATTACCCGGGGGTTCCATGAGTTGTCAGACCGCCCCTGCTCACCACTGTTCTGAAGCTTGGGTGCCTAAGCCCCCCCCACTACTGCTGTGCCCTGGGCTGCTGACCCTCCTGCCCCCCCCCCACTTTCCCGGTCTTGGGACCTTGCTCTCTTCAACAAGGGGACAAGGTACCCCCCCCCCATGTTAAGGTAGCCTGGTATGGTTCAGGAGGTGGAGGTGCAAGGCCCTCTACACCTGTCTCCTGGCCAGCTTGGTATGTATTTTGGGGGGGACTCCATGAAATTCTTTTTCTTGCGGAGAATCTGCTGCAACAAAATTTACATTTACAGAAAAAAACTTTAATTGCCGCAAATTACATTTCATTGCTAGTTTCTATTTTTAATAACCCCCCCCCCAAAGGTCCCCTAACATATATAGCAGATCCCTGGTGGGGGGCTGTGCGCTGTTTAACAAAAAAAAAGTGTCCGGGAATGAAATGCCATTTGTGGCGATTTACAATTTTTTTTCCTTTGTGAATGTCAGCGCTGCGGCAGCAGTTTGTGTCCATCATGGAGATGAGCCCCTCAGGATTAGGACCCCCCCTCCCCCCCAGGGATGGTATTTAAAATAATCGAACATTTTTATTGTTTCACTTTATGCATTTAAAACAAAAATCCCAGCTTCTATCTGAATGCATTTTGTTTGCACTGGTACAAGTCCCTCTGGGCAGTGACCCCCCTCCCTGATTTGCGTTTGGCAGCCAGACGACTTTGATGTTTGCCGAACAACGCTCATACCAAGCCAGGACAGTTCAGCTCATCCTCAACACTAACCCTTTGTCACCATGGGAAATCATAGGGCCCCCCTTAATGCCTGCCTGATGGATGAACCAATGGTTCAGACTGAACCTTCGGCTGTTCGGTCATTAAGACGAACACCAAACTATTGCCCGTTCAGCCCCTGGATCTATACATGACAACTTCCTGCTGTCATTGATTACCAGGGAACCAGAGGGTGCCGGCACTTGCCGCATCCCTAGCAACCGTCACAGATTCTGATAAGTCCCCCAACTGTACACCCCCAAAACCACAGAGCCAGGGATGTGGAGAAGAGGCCCTTGCCTCACTAACATGGAGTGACCTTCTCTCTCTGCCTGTTTCCAAAAACGGGTAAATAGTTCCCTCCCTGTCCCTGGCCCCTGCTGCTGAACTGATGGGGTCCGGCAGACTCTTATTTAATTGCTAGGAGCCAAGGCCTGCGGGATGGTATTTACAAAGTCCCTCTGCTCCCAGGCCCTCTACTAAAATGATAGAGCCATACAAGGGGGCCAGCTCCACCCACTATCAGAGGCCCTGCCTCTGTGTAATCTGAACACTAACCCTCCCTGTAACCCCAACACTAACCCTCTGTCAGGAATGGACTGGCCAGCAATGGTGGGACTCACCTGCCTTATGAACTGCAGTACCAGGGCTGGCCAGCGGGTGCTCCCAGCAATCAGAGACTCAACCTTGCAGCCAGTCAAACACCTGGAACTAATTATACTGGTGTATTTAAGGGACATTCAGACCTGCAGACTCTGCCTTGGTGTTGGGTTTCTCTTGGGCCCTGTATCCTGTTCCTGCTCTCTGTTCCTGTCTGATTCTCTGCTGACCCTGCTCTGATCCCTGGCTTGTCTGACCATTCTCCTCTGCCTGACCCTCTGTACCACGCTGCCCGCTACCTGCTGAACCTGGCTTGTGACCCTGACCATTCTCCGCTTGCTCCCCCTGTACCTACCTGCCCGACTGATATTGACCCGGCCTGCCTGACGACGCTTGCATTGCATGTACTGTCATCTGTGGGTGGTTGGTTGGGTTTGTTTGCACTGTGTTATGTTTTAGTATTGCACTGCGTTTATGTTTGTATTGTTAGTGTTAATAAATTACATTGTTTATCACATATCTGAAGCCTGCGTTTCCCTGCGTCAGTCACACACCTCTGGTCACACCCGGGAGCCCTGACACCCTCCCTGTAACCCCAACACTGACCCTCCCTGTAACCCCAACACTGAACCTCCCTGTAACCCCAACACTGACCCTCCCTGTAACCCCAACACTGACCCTCCCTGTAACCCCAACACTGACCCTCCCTGTAAACCCAACACTAACCCTCCATGTAACCCCAACACTGACCCTCCATGTAACCCCAACACTGACCCTCCCTGTAACCCCAACACTGACCCTCCATGTAACCCCAACACTGACCCTCCTTGTAACCCCAACACTGACCCTCCCTGTAACCCCAACACTGACCCTCCCTGTAACCCCAACACTAACCCTCCCTGTAACCCCAACACTGACCCTCCCTGTAACCCAACACTAACCCTCCATGTAACCCCAACACTGACCCTCCATGTAACCCCAACACTGACCCTCCCTGTAACCCCAACACTGACCCTCCCTGTAACCCCAACACTGACCCTCCATGTAACCCAACACTGACCCTCCCTGTAACCCCAACACTGACCCTCCATGTAACCCCAACACTGACCCTCCCTGTAACCCCAACACTGACCCTCCATGTAACCCCAACACTGACCCTCCCTTTACCCCCAACACTGACCCTCCCTGTAACCCCAACACTAATCCTCCATGTAACCCCAACACTATCCCTCCCTGTAACCCCAACACTGACCCTCCCTGTAACCCCCAACACTGACCCTCCCTGTAACCCCAACACTATCCCTCCCTGTAATCCCAACACTAACCCTCCCTGTAATCCCAACACTATCCCTCCCTGTAACCCCAACACTAATCCTCCCTGTAACCCCAACACTGACCCCCCCTGTAACCCCAACACTGACCCTCCCTGTAACCCCAACACTGACCCCCCCTGTAACCCCAACACTAATCCTCCCTGTAACCCCAACACTGACCCCCCCTGTAACCCCAACACTGACCCTCCCTGTAACCCCAACACTGACCCTCCCTGTAACCCCAACATCGGCCCTCCCTGTAACCCCAACACTGACCCCCCCTGTAACCCCAACACTGACCCTCCCTGTAACCCCAACACTATCCCTCCCTGTAACCCCAACATCGGCCCTCCCTGTAACCCCAACACTAATGTACATTTAGCCCCTTGGCATACCCCCCTCCCTGTGTCAGGCTCCTCTGCACCAAAGACTAAACCTTCACGTACCAAACAATCCCGACACCTACCAGTCCTGGGCTCGGTGTGTACAGATCGCCTTCGGCATCCCTCAATCCATTAGTGCCTTCGGTGTCACTGAGTCCGGTGATTGCAAGCTCTTGTGGTTTCCTTATCTCCGGGGGCCAGGAGGACACCTCATAAAACAAGATCCCCGTCTCGGGGGTGACTTTTATTGGTGTGAATTATGTGTTACTGTATGTGAAGCACCTGGCAGGTGCAGACAGACGGCTGACACCATAACAATGAGAGATTGATGGCCGTATCCAGGAAACTCATTAAATGTGTAAAGTCCTGTCAATAAATATTGGCGATTCTCGGGTGCGTGATGAATGTCGGGGAGGCGGCACAGGAATTTGCACATTAATGTTGGGTAGATATGCAGGAGATGACAGCCGCACTGCTTGAGCATGCATCCCGTATACATACGTCTGTATATAGCGGCGGGGAGCCTTCACCGGGGAGGCGTCATTCATCAACCGCGCGCAAAACAACAAACAAACACATTTAAATAAAACATGCATTTAATATCCTGTCTGCTGTATTCATCCATAATATTAGAGGCGCGGCGCCGTGCGGGGGGGGGGGGGGGGGGGGTGTTCACCCCCGAAAATTCACTGAAAAACGTAAAACTTTCTGTTATGGCTACAACCTCCCCCCCTCCCCCGCTGCGTCATGATGCTGGATCTCCTTCCCCAAACCCCTCCAGCTGAATCTGGATGAGGGAACGAGGCTACGGGAGTGACGGCACGCCGCGATCAGCCCCCCCCCCCCCACATGTCAACTGCCAGTCAAACCTCGCCTTCAGCAAAACCGCCATCAAAGCGACGTGCGCACAACTGGAACGCTTTAAAGGGAGCCTGTCATCTATATTCTGTCATCTGTATTCTGTCATCTGTATTCTGTCATCTGTATACTGTGATCTGTATTCTGTCATCTGTATTCTGCCATCTGTATACTGTCATCTATATTCTGTATTCTGTCATCTGTATTCTGTCATCTGTAGTCTGTCATCTGTATTCTGTCATCTATATTCTGTCATCTGTATTCTGTCATCTGTATTCTGTCATCTGTATTCTGCCATCTGTATACTGTCATCTATATTCTGTATTCTGTCTTCTGTATTCTGTCTTCTGTATTCTGTCATCTGTATACTGTCATCTGTAGTCTGTCATCTGTATTCTGTCATCTATATTCTGTCATCTGTATACTGTCATCTGTATTCTGTCATCTGTATTCTGTCATCTGTATACTGTGATCTGTATTCTGTCATCTGTATTCTGCCATCTGTATACTGTGATCTATATTCTGTATTCTGTCATCTGTATTCTGCCATCTGTATACTGTCATCTATATTCTGTATTCTGTCATCTGTATTCTGTCATCTGTATTCTGTCATCTGTAGTCTGTCATCTGTATTCTGTCATCTGTATTCTGTCATCTGTATACTGTCATCTATATTCTGTCATCTGTATTCTGTCATCTGTATTCTGTCATCTGTATACTGTCATCTGTATTCTGTCATCTGTATACTGTCATCAGTATTCTGTCATCTGTATTCTGTCTTCTGTATTCTGTCATCTGTATTCTGTCATCTGTAGTCTGTCATCTGTATTCTGTCATCTGTAGTCTGTCATCTGTATTCTGTCATCTGTATTCTGTCATCTGTATTCTGTCATCTGTATACTGTCATCTGTAGTCTGTCATCTGTATTCTGTCATCTGTATTCTGTCATCTGTATTCTGTCATCTGTATTCTGTCTTCTGTATTCTGTCATCTGTAGTCTGTCATCTGTAGTCTGTCATCTGTATACTGTCATCTGTATTCTGTCATCTGTATTCTGTCATCTGTATTCTGTCATCAGTATTCTGTCATCTGTATTCTGTCATCTGTATTCTGTCATCTGTATTCTGAGAGTTCTGATTGGAATTTTAACCTCAAAGTATAACTAAAGGAAAAACTTTTTTTATTTTATATATATATATATTTTTTTAAATATTTTTCATATATTTTGTAATATATAAAAAACTCATTTCAATACAAAGTATATAAATATATTGAATACGGCCATAATTGTAGTATTTCAAATATATTTTTCTTCCCTGTGGGTGTGAATAGCGATCTGGCTGTTTCTTCTCCCTGAAAAAAGCAGAGAGGAAAAAATCAGGCAGATCTCTTAGTAAAGGCAGCAGACATTATACATTGTTAGGCACAAAGGTAACCCCTTCCCAGCCAGTGTCAGTGTGCAGTATGATCACTGATCACCATATTAGTTACATAGTTACATACTTACATAGTTCCATAGTTACATAGTTACATAGTTACATAGTTACATAGTTCCATAGTTCCATAGTTACATAGTTACATAGTTCCATAGTTCCATAGTTACATACTTACATAGTTACATAGTTACATAGTTACATAGTTACATAGTTCCATAGTTACATACTTACATAGTTACATAGTTACATAGTTACATACTTACATAGTTACATAGTTACATAGTTCCATAGTTCCATACTTACATAGTTACATAGTTACATAGTTACATAGTTCCATAGTTCCATACTTACATAGTTACATAGTTACATAGTTACATAGTTCCATAGTTACATAGTTACATAGTTACATAGTTACATAGTTACATAGTTCCATAGTTACATACTTACATAGTTACATAGTTACATAGTTACATACTTACATAGTTACATAGTTACATAGTTCCATAGTTACATAGTTACATAGTTCCATAGTTCCATAGTTCCATACTTACATAGTTCCATAGTTACATAGTTCCATAGTTACATAGTTCCATAGTTAGTCTGGCTGAAAAACAACAAAAATCCATCCAGTTCAACCATTAAAAAAAATAAATAAATAATCCTCCACCCTCAGTTGATCCAGAGGAAGGCAAAAAACCCAGCAAAGCACGATCCAATCTCCTCCTGCAGGGAAAAAAAAAATCCTTCCTGAAAAATTAGTGTCCCTAGCGACATCAGCATCCCTCCCAGCCAGTGTCAGTTAGCACCAGATTGCCCAACACACTATCGCAGTCCCACTATAAGTCGCTGATCACCGCCATTACCAGTATAGCGTCTATAGCTGCAGGAATTCCAGTATATATCCCGTAGCATAACCGATCAATATTCACCTATTGCAATTTGTTTTGTTTTTACCAAAGACATGGAGCAGAATACATTCTGGCCTGAAGTTATGAAGAAATTTTGATTTATTTAATGTTTTATAACTTTTTTGTTTGTTTGTTTGTAGAACAAAAAAAAAAAGGGAAACCATTGGTGATTAAATACCATCAAAGGAAAGCTCTATCTCTGTGAAAAAAAAAATGATATAAATCTCATTTGGGTACAGTGTTGCATGACTGCGCAATTTCCAGTTAATGTAGTGCAGTGCTGAATAATAAAAAAATGGGCTGGTCATGAAGGGGGTAAAACCTTCCAGAAGTCAGGGGGGTAAAATACACATGGAAAAAGCGACACATACGGAGAGATACAAAGTAACATTGTTTATAAACATCGATCGGACGGGAGATGGAGAGATACAAAGTAACATTGTTTATAAACATCGATCAGACGGGAGATAGAGAGATACAAAGTAACATTGTTTATAAACATCGATCAGACGGGAGATAGAGAGATACAAAGTAACATTGTTTATAAACATCGATCAGACAGGAGATAGAGAGATACAAAGTAACATTGTTTATAAACATCGATCAGACGGGAGATGGAGAGATACAAAGTAACATTGTTTATAAACATCGATCAGACGGGAGATAGAGAGATACAAAGTAACATTGTTTATAAACATCGATCAGACGGGAGATAGAGAGATACAAAGTAACATTGTTTATAAACATCGATCAGACGGGAGATGGAGAGATACAAAGTAACATTGTTTATAAACATCGATCAGATGGGAGATGGAGAGATACAAAGTAACATTGTTTATAAACATCGATCAGAGGGGGGATGGAGAGATACAAAGTAACATTGTTTATAAACATCGATCAGACGCGAGATAGAGAAATACAAAGTAACATTGTTTATAAACATCGATCAGATGGGAGATGGAGAGATACAAAGTAACATTGTTTATAAACATCGATCAGACGGGAGATGGAGAGATACAACGAAACATTGTTTATAAACATCGATCAGACGGGAGATAGAGATACAACGTAACATTGTTTATAAACATCGATCAGACGGGAGATGGAGAGATACAACGTAACATTGTTTATAAACATCGATCAGACGGGAGATGGAGAGATGCAAAGTAACATTGTTTATAAACATCGATCAGACAGGAGATAGAGAGATACAAAGTAACATTGTTTATAAACATCGATCAGACTGGAGATGGAGAGATACAAAGTAACATTGTTTATAAACATCGATCAGACGGGAGATAGAGAGATACAAAGTAACATTGTTTATAAACATCGATCAGACTGGAGACAGAGATACAAAGTAACATTGTTTATAAACATCGATCAGACGGGAGATGGAGAGATACAAAGTAACATTGTCTATAAACATCGATCAGACGGGAGATGGAGAGATACAAAGTAACATTGTTTATAAACATCGATCAGACGGGAGACGGAGAGATACAAAGTAACATTGTTTATAAACCGATCAGACGGGGGATAGAGGAATACAAAGTAACATTGTTTATAAACATCGATCGGACGGGAGACGGAGAGATACAAAGTAACATTGTTTATAAACATCGATCAGATGGGAGACGGAGAGATACAAAGTAACATTGTTTATAAACATCGATCGGACGGGAGATATAAAGTAACATTGTTTATAAACATCAATCAGACGGGAGACAGAGAGATACAAAGTAACATTGTTTATAAACATCGATCAGACGGGAAATAGAGAGATACAAAGTAACATTGTTTATAAACAGCGATCAGATGGGAGACGGAGAGATACAAAGTAACATTGTTTATAAACCGATCAGACGGGAGATAGAGAGATACAAAGTTACATTGTTTATAAACATCGATCAGACGGGAGATAGAGATACAAAGTAACATTGTTTATAAACATCAATCAGACGGGAGACAGAGAGATACAAAGTAACATTGTTTATAAACAGCGATCAGATGGGAGACGGAGAGATACAAAGTAACATTGTTTATAAACCGATCGGACGGGAGATAGGGAGATTCAAAGTAACATTGTTTATAAACATCGATCAGACGAGGGATGGAGAAATACAAAGTAACATTGTTTATAAACATCGATCAGACAGGAGATAGAGATACAAAGTAACATTGTTTATAAACATCGATCAGACGGGAGATAGAGAGATACAAAGTAACATTGTTTATAAACATCGATCAGACGGGAGATAGAGAGATACAAAGTAACATTGTTTATAAACATCGATCAGACGAGAGATACAAAGTAACATTGTTTATAAACATCGATCAGACGGGAGATACAAAGTAACATTGTTTATAAACATCGATCAGATGGGAGACGGAGAGATACAAAGTAACATTGTTTATAAACATCGATCAGACAGAGAGATACAAAGTAACATTGTTTATAAACATCGATCAGACGGGAGGTAGAGAGATACAAAGTAACATTGTTTATAAACATCGATCAGACGGGAGATAGAGATACAAAGTAACATTGTTTATAAACATCGATCAGATGGGAGATGGAGAGTTACAAAGTAACATTGTTTATAAACATTGATCAGACGGGAGACAGAGATACAAAGTAACATTGTTTATAAACATCGATCAGACGAGGGATGGAGAAATACAAAGTAACATTGTTTATAAACATCGATCGGACGGGAGATAGAGAGATACAAAGTAACATTGTTTATAAACCGATCAGACGGGAGATACAAAGTAACATTGTTTATAAACATCGATCAGACGGGGGATAGAGATACAAAGTAACATTGTTTATAAACATCGATCAGATGGGAGACGGAGAGATACAAAGTAACATTGTTTATAAACATCGATCAGACAGAGAGATACAAAGTAACATTGTTTATAAACATCGATCAGACGAGGGATGGAGAAATACAAAGTAACATTGTTTATAAACATCGATCAGACGAGGGATGGAGAAATACAAAGTAACATTGTTTATAAACATCGATCAGACGGGGGATAGAGAGATACAAAGTAACATTGTTTATAAACATCGATCAGACGGGAGATGGAGAGATACAAAGTAACATTGTTAATAAACATCGATCAGACGGGAGATAGAGAGATACAAAGTAACATTGTTTATAAACATCGATCGGACGGGAGATAGGGAGATTCAAAGTAACATTGTTTATAAACATCGATCAGACGAGGGATGGAGAAATACAAAGTAACATTGTTTATAAACATCGATCAGACAGGAGATAGAGATACAAAGTAACATTGTTTATAAACATCGATCAGACGGGAGATAGAGAGATACAAAGTAACATTGTTTATAAACATCGATCAGACGAGAGATACAAAGTAACATTGTTTATAAACATCGATCAGACGGGAGATACAAAGTAACATTGTTTATAAACATCGATCAGATGGGAGACGGAGAGATACAAAGTAACATTGTTTATAAACATCGATCAGACAGAGAGATACAAAGTAACATTGTTTATAAACATCGATCAGACGGGAGGTAGAGAGATACAAAGTAACATTGTTTATAAACATCGATCAGACGGGAGATAGAGATACAAAGTAACATTGTTTATAAACATAGATCAGACGGGAGATAGAGATACAAAGTAACATTGTTTATAAACATCGATCAGATGGGAGATGGAGAGTTACAAAGTAACATTGTTTATAAACATTGATCAGACGGGAGACAGAGATACAAAGTAACATTGTTTATAAACATCGATCGGACGGGAGATAGAGAGATACAAAGTAACATTGTTTATAAACATCGATCAGACGGGGGATAGAGATACAAAGTAACATTGTTTATAAACATCGATCAGATGGGAGACGGAGAGATACAAAGTAACATTGTTTATAAACATCGATCAGACAGAGAGATACAAAGTAACATTGTTTATAAACATCGATCAGACGGGAGATAGAGAGATACAAAGTAACATTGTTTATAAACATCGATCAGGCGGGAGATAGAGAGATACAAAGTAACATTGTTTATAAACATCGATCAGGCGGGAGATAGAGAGATACAAAGTAACATTGTCTATAAACATCGATCAGATGGGAGATGGAGAGTTACAAAGTAACATTGTTTATAAACATCGATCAGACGGGAGACAGAGATACAAAGTAACATTGTTTATAAACATCGATCAGACGGGAGACAGAGATACAAAGTAACATTGTTTATAAACATCGATCAGACGGGGGATAGAGATACAAAGTAACATTGTTTATAAACATCGATCAGACGGGAGATAGATACAAAGTAACATTGTTTATAAACATCGATCAGACGGGAGATACAAAGTAACATTGTTTATAAACATCGATCAGACGGGAGATACAAAGTAACATTGTTTATAAACATCGATCAGATGGGAGACGGAGAGATACAAAGTAACATTGTTTATAAACATCGATCAGACAGAGAGATACAAAGTAACATTGTTTATAAACATCGATCAGACGGGAGGTAGAGAGATACAAAGTAACATTGTTTATAAACATCGATCAGACGGGAGATAGAGATACAAAGTAACATTGTTTATAAACATAGATCAGACGGGAGATAGAGATACAAAGTAACATTGTTTATAAACATCGATCAGATGGGAGATGGAGAGTTACAAAGTAACATTGTTTATAAACATTGATCAGACGGGAGACAGAGATACAAAGTAACATTGTTTATAAACATCGATCGGACGGGAGATAGAGAGATACAAAGTAACATTGTTTATAAACATCGATCAGACGGGGGATAGAGATACAAAGTAACATTGTTTATAAACATCGATCAGATGGGAGACGGAGAGATACAAAGTAACATTGTTTATAAACATCGATCAGACAGAGAGATACAAAGTAACATTGTTTATAAACATCGATCAGACGGGAGATAGAGAGATACAAAGTAACATTGTTTATAAACATCGATCAGGCGGGAGATAGAGAGATACAAAGTAACATTGTTTATAAACATCGATCAGGCGGGAGATAGAGAGATACAAAGTAACATTGTCTATAAACATCGATCAGATGGGAGATGGAGAGTTACAAAGTAACATTGTTTATAAACATCGATCAGACGGGAGACAGAGATACAAAGTAACATTGTTTATAAACATCGATCAGACGGGGGATAGAGATACAAAGTAACATTGTTTATAAACATCGATCAGACGGGAGATAGATACAAAGTAACATTGTTTATAAACATCGATCAGACGGGAGATACAAAGTAACATTGTTTATAAACATCGATCAGACGGGAGATACAAAGTAACATTGTTTATAAACATCGATCAGACGGGAGATAGATACAAAGTAACATTGTTTATAAACATCGATCAGACGGGTGGCCGCTTAGTTTGCCTAGTGCAGGGGTAGGCAACCTGTGGCTCTCTAGCTGTTGTGGAACTACATTTCCCATGAGGCATTGCAAAGATTACAAAACTGACAGTTACAGCTATGACTAGCAGAGGCATGATGGGACTTGTAGTCCTGCGGCTCTCAGGTTGCCTACCCCTGGCCTAGTGGAAGCACCAAGCCTGTCTGTAGTCATAAATATTTTTTAAACCTCAAAAAAAAAAAAATGGAATTCATTTTTAAGGTACAAAAACAACGTAACATCATATAACGAACGAAAAAAATAAATTCCCAAAAAAATGAAATCACAGATGGCAAAAAAAGAAGATCTGTAAAACAAAAACAAAACAAAACCCGCTGAAACCTTCAAAGGAAGTGATTTTCTCGCTCGTTGACTGTTCTCCACAATGAGAGGCTTCCATCGGCGGTGGCGCGGCATTACAGCGATCGTTATTTTAGTGAGCCGATCGAACATCTGCGACTATTCCCCGGCCAGATGTAAAGCAAACTTTCGCCGAATTTTAATGCAGGAAGTTAACCGTATGAGGTGAGCGCTCCATCCAATGACGGCTTATATACTCCGCCGACAACCAGAGAGAAGAGCGGCGTGCGCCTGTAAATCCAGCAGAAACGTCGCGCCTGAAATATCGCGGAGGGGAACGACTCCATTACGTCGGGAGTTTTACGGCCGCGACATTACAGTGTTTGTGGAAAACTTTCCTGATTTCACTTCTAGATGTTTACTGCGATTTTGTGCCTTCCTACTGGAGGAGTTATAATGTATCCAAGAGGACCTGTCACCGAGCCCCGGGTCACACAAGTGCGGTGCGGCAATCTGTGATCCCTGTGCGTTTCCTGCTCCGCGCGGCAATCTGTGATCCCTGTGCGTTTCCTGCTCCACGTGGCAATCTGCGATCCCTGTGCGTTTCCTGCTCCACGTGGCAATCTGCGATCCCTGTGCGTTTCCTGCTCCGTGCGGCAATCTGTGATCCCCGTGCGTTTCCTGCTCCACGTGGCAATCTGCGATCCCCGTGCGTTTCCTGCTCCGTGCGGCAATCTGCGATCCCCGTGCGTTTCCTGCGACCATGCATCAATCTGCGATCCCCATGCGTTTCCTGCTCCACGCGGCAATCTGCGATCCCTGTGCGTTTCCTGCTCCGTGTGGCAATCTGCGATCCCTGTGCGTTTCCTGCTCCGTGTGGCAATCTGCGATCCCTGTGCGTTTCCTGCGACCGCGCGGCAATCTGCGATCCCTGTGCGTTTCCTGCGACCGCGCGGCAATCTGCGATCCCTGTGCGTTTCCTGCTCCACGCGGCAATCTGCGATCCCTGGGCGTTTCCTGCTCCGCGCGGCAATCTGCGATCCCTGTGCGTTTCCTGCTCCGCACGGCAATCTGCGATCCCTGGGCGTTTCCTGCTCCACACGGCAATCTGCGATCCGTGGCTGTTTCCTGCTCTGTGCGACAATCTGCAATCTCTGTGCGTTTCCTGCTCCGCGCGGCAATCTGCGATCCCTGGGCGTTTCCTGCTCCGCACGGCAATCTGCGATCCATGGGTGTTTCCTGCTCTGTGCGGCAATCTGCAATCTCTGTGCGTTTCCTGCTCCGCGCGGCAATCTGCGATCCCTTAGCGTTTCCTGCTCCGTGCGGCAATCTGCCATCCCCGTGCGTTTCCTGCTCCACGCGGCAATCTGCCATCCCCGTGCGTTTCCTGCTCCACGCGGCAATCTGCCCTCCCCGTGCGCTTCCTGCTCCGTGCGGCAATCTGCCCTCCCCGCGCGCTTCCTGCTCCGTGCGGCAATCTGCCCTCCCCGCGCGCTTCCTGCTCCGTGCGGCAATCTGCCCTCCCCGTGCGCTTCCTGCTCCGTGCGGCAATCTGCCCTCCCCGTGCGCTTCCTGCTCCGTGCGGCAATCTGCTGCGGGTGTTTAGCCTGGGTTCACACTACGCATTGCATTCCTCTGCAATTCACATAGGATTCATAGGATTCTGTGTGGAGGGACTTGGACCCATTCATTTTAAATGGCCTCAAATCTGGGGAGACGGCTCAGGTCTAGTTACACTCACTGACAACTTTATTAGGTCCTCCTGTTCAATGACTCGGTAACACAAATTGCTAATCAGCCAATCACACGGCAGCAACTCAATGCATTTAGGCATCCAGACGTGGTGAAGACGACTTGCTGAAGTTCAAACTGGAAGGGGATTTAAGTGACCTTGAACGTGGCATGGTTGTCGGTGCCAGATGGGCTGGTCTGAGTATTTCATAAACTGCTGATCTCCTGGGATTTTCCCGCACAACCATCTGTAGGGATTACAGAGAATGGTCCGAAAAAGAGAAAATATCCAGTGAGTGGCAGTTGTGTGGAGGAAAATGCCTTGTTGATGTCAGAGGTCAGAGGAGAATGGGCAGACTGGTTCCAGATGATAGAAAGGCAACAGGAACTCCAATAACCCCTCGTTACACCCAAGGTATGCAGAATACCATCTCTGAATGCACAACACGTTCAACCTTGAAGCAGATGGGCTACAGCAGCAGAAGACCACACCGGGTGCCACTCCTGTCAGCTAAGAACAGGAAACGGAGACTAAAATTCACACAGGATCACCAACATTGGACGACAGAAGATTGGAAAAACGTTACCTGGTCTGATGAGTCTGGATTTCAGCTGCAACATTCAGATGGTGGGGTCAGAATTTGGCGTAAACAACATGAAAGCATGGATCCATCCTGCCTTGTATCAATGGTTCAGGCTGGTGGTGGTGGTGTCATGGTGTGGTGGATCCATCCTGCCTTGTATCAATGGTTCAGGCTGGTGGTGGTGTCATGGTGTGGTGGATCCATCCTGCCTTGTATCCATGGTTCAGGCTGGTGGTGGTGTCATGGTGTGGTGGATCCATCCTGCCTTGTATCAATGGTTCAGGCTGGTGGTGGTGGTGTCATGGTGTGGGGGATCCATCCTGCCTTGTATCACTAGTCCAGGCTGGTGGTGGGGGTGTCATGGTGTGGGGGATCCATCCTGCCTTGTATCACTAGTCCAGGCTGGTGGTGGGGGTGTCATGGTGTGGGGGATCCATCCTGCTTTGTACCAATGGTTCAGGCTGGTGGGGGGGGGTCATGATGTGGGGGATCCATCCTGCCTTGTACCAATGGTTCAGGCTGGTGGTGGTGTCATGGTGTGGGGGATCCATCCTGCCTTGTATCAATGGTTCAGGCTGGTGGTGGTGTCATGGTGTGGGGGATCCATCCTGCCTTGTATCAATGGTTCAGGCTGGTGGTGGTGGTGTCATGGTGTGGTGGATCCATCCTGCCTTGTATCAATGGTTCAGGCTGGTGGTGGTGTCATGGTGTGGGGGATCCATCCTGCCTTGTATCAATGGTTCAGGCTGGTGGTGGTGGTGTCATGGTGTGGTGGATCCATCCTGCCTTGTATCCATGGTTCAGGCTGGTGGTGGTGTCATGGTGTGGTGGATCCATCCTGCCTTGTATCAATGGTTCAGGCTGGTGGTGGTGGTGTCATGGTGTGGGGGATCCATCCTGCCTTGTATCACTAGTCCAGGCTGGTGGTGGGGGTGTCATGGTGTGGGGGATCCATCCTGCCTTGTATCACTAGTCCAGGCTGGTGGTGGGGGTGTCATGGTGTGGGGGATCCATCCTGCTTTGTACCAATGGTTCAGGCTGGTGGGGGGGGGTCATGATGTGGGGGATCCATCCTGCCTTGTACCAATGGTTCAGGCTGGTGGTGGTGGTGTCATGGTGTGGGGGATCCATCCTGCCTTGTATCAATGGTTCAGGCTGGTGGTGGTGGTGTCATGGTGTGGTGGATCCATCCTGCCTTGTATCAATGGTTCAGGCTGGTGGTGGTGGTGTCATGGTGTGGTGGATCCATCCTGCCTTGTATCAATGGTTCAGGCTGGTGGTGGTGGTGTCATGGTGTGGGGGAGATTTTCTTGGCACTAGCAAGGTGGACCCAATAAAGTGGCCGGTGAGTGTATATCTGGCTTGTCTCCCAGTTCCTGCAACATCTTGAAGGGGCAATAATTTTGGGATAGTCGGCATGCCCTGGGATCTCAGTGGAAGGATAGTGACGTCACACTCTGCAGAAGCCAGGGATGAGGTATTTACTAACCTTTTACCTATCAGATGTGATTTGTATGGGGGAAGGGAGGCCTGATGTGAGGCGTGGACCTCCCTCCCTAGACGTGGACCTCCCTCCCTAGGCGTGGACCGACCTCCCTAGGCGTGGGCCTCCCTCCCTAGGCGTGGACCGACCTCCCTAGGCGTGGGCCTCCCTCCCTAGGCGTGGACCTCCCTCCCTAGGCGTGGACCTCCCTCCCTAGGCGCGGACCTCCCTCCCTAGGCGCGGGCCTCCCTCCCTAGGCGCGGGCCTCCCTCCCTAGGCGTGGGCCTCCCTCCCTAGGCGTGGACCTCCCGCCCTAGGCGTGGACCTCCCTCCCTAGGCGTGGACCTCCCTCCCTAGTAGAAGGTCAGCTAAGTGAACCCCGTCCCGATATTCCAGCCTCGCCGTTTCTGCGTACAATGTTCCTGGATGGAAAGCTTCCGTCGTACAGTAAAATTCCGTCTTCATTAAAATTGGTGAAAGTTTGTTTTACCTCCGTCTGGGGAACAGTCACAGCTGCTCCATCGACTCACTAAAACAACGATTGCTGCGAGGGACGGCGAAGTGCGCGGCGATTAGGAGTTACAACACGCTATAATTATTATAAAAGAACAATCAACGGGGGGGGGGGAGGGGCTGATACTTTCACTTACCAGATTTCGCCTCTTTCCAGCGATCGTTCTTTTATTTTTCTTTACATCACAAAGTCATGTTCGTTGCTTTTTTTTTTTTTAATTTTTCATTGTTCTTGATATATTCTTTATGGCTGCGACTTCAGGCAAAACACGGATCTGTGCGTGTTCCTGAGGGACGAGCAAAATGGAACGTTCTAGTTTCTCTGAAATTCCAACAAAAATAAGGTTTTGGGAAATCTTGACATTGGAACACCTGAATCACTTGATATGGAGGGGATTGGAACACCTGAATCACATGATATGGAGGGGATTGGAGCACCTGAATCACTTGATATGGAGGGGATTGGAACACCTGAATCACATAATATGGAGGGGATTGGAACACCTGAATCACATGATTTGGGGGGGATTGGAACACCTGAATCACATGATTGGGAGGGGATTGGAACACCTGAATCACATGATTTGGAGGGGATTGGAACACCTGAATCACATGATTTGGAGGGGATTGGGACACCTGAATCACATGATTGGGAGGGGATTGGAACACCTGAATCACATGATTTGGAGGGGATTGGAACACCTGAATCACATGATTTGGAGAGGATTGGAACACTTGAATCACATGATTTGGAGGGGATTGGGACACCTGAATCACATGATTTGGAGGGGATTGGGACACCTGAATCACATGATTTGGAGGGGATTGGGACACCTGAATCACATGATTTGCAGGGGATTGGAACACCTGAATCACATGATTTGGAGGGGATTGGAACACCTGAATCACATGATTTGGAGTGGATTGGAACACCTGAATCACATGATTGGGAGGGGATTGGAACACCTGGATCACATGATTGGGAGGGGATTGGAACACCTGAATCACATGATTTGGAGGGGATTGGGACACCTGAATCACATGATTTGGAGGGGATTGGAACACCTGAATCACATGATTTGGAGGGGATTGGAACACCTGAATCACATGATTTGGAGGGGATTGGAACACCTGAATCACATGATTGGGAGGGGATTGGAACACCTGAATCACATGATTTGGAGGGGATTGGAACACCTGAATCACATGATATGGAGGGGATTGGAACACCTGAATCACATGATTTGGAGGGGATTGGAACACCTGAATCACATGATTTGGAGGGGATTGGAACACCTGAATCACATGATTGGGAGGGGATTGGAACACCTGAATCACATGATTTGGAGGGGATTGGAACACCTGAATCATGTGAAATGCATCGGAGCCAACGGGGGGGGGGGGACAAAATGAAAGTGGTATTATTATAGTGCCAGCATGTTTACATATATATTGTACATTCACATCAGTCCCCGCCCCCGAGGAGCTTACAATCTAAGGTCCATAAGCCCGGGTTCACATACATGCAGTGCGGTATATCGTATGTGATTCACACCGGAACCGTGCCGCATTCCCTGCACATCACATGTGATTTGTGTGCGGTGCGATCGGAGTCGTACATTTTGTATGGTTCTAATCTCACCGCACTCGCAGCAAGGAGGTGCAGGACCCTTTTTTTGGTCCGCACTAGAATCGGATCGCACGGGTATTCACACCTATCTGACCCGATTCTGAACATCGCACCGTGTTTTGTAGACTGATTTTGGGGTGTTGTTAACTTAACTTACACACCCGCAGAGGTTCGCATGAACGAGGCGTGATTCTGATGGGGTGAGGAATTCACACAGAAAATGCTGCGAATTCTGGACCGTATCAGTGTGAACCCGGGCTAACTCGCATTCATACATGCACATACGAGAGATGGAGAGATACAAAGTAACATTGTTTATAAACATCGATCAGACGGGAGATGGAGAGATACAAAGTAACATTGTTTATAAACATCGATCAGACGGGAGATGGAGAGATACAAAGTAACATTGTTTATAAACATCGATCAGACGGGAGATGGAGATACAAAGTAACATTGTTTATAAACATCGATCAGACGGGAGATGGAGAGATACAAAGTAACATTGTTTATAAACATCGATCAGACGGGAGATGGAGATACAAAGTAACATTGTTTATAAACATCGATCAGACGGGAGATAGAGAGATACAAAGTAACATTGTTTATAAACATCGATCAGACGGGAGATAGAGAGATACAAAGTAACATTGTTTATAAACATCGATCAGACGGGAGATGGAGAGATACAAAGTAACATTGTTTATAAACATCGATCAGACGGGAGATGGAGATACAAAGTAACATTGTTTATAAACATCGATCAGACGGGAGATAGAGAGATACAAAGTAACATTGTTTATAAACATCGATCAGACGGGAGATAGAGAGATACAAAGTAACATTGTTTATAAACATTGATTAGACATTGTTATTTTTTATTTACTCTGTTTCATTCATCTCCAGATCAAAGGGATGAGTTTATATTGTCCTATAGATGCCATACTCCATTTGATGTATATAGTGACACAGACCCGCCCCAATGGGAGGGGTGTTGTATATACACTATATTGCCAAAAGTAATGGGCCAGCCCTCCCAATCATGTGATTCAGGTGCTCCAATCCCCTCCCAATCATGTGATTCAGGTGTTCCAATACCCTCCAAATCATGTGATTCAGGTGTTCCAATCCCCTCCAAATCATGTGATTCAGGTGTCCCAATCCCCTCCAATCATGTGATTCAGGTGTCCCAATCCCCTCCATATCATCTGATTCAGGTGTCCCAATCCCCTCCATATCATGTGATTCAGGTGTCCCAATCCCCTCCATATCATGTGATTCAGGTGTCCCAATCCCCTCCATATCATGTGATTCAGGTGTCCCAATCCCCTCCATATCATGTGACTCAGGTGTTCCAATCCCCTCCCAATCATGTGATTCAGGTTCCAATCCCCTCCATGGACACAGGTGTATACAATCACGCCCCTAGGCATGCAGACGGCTTCTACAAACATTGGTGAAAGAATGGGTCGCTCTCAGGAGCTCAGTGACTCCAAGCGTGGTCCTGTGATAGGTGGCCACCTGGGCAATAAGTCCATCCGTGACATTTCCTGGCTACTAAATATTCCACGCTCAACTGTTAGTGGGATTATAACAAAGTGGAAGCCACTGGGAACAACAGCCACTCAGCCACTAAGTGGTAGGCCACGTCACATGACAGGGCGGGGTCAGCGCATGCTGAAGCGCACAGTACGCAGAAGTCGCCAACTGCCTGCAGAGTCAATAGCTAAAGACCTCCAAACTTGGTGTGGCCTTCAGATGAGCCCAACAACAGTGCGTAGAGAGCTTCATGGAATGGGTTTCCATGGCTGAGCAGCTGCATCCAAGCCTTCCATCACCAAGTGCAATGCAAAGCGTTGGATGCCGTGGTGTAAAGCACGCCGCCACTGGACTCTAAAGCAGTGGAGACGTGTTCTCTGGAGTGACCAATCACGCTTCTTGGTCTGGCAATCCGATGGACGTGTCTGGGTTTGGCGGTTGCCAGGAGAACGGTACTTGTCTGACTGCATTGTGCCAAGTGTACAGTTTGGTGGAGGGGGGATTATGGTGTGGGGTTGTTTTTCAGGGGTTGGGCTTGGCCCCCTAGTTCCAGTGAAGGGAACTCTTAAGGTAACAGTTTGGACAATTTCATGCTCCCAACTTTGTGGGAGGAGTTTGGGGATGGCCCCTTCCTGTTCCAACATGACTGCCCACCAGTGCACAAAGCAAGGTCCATAAAGACATGGAGGAGCCAGTTTGGGGTGGAGGAACTTGACTGTCCTGCACAGAGTCCTGACCTCAACCCCATAGTACACCTTTGGGATGAATTAGAGACTGCGAGCCAGGCCCCCTCCCCCGACATCAGTGCCCCTCCCCCGACATCAGTGCCTGACCTGACAAATGTGCTTCTGGAAGAATGGTCCAACCTTCCCATAGACACCCTCCTAAACCTTGTGGACGGCCTTCCCAGAAGAGTTGAAGCTGTTATAGCTGCAAAGGGCGGGGCCAACTCAATATTGAACCCTACGGACTAAGACTGGGGGGCCATTAAAGGTCATGTGCGTGGAAAGGGCGGGGCCAACTCAATATTGAACCCTAGGGACTAAGACTGGGGGGCCATTAAAGGTCATGTGCGTGGAAAGGCCGGGGCCACCTCAATATTGAACCCTACGGACTAAGACTGGGGGGCCATTAAAGGTCATGTGCGTGGAAAGGGCGGGGCCAACTCAATATTGAACCCTACGGACTAAGACTGGGAGGCCATTAAAGGTCATGTGTGGAAAGGGCGGGGCCAACTCAATATTGAACCTTAGGGACTAAGACTGGGAGGCCATTAAAGGTCATGTGTGGAAAGGGCGGGGCCAACTCAATATTGAACCCTAGGGACTAAGACTGGGGGGCCATTAACGGTCATGTGCGTAGAAAGTCCGGGGCCAACTCAATATTGAACCCTACGGACTAAGACTGGGAGGCCATTAAATGTCATGTGTGTGGAAAGGCCAGCAGCCCAATATTGAACCCTATAGACTAAGACTGGGAGACCATGAAAGGTCAAGTGTGTGGAAAGGGCGGGGCCAACTCAATATTGAACCCTACGGACTAAGACTAGGGGGCCAATAAAGGTCATGTGCGTGGAAATGCCCGTGGCCCAATATTGAACCCTACGGACTAAGACTGGGAGGGGCCATTAAAGGTCAAGTGCGTGGAAAGGCCGGTGGCCCGATACTTGGGGCAATCTAGTGTATATCTCACAAAACTTCTTCGGCTTCCAATCTTTGCTTCCCTCATATGGAGCTCTCTTCCACAGAATGCAGCGTTGTGCGGGAGAGGAAACCAATTTGACGACCCGCTACCCGTTCCCATGATAGCCCGAGAGCATGTTTCTATTTACTGACTGGTTTATTGGTTCTCATGGTCAGAAAAAAAAAAAAAAAATCAGAAATAATTTATTTAGCTATTTCCGCAGTAATGAAAGATTTCCATAATTACAGAATTTTCCTAAACACGCCGTTTGTAATGCCTCGGAAAACGCTTATCCTCCGGACGCCGGCAGCCGCTAAACCTTGACATTAAATAATGAGATTCTATCCCGTCTTGCTCTGGGATATTATGCCGTTACCCAGGACTGCTCAGCACAGGAACAATGCTTGTATTACAAGAGTATCCATAATGCATTGCTGCGGGAGTGTGATCTATACAGCGAGGACATTATTAATGTATACCTATACACGGCTATTAATAAGAATCCTCCTCTCTATATCCATTCTTCGGAAATGATTAGCGCGATTACCATTTCCCACCTGCGGAGGACGGGCTGGAAAGAACATGATAATTGTCGCCTACTTCTTGAGTAGATAGGCTTTTGAAATGTGGTTTTATATATTTTTCTATACATATACTGCATATTCAAATAAAATGATAAAAATGTATGTAATCTTTCCTCTACATCACGCGCATGACAAAGGATTCCCAGAGAGCTACGAGGTAGCTAAAGACCCAACACAGCAGATAAAGCTTGCATTCCAGCTCCCTGTGCGCGACTGAAAGCTCAGACTAAGCAATCGGATCAGAGAGAAGTTAAAGGAGAAGTGCGAGAGTATAAAAAAATAATCATACATACGGTACTTACCTACTCGGACCGATGCTGCGAGAACTGAGCGATCCCGTGACTACTGATCCCTCAGTGCTCAGGTCCGCTCTGAGCAGAGAGCAGTGACTGTCAGTTTTATATATTTACTGCATATTCAAATAAAATGATAAAAATGTATATAATCTTTCCTTTACATCACGCGTATGAAAAGGATTCCCAGAGAACTACGAGGTAGCTAAAGACACAACACAGCAGATAAAGCTTGCATTCCGGCTCCCTGTGTGTGACTGAAAGCTCAGACTAAGCAATCGGATCAGAGAGAAGTTAAAGGAGAAGTGCGAGAGTATAAAAAAATAATCATACATACGGTACTTACCTACTCGGACCGAAGCTGTGAGAACTGAGTGATCCCGTGACTACTGATCCCTCAGTGCTCGGGTCCGCTCTGAGCAGAGAGCAGTGACTGTCAGTTTTATATATTTTTCTATACATATACTGCATATTAAAATAAAATTTTAAAAAAATGTATGTATATAATCTTTCCTTTACATCATGTGCATGACAAAGGATTCCCAGAGAACTATGAGACATCATGCGCATGACAAAGGATTCCCAGAGAACTATGAGACATCATGCGTATGACAAAGGATTCCCAGAAAACTATGAGACATCATGCGCATGACAAAGGATTCCCAGAGAACTATGAGACATCATGCGCATGACAAAGGATTCCCAGAGAACTATGAGACATCATGCGCATGACAAAGGATTCCCAGAGAACTATGAGACATCATGCGTATGACAAAGGATTCCCAGAAAACTATGAGACATCATGCGTATGACAAAGGATTCCCAGAAAACTATGAGACATCATGCGTATGACAAAGGATTCCCAGAAAACTATGAGACATCATGCGCATGACAAAGGATTCCCAGAGAACTATGAGACATCATGCGTATGACAAAGGATTCCCAGAGAACTATGAGACATCATGCGCATGACAAAGGATTCCCAGAGAACTATAAGACATCATGCACATGACAAAGGATTCCCAGAGAACTATGAGACATCATGCGCATGACACAGGATTCCCCAAGAACTATGAGACATCATGCACATGACAAAGGATTCCCAGAAAACTATGAGACATCATGCGCATGACAAAGGATTCCCAGAGAACTATGAGACATCATGCGCATGACAAAGGATTCCCAGAGAACTATGAGACATCATGCGTATAACAAAGGATTCCCAGAAAACTATGAGACATCATGCGCATGACAAAGGATTCCCAGAGAACTATGAGACATCATGCGCATGACAAAGGATTCCCAGAGAACTATGAGACATCATGCCTATGACAAAGGATTCCCAGAAAACTATGAGACATCATGCGTATGACAAAGGATTCCCAGAAAACTATGAGACATCATGCGCATGACAAAGGATTCCCAGAAAACTACGAGGTAGCTAAAGACCCAACACAGCAGATAAAGCTTGCATTCCATCTCCTTTGTCTGACTGAAAGCTCAGACTAAACAATCGGATCAGAGAGAAGTTAAAGGAGAAGTGTGAGAGTATAAAAAAATAAACAAATTATGGTACTTACCTACTCGGACCGATGCTGCGAGAACTGAGCGATCACGTGACTACTGATCCCTCAGTGCTCGGGTCCGCTCTGAGCAGAGAGCAGTGACTGTCAGTTTTATATATTTTTCTATACATATACTGCATATTCAAATAAAATGATAAAAATGTATATAATCTTTCCTTTACATCACGCGTATGAAAAGGATTCCCAGAGAACTACGAGGTAGCTAAAGACACAACACAGCAGATAAAGCTTGCATTCCGGCTCCCTGTGTGTGACTGAAAGCTCAGACTAAGCAATCGGATCAGAGAGAAGTTAAAGGAGAAGTGCGAGAGTATAAAAAAATAATCATACATACGGTACTTACCTACTTGGACCGATGCTGCAAGAACTGAGTGATCACGTGACTACTGATCCCTCAGTTCTTGGGTCCACTCTGAGCAGAGAGCAGTGACTGTCAGTTTTATATATTTTTCTATACATATACTGCATATTAAAATAAAATTTAAAAAATGTATATAATCTTTCCTTTACATCATGTGCATGACAAAGGATTCCCAGAGAACTATGAGACATCATGCGCATGACAAAGGATTCCCAGAGAACTATGAGACATCATGCGCATGACAAAGGATTCCCAGAGAACTATGAGACATCATGCGCATGACAAAGGATTCCCCAAGAACTATGAGACATCATGCGCATGACAAAGGATTCCCAGAGAACTATGAGACATCATGCGCATGACAAAGGATTCCCAGAGAACTATGAGACATCATGCGCATGACAAAGGATTCCCAGAGAACTATGAGACATCATGCGTATGACAAAGGATTCCCAGAGAACTATGAGACATCATGCGCATGACAAAGGATTCCCAGAGAACTATGAGACATCATGCGCATGACAAAGGATTCCCAGAGAACTATGAGACATCATGCGCATGACAAAGGATTCCCAGAGAACTATGAGACATCATGCGCATGACAAAGGATTCCCAGAGAACTATGAGACATCATGCGCATGACAAAGGATTCCCAGAGAACTATGAGACATCATGCGCATGACAAAGGATTCCCAGAGAACTATGAGACATCATGCGCATGACAAAGGATTCCCCAAGAACTATGAGACATCATGCGCATGACAAAGGATTCCCAGAGAACTATGAGACATCATGCGCATGACAAAGGATTCCCAGAGAACTATGAGACATCATGCGCATGACAAAGGATTCCCAGAGAACTATGAGGTAGCTAAAGACCCAACACAGCAGATAAAGCTTGCATTCCGGCTCCCTGTGTGTGACTGCAAGCTCAGACTAAGCAATGGGATCAGAGAGAAGTTAAAGGAGAAGTGTGAGAGTATAAAAAAATAAACAAATTATGGTACTTGATGCTGCGAGAACTGAGCGATCCCGTGACTACTGATCCCTCAGTGCTCGAGTCCGCTCTGAGCAGAGACTGTCAGTCACTTCTCTCTGCTCTGCACCTTCAGCACCCATCCAGTGGCGTCCCTAGGCAGATGCAGGGGGTGAGTGCCGCACCGGGTGACACCTATTGCACGGGGTGACACCGGACCAGATTTATCCTGACAATAATGTCGGGACCCACCCAGATGCCTTACAGACAGCTGTCTCAGCCTCTGAGAGCCTGAGCCAGCTGCTCCCATCGCCTCTCCTATTTGATGGGTGCAGGGGCTTCCCTAGGGTTGGTGTCACCGGTGCGGAAACACTTGGTGTCACCCCTCCGACGATCCCCGCAGCATGGATCGGATCTGCGGATTGAGCATAATGGATGGGATTCCGATCCATTATGCTCCACAATCCGCGGATCCGATCCATCCTGCGGGGATCGGCGGCTTGCTTTAAAACTTTCCTTTTCATGGAGCTCATGGAGAGATCAGTTAACCCCGTATAGGTTGAAATCTGACGATCCCCGCAGGATGGATCGGATCTGCGGATTGGGGAGCATACTGGGTCAGACTCCGATCCATTATGCTCCCTAATCCGCAGATCAGATCCATCCTGCGGGGATCTTCGGAGGGGTGACACCAAGTATTACCGCACCGGGTGACACCAACCCTAGGGATGCCCCTGCACCCGTCCAATAGGAGAGGGGGTGTGAGCGGCTGGCTCAGGCTGCCAGCGGCGCACTGAGAGGCTGAGACAGCTGTCTGGGTGGGTCCCGACATTATTGTCAGGGTAAGCCCAGAGTCTGGAATAGCTCTATGATGTCAGCCGGCAGCCGACTTAAGCTGGACCTGTGGATCAGGAACCAAACTGGGGTGGATGAGAAGAACTGCGGCAAGATTCTACTGTACGAGGTAATATGGGGGCTTAAGGAGGACCCCCCTCACAGGAGTTCTAGGCTTTGCTGTGCATAAGCCCCATGTTCACCTTAAACAACAACAAAGACCAGGAGACACAAAGGAAGCTGGTCTAGAGCTGGTAGGCTGGTAGGCACTGCAGGTAACAGTCAGCACCAGCAGCTAACCCAGATAACCAGGAACAAATCCAGAATTCAGGGCAGGCAGCTGATTCAGATGACCAGGAACAAATCCAGAGGTCAGGGCAGGCAGCAGATTCAGATGACCAGGAACAAATCCAGAGGTCAGGGCAGGCAGCAGATTCAGATGACCAGGAACAAATCCAGAGGTCAGGGCAGGCAGTGGATTCAGATGACCAGGATAAAATCAAGAGGTCAGGGCAGGCAGCGGATTCAGATGACCAGGATAAAATCAAGAGGTCAGGGCAGGCAGCGGATTCAGATGACCAGGATAAAATCAAGAGGTCAGGGCAGGCAGCGGATTCAGATGACCAGGATAAAATCAAGAGGTTAGGGCAAGCAGTCGATTCTGATTACCAGGAACAAGCCCAGAGGTCAGGGCTGGTAGTGGATTTGGATAAGCGGGAACTAATCCAGAGGTCAGAGCAGGCAGCAGATTTGAAAAATCAGTAACAAAACCAAAAGTCAGGACAGGTAGTGGATTTGGATAAGCAGGAACTAATCCAGAGGTCAAAAGTAGTTAGTGGATTCAGATAACCAGGGACAATTCTAGAGGTCAGAGTAGGTAGAGGGTTTGGAAAACCAGGAACAAATCCAGAGATCAGAGCAGGCAGTGGATTTGGATAAACAGGGACTAATCCAGAGGTCAAGGTAGTTAGTGGATTCAGATAACCAGGGACAATTCTGGAGGTCAGGAAGGCAGTAGATTTGGATAACCAGGAACAAATCCAGAGGTCAGAGCAGGCAGTGGATTTGGATAAACAGGGACTAATCCAGAGGTCAAGGTAGTTAGTGGATTCAGATAACCAGGGACAATTCTGGAGGTCAGGAAGGCAGTAGATTTGGATAACCAGGAACAAATCCAGAGGTCAGAGCAGGCAGCAGATTTGGAAAACTATTAACAAATCCAAAGGTCAGGCAGGCAGTAGATTTGGATAAGCAGGAACTAATCCAGAAGTTAGGATATTTAGGGGATTCAAAGAAACAGGGACAAATCTAGAGGTCAGAGCAGGCAATGGGTTTGGATAACTAGGAACAAATCAAGAAGGTCAGGGCAGGCAGTAGATTTGGAAAACCAGGGACAAAGCTAGAGTTCAGAGCAGGCTTTGGATTTGGATAACCAGGAACAAATCTAGAGGTCAGGACAGGCGGCAGACTTTGAATAACCAGGAACAAGGCCAGAGGTCAGAATAGGCAGCAAACTCACATGGTTAGGGAACGAAGCCATTACATTGAAATCAATGGATGAAAGCAGGCTGGATACCAGTAGTAATGGGCTGGATCAAAAGTACACACGACCAAGGCACTGCCCGAGGGCCCGGGGTCAGTAGGGGGCCCCATGAGATGCCCTTGGTACCTTTCATTGGCTTTTTCATAGGCTTTTTTGGGTGTGGGCGAGGACACAGGGGCCCCATGATCCCCTATTGCCCGGGGACCCCATGAGTTGTCAGTCCACCTCTGCACACGACCTGTAAGGGCATTTGGAGGGCTGTACACCTGCTGCACCCCACAATGCACTGCACTCTCACAGTGCATGGTGATTGGCCAAAGCAATGCACCTGACCACAGGCCAGGTGCACTGCTTTTGGCCAATCACAGCACAATTGGGTGGAGCTAGCGGTGACCTCACTGCTAGCTCCGACCAATTGTTTACATCTGACCGGCAAATGTCAGATTGCAGTGAATGCTCGGCGGGCGCAGGCGGCTGTATTTATTTTTATTTCGGCGCGCCATTTGTGACAATACTGGGCGCTGTGATGGACGATGGCTTTTTTTTTTTAAAATAAAGGACTTATCAAAAAAGACATCTTTATTTTTTAATATGTTTAACCCTTTAGTGAATGGGTAGGGGTACAAGTACTCCTTACTCAATCACAAGGGGGTGCAGCATCAGGGTTCCCCTTTTTTTGGGGGGGGGGGTTCCCCTTAAAAGTCCTACCAGGCCTAAAAGGAATTTAGGGGGGAACCCCATGCACTTACAAAAAAAAAAAATTACTGTGGGGTCCCCCCTAACTTTCCTACCAGACCTAAAGGGTCTGGTATGGATTGGGGGGGGGGACCCCATGCTGTTTTTTTTTTATGTCATTTAAAAAAACAAATATCAGTCCTGCTACAGCAGGTTCTATACATTGTACAGATGTGCAACTTTACAGGTAGTTTCACCGCCTCCCGCCCACCATATAAGGCAATGACAGGCGCAAGGCGGTTCTCTCGTTCTGGGAGGACGTCATAAGACGTCCTCCCACTCTAACTGTGCGTGAGCAGGGTCCGGGAGTGCGCAGCGCGGCGATCGGCGGTGCATTGTGTCCCTCGGACACAGCAGATCACCGATCAATGGAAAGAGCCGAAGATGTCGGCTCGGTCATGTGATCAGCTGTGTCCAATCACAGCTGATCGCATGAGAACCGGCAATTTCATTTCCCTGTGGTCAGTGTGTCATTGGATACGGCTGATCACGGAGATCGCCAGGAGCGCTCCCCCTGGGGCGCGCAGGATAGCGCGTTCTGGGTGGACGTCATATGATGTCCACCCAGAACTGGCTGGCCGCAGTGCAGCCGTCATTCGGCTATCTGCGGTCGGCAACTAGTTAATAAAAGAAGACAGTGGCTAAATGGTTAGCACTTCCGCCTGGCAGTACTCGGGTCGTTGGTTCAAATCCCAACCATGGCACCACCTGCCTGGAGTTTGCATGTTCTTCCTGTGCCTGCGTGGGTTTCCTCTGGGTACACTGGTTTCCTCCCACACTCCAAAGACATGCTGGTAGGTTGATTGGCTCCTGTCTAAATTGTCCCTAGTATGTGTATGTATGAATGTGAGTTAGGGACCTTAGATTGTACGCTCCTCGGGGGCGGAGACTGATGTACAATGTATATGTAAAGTGCTGCGTAAATTGATGGAGATATATAAGTTCCTGAAATAAATAATAATTAGATTTTAGCGCAGTGCCGGTAGTGCAGATTAATCTTTCTTTCTGAGACGTTTAACATAAGGAACTGTGGATCGTTCACCTTTCTAGTCGCTGGAATGGACTTGTAGTTGAGTAGTAGCACCTTTTGTCTTTTTCTTCCTTTCTTTTCGCAGTTATAAAAAATCACACCTTTAATGAAATAGTAAAAATAGCCCGGTTCAGGAACGTAGTCAAAAAGAGAAGCCAGGGTTTGGATGCCAGAGAAGGTAATCAGACGAGCCGGGGTCAGGAAACCAGAAGTCTATGTAGTAACTGGAAATCCAAGTGGATCAGCAGTTTTTGAAATACTCAGACCAGCCCGTCTGGCACCAACAACCATGCCACGTTCAAAGTCACTTAAATCCCCTTTCTTCCCCATTCTGAAGCTCGGTTTGAAATTCAGCAAGTCGTATTCACCACGTCTAGATGCCAAAATCCATTGAATTGCTGCTATGTAATTGGCTGATTAGCAATTTGTATTACCAAGCAATTGAACAGATGGACCTAATAAAGAGGCCGGTGAGTGTATGTAGACCTGAGCCGTCTCCCCAGCACTGCCTATGAGACTGACTGCGATGTCCCCCTCAGTGGATGCCCACAAAGATTGGACCTTCCACTGTGGTGTCACATTTGGGCCAATGGCACCTTGACAACAATAGGGCCAGAGGTGCTCGCCTCCCCCCCCCCCCCCCCAGAGATGCATTGCCTTAGTTGAGTTGCTGTCATGTGATTGGCTGATTAGCAATTTGTGTCACCAAGCAACTGAACAGGTTTACCTAATAAGGTGGCCGGTGAGTATATATATGTTGTGGGTACTAACAGAAGACTAGGAGTGATCCCAGAAGAACTCACGGACAACCTATTTTCCGGAACAACTGAGATCGCTTGACCAGTACTAGTTCCGTAGGTGGAGTACACCGACTGTCAATTGTTACAGAGCAATTGGAATATCCGGAGGTTGCCTCCCTTAAGCTCTCAGTTCCTTAAAACACTGTGCTCTATTAAGTACTACTCATGGGCAGGGGTGGACTGACAACTCATGGGGCCCCCGGGCAATAGGGGATCATGGGGCCCCTGTGTCCTCGCCCACACCCAAAGAAGCCTATGAAAAAGCCAATGAAAGGTACCAGGGGCATCTCATGGGACCCCCTACTGACCCCGGGCCCTCGGGCAGTGACCGAGTGCTCGAATGGTCAGTCCACCCCTGTTCATGGGCCATCTTAAGGTTTTCAGGGCAATAGAAGGTCCTACAGTGGGAAACCTCTTCTTCTGAAGACCATTGTTCTTGACAATGCACCCTTCCCCACTTCCAAGGTTATTCCCTCTGGCCCCTCCACCCACTAAGACTGTAACATTGAGGCGGCTCCAGGGCCCCGTTCCTCTATATTATGGGGTTCTAATGCATTCCACTACAGGGCCCTGAGATGAGGCAGGAGAAAACTGTTTATAGTCCCGTTTGTCCCAAGATGGCTGCCACATCTAGCGGGAATGGCACAGACCCAACCGAGATTGGAGCCCACAGCAGAGGACAGCTCAGTCCTATACTGACCTCCCTCTATCACCATATTAAGAAGCAGCTTTGAAAGGACATGAGATTAATTGTGTCATTGCCTGGCCATCACTCCTTGGGTGCAGCAGAGGTTGCCTCCATCGATCCGTCTACAAATATTCCAGTTCTGCTGCAACTGTTATCCTGGTTTAGAGTTGTAACATTTCAGGAAGCGGATCCCATTCATTGAGTGTTTTCTCTATCCCCACAGAGATAGAATGTTGATGTCTGAAGGTGACAATTCCTCTCAATATCCAAAAATTCCATACAGCGGACACTCCCCCTTCCTTAAAGAGAGTCTGCCAGTATTAGGGGCCAAAATAACCCACAAATTTCTTTTAAAATCTGCAAAAATCCATAAATCTTGTCAATTATACAGTACATAGGTCAATGTATCAATGTATAGATGGCAATCCCAAACTCAGATAAACTCAACCACCCTGTTGGAAAATATCTGGAATGCAACATATGGGATTAGCGGAAGGTACAAAGTTTTGTATGAAAAATCTGCTCGAGTGGATAAACCTTGACAGCTGGACATAATTTATTGTATAGATGACAATCACAGAACCATCCAGCGTACTGGGAAAATAGGCATCAATGATAAAGAAAACTTTTGGGAATAGCTTGGCGCTCTCTCCGCATGGTGCACACTTCTGTATGCAAATCTCTCCGAGCAGAAAAATCTTATCAACTGGACACAACTCGGTGTCCTAAAAACATCCAGTGTGTAGGCAGGTGCAGGATGCAGTATAGCCTCCAACATGAAGGTGGCATCACACTGTCCCTTCAGGTTGGTAGCAGTCCAATGAGGAGGAAATGTCTCCTGTGTTAAGCTGCAGACGGCCATCTTGGGGAAGACAATGATTCAGGTGGATGCTGAAGTCCTGCAAGATTTGGGTGGCCTTCTTGATGCAGGGCCCAAAAAATTTAGGGAGACTGTGACGGGAGTCACTTTGGGTGGGGGGCTCATGGAACCTAGCTCATTTTGGAGAGGTGGGGAGACCCCTGTTTCAGCTCCCCATATCCCTCTTATGTGTAAGTCCCCCTGTGCCTCTTAGGGGTACAGGGTGATCTGTCCTAATGTGGGCTTTGTCTCAGACTGTGTAGACATGTCTGTCAGGGCAGGAGCTGAGGAACGGACAGGCAGGCCTAAACAATGTAACGCACTGGCTGATGACAACCACCACCCACAGACCAAAGTCCCTCAGGGCGCGGAGTCTAAGTCCCAGGCTGCCCTTCACTAGGGCCCCTGATGGTGGGGATGGACTTGACGCAGCCAGGAACCAGGTCACGGCCCCCGAGACACCTCAGTTGCGGTAATGGCCGCCGCCAATGGCGTGTAGCTGGTGGAAAAGACAATAGAGTAGTCAGGCAGGCCGGGTCGACAACAACGGGACAAAACGGTACAGGACAGCAGACGAGAATCACAGGTCACGAGCCGGGTTCAGCAACAGAGGGTCAGATCAAAGGAGAACACAAAGAATAGTCAAGTCACAAGCCGAGTCAGATTCCAGGAGAGTCACGAGAGTCAGAACAGAGTAATAGCAACACAAAGACACAAGACACAAGTGCAAAGAGCATGTGCGGGCCACAGGCTTATATGTCATCAGCCACACCCCTCTGGGGGATGGACCTCAGAGACCTGAAGGCATAAAGGATTCCCACCATGCTCAGCAGAAATCCAAGATGGATGCCAGCACATGGAGTAACATAACCTCTGGGAAAAGGTAGGACCTTGACAATGTCTAGGAGATAGGTGGGGTGGGGGTTGTTGATTGTTTAATGTCATGTGGATGCATCCCATTGTTCTATTGTGTGTCTTGTTTGGGAGCAAACTATTATGGGATGTATGTGTTTATGTGTATTAGCTCAGTGGGGGGGGGGGTCTCCAGCAGCCCTCCCTCCTGATGGGACTGCCTGCTGGTGTGAAGTTTGAATACCTGTATGTCTCTTGTTACTAAATGTAGATTGCCCCGCCTTGTGTCATTATGCAAGGAGGGGGGGTTGTCCCGAGTGTATATATCTTGTATCTGTGTTCAAATAAAGTGTCTACCTTCTGGTTTACTTCAAGACTGGTGTCGTCTAGTCTTGTATGGTCGGCTGTGGTGTCTGTTGTCAGTGTTCGGACGGGGAAGCGGTATTCTACGGAAGTACTCAAGCATCGTCTGGGTCAGTTCCCTTACAGAGACAACATCATTTGGCTCGCCTGCACTGAGGCAGTTCACAGGGATAGGAGAGCGCAGGTGCAGCCTAAGGAGAGGTTTTAGACAAGTAGAGACATGTAGGTTTCCTCTCCAGGGTGTCCACACCTCACTGTTCCCATACAGATAGCCTTGGGCCATCTTATGCCCCAGCCACCTGGTGGAACCTTGCAATAGTTAACCTAACCACCACCCCTCCTACGGAGCACCCCTCCGGCACAGTGAAATTGTAAGTGAAAGTTGTCTTGTTCGAAAGATAAGTCTACCTCCTTACCAGTATTCTGCAGCCAAGGAAACTGTGTACTTCACAGCTTCCGTGATGCCAAGGCTATAATTGACTGCTGTGCCTTATGGTTGACTATTGAATTTGTTAGTCTGTTCATCATAAAGCAAAGAAAAGAAGCGTCAAGCCACCCTGTCTCGTGGTTCTTCCATAAGCCTGGTGCACCACTACAAGTATGTACAGTAAGTAAAAACTGGGCAAAATGATGATGCCAGCTTCTGGAGACAATATGATCCATGCTGTACAGAACACCGGTCTGCATAGGTCCTGTAGGGTGGTCCGTAATGTAAATGGCAGAAGTCTGTATCAATAATATGATGGGAGATCCAAAAGGGTGCTATCTATCCCAGCCAATGGTGGAAGATTTCCCAGCAACACTTGATTAATTTTGCCGTTCCTGACAGCTACAGCAGGAGATCTGAAAGCATATGCCTAATATGCATGTGGCATACCCCCCCAGTGGTGGGTTGTTCAGCTAGGTCCTACAATAGGGCCCACAAGGAAAGTTTTCTAGTGATGGTTAGTGACCCACACAGCCATCTCTCCAGCTCTCCACTCCACATGCTGGAGGCCAGACACAAATACAGTTATGGGGGCCTCCCTTTGATGTCTATTGTTACAGGCTAGGTGTGAAGGCATCCCGCCGGACACCTGAGCCCATGGAACATGTTGCCCCAGGTCACCAGGTACCTGACAACAGAGTAACCATTTACTTTGGTCAGTGACCCGCATAGTCATCTCTCCAGATTTCTACTTAGTTCAGGTTCCTGTTCAGTCTGGCTGAAGGCCATACTGGAAGCCAGACACAAATACACTCATGGGTCCTCACTCTGACATCTATGGTTACATGCTACGTGTGAAGGCTTCCCGCCGGACACCTGAGCCCATGGGATATGGGGGCCCAGGTCACCAGGTACCTGACAACAGAGTAACCATTTACTTTGGTCAGTGACCCTCATAGCCATCTCTCCAGTTTTCCACTTAGTTCAGGTTCCTGTTCAATCTGGCTGAAGGCCATGCTGGAAGCCAGACACAAATACAGTCATGGGGGCCTCACTATGATGTCTATGGTTACAGGCTAGATGTGAAGGCATCCCGCTGGACACCTGAGCCCATGGGACATGTTGCCCCAGGTCACCAGGTACCTGACAACAGAGTAACCGTTTACTTTGGTCAGTGACCCACATAGTCATCTCTCCAGTTTTCCACTTAGTTCAGGTTCCTGTTCAATCTGGCTGAAGGCCATGCTGGAAGCCAGACACAAATACACTCATGGGGGCCTCACTCTGACGTCTATGGTTACATGCTAGGTGTGAAGGTGTCCCGCTGGACACCTGGGGACATGGGGGCCCAGGTCACCAGGTGCCTGACAACAGAGTAACCATTTACTTTACCACTGGGCCGGTGGACCTTCCCTCATAATGCCACCACCCACTCCCAACCCAAAATGGAGGTCTATACCCATATTTTCCACATTTTGGCTGTTCTCTGTATTCTTGCATGAAGAACAGCCTGGCCCAGGACTTCTAGAAGTCAAATCTTTCTCTGTATGGTCAGATAATTCCCATCACACACACATCAAGAAGGCATTGCTGTTTTAAAGCTTTTTCTGACATCATCTGCATAGCATGAGGCATCAACAGTAGTCATTTCCATAGTATTCCAAAGATAGGGTGCAGTTCCAAAAAGTTTATTTTCAGTTATATGTAGTTTGTCCCATTGCTGGGTGCTTCAGTGGGGCTGCTGCAGAAGATACACCTTGTCGTAAT